>NC_080421.1:107783931-108111036 GCF_029873635.1 Malania oleifera | reverse complement strand
ACAATTTTTCACTCCCAACATCAAATATTCAATTTGAAAAATCTGTGTTTGAAATATCATTTTAATCGCTTTTAAACTAATCAATAGTTTAATTTGCAAGGTCATTTCATTTGGTTTTTTAAGTTCAACCATTAGGTAACTTGAGGCCACAAACACTCAAAGGACCTTTTTTCCTTTCTGTGTATCAGTTCCAAATACACATACTCAGTGATAATATTCTTTTCAAACGAGTGAAGCCAATTTATGCTTATTAGTTAATTATCCTTGAGAGTTTTCACCAACCTATATCGGTCTATATGCACCAAAGTAATGTCAAACACTTTATTAGTTTATTTAACATTAGGATTTTTTTAATATTTTTCTTTAGAAAAAAAAATAAAGTAAAAGTGGAAGCTCATTATCTATTGTTTTGATTGTATTCAATATTCTTTTTTGGTTGTTGGTTGACTACTCAAGAAGAGGTTAGACCAATAGGGTGTTGTGTTATATATATATAGGATATACATCCTTTCCCAAAAATTACATAGAAGTTCAAGAGCAACGTCCTCAAATTTTTTTCTATATTATACTAAAACCATACCTATGTAGTGGATATACAGTCATTACAAACATATACTAAACAAATATCAGAACTTTAGTACATTCAGGACCATTAGCTATACACAAACAAAAACTCCCTAAAAAAAATATATAGATATCCCAAAAATACAAAAACTATCACAAAAATAACCCTAAACCAGGATATAACCCAAGTCCAACTCTTATCCGCGAGCCTAATCTGGCTCCCCTGGCTGGCTTACCTGAAAAATGTTAAAGCCATGGGGTAAGTTCAACATCGCCGCAGTAAGCTGAAAATACACTATTACTAGTGTGTGGCGACTGAGGTCGTAAAAAACTATAATAATATTAAAACTGAATGTTCTGGCAAATCTGTAAAACACAACTATAGTAGCTTAAAAACATTTGTATCATCTGAAACTTTCTATCATTCATACTGTTATATTATACTAGTTATAAGACAAAAGCTGTAAAACTATATACAGTATACATATACATAACTGTGCTCTTTCCCTGTGACTCTGTATGTAATGATTTGACCCCTCATGATAGGGTGTGTGGCTCATTAGGCGGGACTTAGCTAGTTGGCCCTCCAGATAAGTCATTATATTTACATACTCTCCTAGGAAAGGGATGGCTGCTACTCGTATCACTTGTGCCCTCAAACCCGCGAACTGGGGGCTGCACAAAAAACTCTCGAGCACCGTTGACGGTACCCACACATATCTGAGATATGTGTTTGCACTCTATCTGTATTAGCAACGGTACCGTGCTCTGTAAACTATATCTATCTGTAATTTTCCAAGGGATCTGATTACTCTAAGTCATATATACATCTTGTGTTTTCATCGATTTCCAAAGTAACCATAACACGATAATTCAGTATTATAAATAATGTGATATATAAGAACTGTAGCATCTTGATGCTTATAACTGTATATTAATCTGTCTTTATAACGGTCTGTATACTAGGAGTGTTATGAACATTAGGAAAACATGGACATTCTGTAAATACTAGTTCATACATGGCGAAGAAAACATCGGTAACAGCCAGATACATTACATTATCTATGTATATACCGTAAATCTTTCTGCCTATGCTGTATCACGTGATATATTGGAAAACTATATAAAACGATCTCTATTAGGTAAGATATACTCGGGCCATAGATACTTTAAAAATATAGATTCTGAAAAAAATTAACATAATAACTGGACGTACATACATGTTTATAAAATTTCTATAAATAATTCAAATTTCCTAGCATAGCATATTTCCCTTACTTAATTCCTTGACAAATCCCTCATTTTGACTGTTGGCCCTACACCCGTTAGGTTCTCCACTCAAACACCCTAAAAACGACATCCCCCAGAACAAAACATTAGTATTTTCTTGTTACAATATTTTTATAACTACAGGGGAAACATATCGGAGTAACATTACCTTACTTTGAGTTTGCGGATTGAAGTCCAAAACCACTCCCACCGACGATCCGCTCGGCAGACTTGTAGAGACAGGCACTTTGCCAAGAGCATCGTGGTGGCCTCAAATCTTCAACTCTGACGAGAAAGAGAAGAAAGAAATGGACCCGAATCGAAAAGAGGAAAGGGGACAGGGGGGGACCCGTAGCGAAGCGAGAGAGAGAGAGGCGGAGAGGTTTCGGACGTGTGTGAAATTGGCTTAAAAATCCAGGGTTTTATTTTTATAGGACCAAATTCGTCGACGAGTCACTAATCTATCGACGAGGCCCTTTAATAATTTTTGTCGACGAACCCCAACACCTCGTGACGAAATTCAGACTACCTAGAAAACCTATCTCGATATTTTATTGTCGACGAAAACCTATCCTCGTCGACGAGGCTCTCCTATATCCCGTCGACGAATCCCTATGTCGTTGACGAGCTCCTCTGCATATCCTCGTCGACGAATCCCCTGTGTTCGTTGAGGAAACCCTTCTAATTTTTCGGAGTTATTACATCCAAAGTGCAAATGTTGTCGTAAGAACGCTTCGCCTTGTTGCTGAACCTCCTTCTGTTCTGTTTCCATTTCCCTCCCTCTTTATTATTGAGATACCCAATTTATTCTTTGGGTCTGACATTTCCCCTCCTTATAAATTTTGTCCTCGAAAGTTACTTATGTTATCAATCATCCTCATCACGTTAAAGACAAACTGATCTACTTGTTTATTACGTGCCTCACTTATGGCAGATAAATCTGAGGTTACAGGGTAGTTTAGGGAAGATTACAAATATAAAAGAAAATTCCCCAAACCCTCAAAATACTGCCTATCCTACATATTACATTACAATTCCACTGTGCTAACAAAATAAAATTACTATTACCTATCTACTCATACTTTACTTGTTTACCACCAAACCTCTTGAAATAATTGTGGATATTTCCATTTGATTTCATCCTCGAGTTTCCATGAAGCTTCTTCTACAGCATGGTTCCTCCACAAAACTCTCACTAGCTGGATCTCTTTCGTGCGCAATTCCTGTGTTTTTCTGTCTAAAATCTGCACTAGCGCTTCTTCATAAGCTAGTGAATCTTTAAGCTCTATTCCTGCATAGATGATGATGTGGGACGGGTCAGGACGTATTTTCTTAAAATGACAACACGAAACACGTCATGAATTCTAGCCAGAGATGGTGGTAAAGTTAGCCTATAGGCAACTGGTCCTACTTTCTCTAGTATCTCAAAAAGACCAATATACCTAGGGCTCAACTTGCCCTTCTTTCCAAATCTCATAATTCCTTTTAGGGGAGCTATCTTCAAGAATACCCGATCCCCCACATCAAATTCTAACTCTCGACGGCGAGTGTCTGCGTAGCTTTTCTGCCGACTCTGCGCGGTGCTGATTCTTTCTTTAATTAGTCGGATCTTATCACACACCTGCTGTACAATATCTGGACCCAACACTCGCCTTTCACCTACTTCATCCCATAAAATAGGAGAACGACATCTCTTGCCATACAATGCGTCGTAGGGTGCCATGCCAATACTAGCATGATAGCTATTATTATAAGCAAATTCGACTAATGGCATAAATTGAATCCAACTGCCTCCAAAATCAAGCATACAAGCACGAAGCATATCCTCTAGTATCTCAATTGTCCTTTCGGTCTGACCATCTATTTTGGGGTGGAAAGCAGCGCTAAATACTAACTGTGTACCCATCGTGTCTTGAAAATTTTTCCAAAATCGTGAAGTGAACCGAGGATCTCGGTTGGAGATTATGGATACTGGAACACCATGAATGTAACTATCTCCTGAATATATATTTATGTCAATCTATCCATGGAGTAACTAACTTTAATCGGGATGAAATGAGCGGTCTTTGTCAAACGATCAACAACCACCCAAATCACATTCAATCCCTATCACGTTGGTGGTAATCCCGTAACGAAATCCATCGAAACGTGATCCCATTTCCATTCGGGAATAAAAAATGGCTGCAATTGCCCTGCTGGTCTCTGGTGCTCAGCTTTAACCTACTGGCACGTCAAGCACTACTGAACAAATTCAACTATCTCTCTCTTCATTCCACTCCACCATAAGTACTCCCGCAGATCCCGATACATTTTAGTGCTACCTGGATGAACGGTGTATAGGGATCTGTGAGCTTCCTCTAATATAGTTCTCTTGATCTTGGTATCCGCAGGAACATAGAGCTTAGTACGGAACCACAAGGCTCCATCATCAGATATGCTGAATTCCTCACCCTGACCATCTTGCACCCTAGCCATTACCTTTACCAACTCCGCATCATCACCCTGAACTGCTTTAATTCTCTCATATAATGTAGGCTGAACCACTAGACTGGCAATGATTTCCCGATGACGCTCCTCAATCAATTCTATGCTGAGCCTCTCCAAATCCATCAGAATTGAGTGCTGAATCCCCATAACTGCTAGCACGGGTCCCCCCGATTTCCTGCTTAGAGCATCTGCCACTACATTTGCCTTCCCTGGATGGTAACTAATCGTGCAATCATAGTCTTTAATAAGCTCTAACCACATTCTTTGTCTCATATTTAGCTTTTTCTGGGTGAAAAAAATATTTCAGGCTCTTGTGATCCGTAAAAATCTCGCACTTCCCACCATATAGGTAATGCCTCAAGATCTTGAGAGCGTACACTACTGCAGCTAGTTCTAAATCATGGACAGAATAATTTTTCTCATGCTCTTTAAGCTGTCTAGACGCATACGCAATAACCCTGTCATGTTGCATCAACACGCATCCAAGACCCTTCAAAGAGGCATCACTGTAAATCACAAAACCGTCCTCCCCTGATGGAATAGCCAGAATTGGCACCGAAACCAACCATCGTTTTAATTCTTGAAAACTCTGTTCACAATCATCGGTCCAAACAAACTTCACATTTTTCCTCGTAAGTCGTGTTAACAAACTCGATAGCCTGGAGAAACCATCCACAAAGAGCCGATAATAAATTGCTAATCCCAGAAAACTCCTGACCTCTTGAACATTCCTCGGCCTTTCCCAATTTATCACTACCTCTATTTTACTCGGATCGACTGATATACCTACTTCAGAGATCACATGGCCGAGAAAAGTAACCTGCTTTAACCAGAACTCACATTTCTTGAATTTTGCATATAATTTTCTTTCCCTCAATATCTGCAACACCAGCCTCAAATGATACTCGTGCTCCTCAAAACTCCTCAAGTAGACCAATACATCATCAATAAACACAATTATGAACTGGTCCAAATACTGGAGGAACACCCGATTCATTAGATCCATAAATACTGCTGGTGCATTAGTCAACCCAAATGGCATCACTAAAAACTCGTAATGCCCATATCTAGTATGAAATGCGGTCTTCGAAATATCTTCTGCTCTAACTTTCACCTGATGATAGCCTAATCGCAAATCAATTTTTGAGTAAACCTATATCCCTTGCAGCTGATCAAATAAATCATCAATCCTAGGGAAAAGATATTTATTCTTGATTGTCAATTTATTTATCTCCCTATAATCGATACACAACCTCATGGTCCCATCCTTATTTTTCACGAACAGAACTGGCGCTCCCTAGGGCGATACACTAGGCCTGATGAAACCTTTATCCAGCAATTCCTGTATTTGATCTTTCAATTCTTTTAACTCAACTGGAGTCATACGGTATGGTGCTTTAGATACTGTTGACCCAGGTAACAGATCTACAGTGAACTCAATCTCATGGTCAGGCGGTAAACTAGGTAATTCTTATGGAAATACATCTGGAAACTCTCTCACCACAGGTATGTCAGCTTGTTTCAATTCTTATTTTGGCAATTCTTTTATGTATGCAACATACCCTTGGCAACCACCCTGTAGCAATCTCCTCACCTAGATAGCCGACACCAGCTGTGGCTCACCCGGAGGTCTGAAAATCACTTCTTTCCGATGGTAATCAATGTTTGTGTGATG
Organism: Malania oleifera; assembly: GCF_029873635.1. Classification (NCBI taxonomy): domain Eukaryota; kingdom Viridiplantae; phylum Streptophyta; class Magnoliopsida; order Santalales; family Ximeniaceae; genus Malania; species Malania oleifera. Next base: position 108,105,041 of record NC_080421.1, on the reverse strand, counting down.
AATAGCTAACCAGTCCATGCCTAGTATCACATCAAACTCCTGCATATCTAGGACCACAAGATCGACTAACAACACTCTCTCCTGAATATTTAATGGAAAATTCCGAAGCACTTTCCTGCATCTCATCACAGATCCCATCGGCGTACCTACAGATAGTTCTACATCTAATGACTGTGTCTCTACCCCAATTATTCTAACATACCTCGCCGGTATAAAAGAGTGGGTGCACATGTATCAAACAAAACAATAATTTTATATGATAAAACAATAATGATACTTGTGACCATGTCTCTAGCCGTCTCAGCGTCAACGCATAAACCCTCTCCGGCGCGGTATTTCTCTACTGACCTCCGCGAGGCACCTAATATCCTCCCTGAAAGGACCTAGGAGCTAGTACATAACTTGGTGGCATCTGACAGGATTGAGCCATGTGACCGGGCCTCCCACAGCGATAACAAACATTCTCCCCCAGCCGGCACTCACCAGGGTGTCTCCGTCCACATCTAGGACATATGGCAGGAAACTGTCCACTCTGAAATCCCCGTGCTCTACCATCTGTTTTTGACCTCCGTCAGATCTACCTCCTCTCCAAGGGCCTTGACTGGAACCCGCCTGAAAATTCAAGGGCGCAGTCCTCTTATTCTGACTCTGTGTCTCAGTCTCCCTAAGAAGACTCTCCTCTGCTATAATAGCCTTGTCAACAGACTCTGCAAAACCCTGGATCCTCAATACCGTCACCTGCCTATAAATATCTCGCCTCAAATTTCTCTCAAACATTCTAGCCTTCTTCACTTCATCGAGGACAATATATGGGCAGAAACGCGAAAGCTCGATAAATCTCGCAGCGTATTGCTGGACAGTCAATGATCCCTAGGACAAACTCAGAAACTCCTGTACTCGAGCCTCTCCGACTGAGGCAGGATAGTACCTATCGAAGAACATCTCCCTGAATCGAGTCCAGGTCATCGGCACTGGTATAGCCCTCTGCTCCTCCAATAGTCTAGTAGCTGTCCACCATCTCTTGGCCTCCCTTGCCAATCTATATGTAGCATATAAAACCCTCTGCTCATCGGTGTAGTGAAGTACTGTTAGGATCTTCTCTACCTCCTACACCCAATTCTCAGCAACTGCAGGATCAGCTGCTCCAGAAAAGGTTAGCGGATTCATCTTCATAAATTTCTCTGTGGTACATCCCTAAACTGGAGATGGACCTCCTTGCTCTCTAGAGCTCCACGCTATCTCAACTATAACTTGTTGAGCCACACTACATAACACAACATCTGAATCTCCACCGCCTGCACCAGAAGGACCCGCTCCATTATCTCCACTAGTGTGAGCGCTATTGCCTCCTGGGTCCATCCTGTAAACATATAAAACACTGTTTCAAAAACCTATTTCCTGTACAAACCTAACTTATTCTACTCATCTAAAATTACAGATTCCCTATTATCAATCGTTCCTGTTCCTGACTCTAATCAAATCTTGCAATCTAAATACATGACTCATCAATAGTTTACCATGACTTTCCTGAAATTGTCACCCTAGGAAAAACATAGAAACCACCACAAATATATCAGGTAATATATATTCGGCCACACATACTTTAAAAAATACCTATTCTGTAAAAATTACATAATAACTGGTGTACATGCATGTTTGTAAAATTTCTATTAATATATTCAAATTTCCTAGCATAGCATATTTCCCTTACCTTAAATCTGAAAAGCCCCTACTAAATTCTAACCCTATACTCGTAGGGTTCACCACTCAGCACCTTTAAAATGACATCCTTCAGAACAAAACGTCAGTATTTTCCTGCAAACAACATTTCCTATAATTGCAGGAACAGGAAATTCTGAACAAAACACCTTATCCTGAATTTGGGATGAATTTCGAACCAACTTCTCCCACGATCAGCTCCGGCAGACTTGCAGAGAACTTCGCCAGAAGCGTTGTGGTGGCCTTAGATCCTTAATCCGGTGAGAAACGGAGCCGGGATCGAAGAGAGAAGGGGAGGAGGACGTTAGAGAGAGAGAGAGAGAAAGAGAGGTTTTGTGTCATTTTCAATTGAAAAATCTGGGTTTTTACTATTTATAGGGTCAGATTCGTCGATGAACCACGCCATCTCATCGACGAGCCCTTTAATTATTTCGTCGACAAACCCCACTCCTCGTCGACGAAATTCAGACTGCCCAGAAACCTCTCTCGGTATTTTCTCATCGACGAAACCTATCTTCGTAAAGAAACTCCTCTTATATCCTTGTCGACGAATCCCCTGTGTTCGTCGACGAGCTCCTCTTATATCCTTGTCGATGAATCCCCTGTGTTCGTCGACGAATCCTGCTGCCTCCTTCTATTTCTATTTCCATTTATTCTTCGGGTCATTACATATACATCTTTGCTGTTTTCATTAGATTTCCAAAGTGACCATAACACTATAATTTTGTATTATAAATACTGTGATATCTGAATAACTGTAGCATCTTGATGCTTATAATCGTATAATCTGTCTTTATAACTGTCTATATAATCTAAGTGTTATGGCATTTAGGAAAACATGACATTCTGTAAATACTATTCATACTGTTCTGAATAAACATCTGTACACAGTTATACATACATCTATCTATGTAATCATCTAAATAAAACTATAAATATACGTAAATCTGTCTGTATATGCTGTATCACTTGATATATTGGAAAACTGTATAAAACTCTATATCAGAAAATATATACTCGGGCCACACATACTTTAAAAATACCTATTCTGTAAAAATTACATAATAACTGAGGTACATGCATGTTTGTAAAATTTCTATTAATATATTCAAATTTCCTAGCATAACATATTTCCCTTACTTAATTCCTGAAAAAACCCTCATTGAACTCTGCTCCTACACTCGCAGGGTTCTCCACTCAACACCCTGAAAATGACATCTCCCAGAACAAAACATCAGTATTTTCCTGTATACAACATTTCTTATAACTGCAGGGGAAACATATCCTGAATAAAACACTTTACCTTGAGTTTGGGATGAATTCCATGGGATGAATTCCAAACCACTCCCACCAACAATCCGCTCCAGCAGACTTGTAGAGAACTGAGCCAGGAGCATCGTGGTGGCCTCAAATCTTCAATTCGGCGAGAAATGGACCCGGAATCGAAGAGAGGAGGGGAGGGAACCGTAGGGAGAGAGAGGAGAGGTTTCTGTGCTGAAAATTGGGTTAAAAATCTGGGTTTTTAATATTTATAGGACCGGATTCGTTGATGAGCCACGTCATCGTGTCGACAAACCCTTTAATAATTTCGTCGACGAACCTCACTCCTCGTCGACGAAATTCAGTCTACCTAGAAATCTCTCTCGGTATTTTTTCGTCGACGAAACCTGTCCTCGTCGACGAATCCCCTGTGTTCGTCGACGAGCTCCTTTTATATCCTCGTCGACGAAGCCTGCTACTTCCTTCTGTTTCTGTTTCCATTTCCCTCCCTCTTTATTATTTAGATACCATTTATTCTTCGGGTCATTACACAAGACCTCCAACATGGATTTCTCATGCTTTAAATGTTGAGTTGCCTTTTGTAAGATTGTTTTGTCATTTCTTTAGTTTATTGTTTTGGGGCGTTGTGCTATCTTATAGGTTTCTCAAGCAAAATTCAGCATCGAAACATTGTCGGTGAAAAATCTCAAATTCCGTTCTTATATGTGCAATGCATAAGATCATGTTTCATTGAGTCAAATAGTTACAAGACCACAAAAATTCCAAAACATGAGTAAATCTATGAGTCTATTTCCATAATTGCAGACAATTGACTCAATACATCAAAAATAAATATATAGTAAATTTTTTTAATTTATTTTTAATTTTAAAATATAATCAAATGTTTTGTTAATGTCTAGTTTTCAACTTGAAAAAAGTTGAGCGTAATAAACTTGTGATATCATAGACTCACGTAACAAAATTATGATGAAAAATTATTAGGTTAGACTATCTAAATATATCGTATTTTAGTCAATTAATCATATTATTATATTTTGAATGATTTTGAATATTTTTAAGAAAATTTGAATTTAAATGATAATTTTTAATTTCAAATCGTTCAAATTAGAATGGCATGATGGATTGTGTATAATATATGATGTGGTTTAGTAGCTTTACCTAAATAATTCTCAATGAAGATGGACGAAGCAGCGTACCAGTTTGATTTGATTCAATCTCACGTGGGCCACTAAAGGCCCGGACTGGGCCGTGGTGTTTAGCGTCGCTCTTTTGATTTTGATAGCATGCACTAAACCCTCTGCCGCGGGCGACACGGAGGTGCGAGCTGCGGGAGACTGTATTCGGGAACCATAAACCCTTGCGGGGAAGGGACAGAGACAGTTCATTCCTGGTGGCATGAAGAATGCTGCCAGATCTATTTTCCCACGACGCGCTCCTTAAGCTCCAAATCAAAAACAAAATGGCGATTTTTGACAGTTTGCTTTACTTATCCATTCTTGCAATTTATTTAGTGTCAGTAACATCTGCTGATCCGATCCATGGATGCGGCGGATTCGTCGAGGTGATTTTCTTTATTTTCCGCGGCTTCACAATTTGCCTGGTTTGATTGCGGATGCACGAAAGTGAAAGAAGAAATTGACTTTCGTCTCTTAATGAGAATTCTAAATCCTCCGCTTGTTGTTCCTAACTCATTTATCCTGCTTGGTTCTGTTGAGTTATAAAATAGGCATGCTAAGAGCCAATGATTGCTTCCGTTTTCTTCAGTTTTCTCAGCAGCCAAACGGTGGTGTGTTTCCCCATTTTTCGAAACCCGCACCAAAAGCTACCGATCTATATCGGTGCATCTAATCTGTAGTGTGTGCGCGTGCGTGCGAACGCTATGTATATGTATATATGCATGTATGTATCGTGAATTACTGAGCATGATTCTTTTTGTTGTAGGCAAGTTCGGCTTTAGTCAAGTCAAGGAAGCCAACGGATGCTAAATTAGATTATTCTCATATCACGGTATGTTGCCTCTCATTCTGAAGTGAACCTGCATGAATTTTTCCCTTTTATCCATCAAGGCACTTTTTGGTGCGCATTTATAAAATTGATTTTTCAGTTTGAAAGATAAATATCTTTCATTGTGGCAGCTAACAGAAGTAGTATAATAAGTACTCTCAAAATGCTAACAGAATGTTTTTATATATTTATTCATATTCATTATTTGAATAGCAAACAAAATGCCAAGACTAGTTTTCAGCAAACAGTTTGCATAACTTCACCAACAATGGACTTCTCTCTCTCTCTCTCTCTCCGGGCTGGGGATTGCGTGGCACCTCTGTATGCCACCATAATCAAAGGTTATAGATATCACCAAGGGCAAACTTATGGAAGTTTGTTAATTGAAAAACTACATCGTCTAAAATAGGGTGGTTATAGAAAATATTAGTCATATAACATAATTTGTTAGTGAAGGAAGTGGGAAATGTTGAGGAACTTGTAGTGGGATTTGAGTGTAAGGTTTCTTTTCTTCCAATATATTTGAGATTACCTTAGGGCGACATCTTTTAAAAAGCAATTTAGGTGCGTGATTTTATTGAGAGGATGGAAAAGAAGTTGGCATGTGGGAAGTGGTTGTAATTGTTCATAGGGGCTCAAGTTAACTCTTATCAAAAGCTCTCTTTTAAGCATACCAACAATCTTCTTTTTTTTTTTCCATTCCTATTATGCTTTTGTGGTGGCAAGATTGCAAAAAAGAGAGTTTCTTTGGAATGACAGTAGAATGGTGAAACTAAGTTCTATTTAGTGAAGTAGTAGGGCCATAGTGACTAGAAAACGCTAACGCCCTAATGAACCACATATTGGTACGAATGTTTTGAAGCATGGTACATTTTCATTCTGGAATGCAAAATCTATTAATCCAAAGTTTTAATTCAATGTTTTTCACACAACATAGCTTTTTATTAGTTAAAAGTGGGGGAATCATCACATTTTAAGTTTGTTTCTTACATTATTAATATATTCTAAAATAGAAAATCTCTTCTAGATTTAGAAACACCTCAGTGTCCTCTCCAAAAATACAAGTTCCATTACACTTTTTTGATCAATATATCAATTTTATGTATACCCTAATGTTTCAAATTTTCGAGCATGTTCCGTACTGCGACCCCTTTCCCGTTCCACAAAACTAAAATGTTCCATTTTCTAGGTAACATTGAGTAGGACATTTGCAAATCAATTCTTTAAGGGAGTCTAGTGATTTAGTGTAAGGGTTTATTTTTATTTTTATTTTTATCTTAGCTCTTCTCTGGAAGTGGTTATGGAGATCTACCGAATACATCCTATATATTGCATAAAAAGAAACAAAATTTGAAACATTAAAAAATTGCGGATATCATCTTCTTCTCTTCTTAGATTTTAGGAAAAAATTGATGGCGAAAATTTATAGGAAATGGTTCAAATTGAAATAATTTATCCCTTCTAAGTAGTAGCAATGTCATTGCAAATCTCTCATGGTTGCCCCTTCCCAGAAAATTGCCCAAAATCAAAATCCCTAATTTGAAAATTAGAACAAGATCCAAATCTCCCCATTCAACTTTCATTGCAGATCACCCCATATCAGAATTCCTAATTTGAAAATTGAAAAATAACAAAAAGAAACTGCCTGAAGCCAATCATCAGACCTCCATCAATTTAGGTTCTTTTCAGAACATTCAATTTGCCACCAATATCTTCTTCTTCTTTGATTGCACCTAGTTCGTATTCTTGTCAGTGGTGAGAAAGGGAGGAGAGTGAAGAAGAGAAGGACTCGTTGCTTTGGAATTATGGAAATGCTTGGGAAAAATACATCTGGGTGTTCTTCACAGAGGTTGTGAGGATCAGGAAAGGAGAGCGAGGGATTGGGCGACAAGGGGGGGAGGGGATGGGGAGGGCGTTGGAGGGAGAGAGGATGGGAGAGGATTTGGCAGGTGGTTGTCTTATGGAGAGGAGAAAAATGAGATGTGCAAATGGGTCAAGTTAAGAAATAAGATGGTGCTGGCTGAATCAACAAGGGGAGGAATGCTTGTTCAGTCAGAGGGGTCTCAGCACGTATTCAGAGTTCAAAAAAACAATACTGGGTCACTTAATATCAGATCATTAAGAGAATTTATTTATAGGCCATTTAGTGCAAAAAAATGCCTCCTAACTCCAAGTTGTTTCATAGGTAGCTAAAGAAAGGAGGAGAAAATGCCTCGTTAAGGAGTGGGAGCTAGAATCGGGGTATCTGATGAGAAATCATAGGCATAAATTGGGGAGACAATTATGGAGTTGTCAGCCCATGCTGGCGGAGGATTTTGATTGGAGTCCCATTGATGGGCACCTAGCTGCATGAACTTTTTTTGATAGAAAAAGAAGCTTATTGAAAATAAAACAGATACAACAAAGGCGTACAAGAAGTCCTCACTAATTAAAACGCAAAAAAGAAAAATTCACATTAACTTAATAATGCCAACCTGTCTTGGCAGACAGCCTAGAAACAGCAGTCCACATAGTAGTCCAAGGTGCAAGGCGCTCTGAGGCGCAAGAGTACCTGGAGCCTAGGCACAAGGTGACGGTGCAAATCCTTAGGGAAGATATTTGTACAAACTTTCTCAAGCTGCCGTTGCTCCTACAAGAAAGCATCATCCAGAAGCACATGGTCCTCATTCCTTAGAATTAGTTTCGAAGCCCTTCCTTGTTAACTGCAACAAAATGTCCTCCCCTTCAGAAGCAAAATTTGTCCTTTGGTCCCTTTGGTCAACCAACAGGCCTCTCTTGAATTCACACATACTACTCAACTCATCTTTAGAATCAAGAGACAAAGCATCCTCTGATTCAACAAGTGTTAATATGGTTTCCACCCCTTAGATCAGATAACAATGCAAAGGAAACATGATTGACAAAAATGTTTGTTTTGTTAGAGTTAGCAATCTTCCTCCTGTGGAGTGACAAAGGTTGGACATTGTGAGAAACACTCCCATAACTTCCTCTAAAGCCTGTGCTGCACAATCCCTGCTTACCCAAATGAGATCTATGCTTAATCACCCCATCTTCCTCTGCACTAACTCTTTCTATTTCTACTAGTTTAGAAGGGCTCAAAACTCCTCCTTTAGTTATGTTTAGTTCATTTTGTTAGATGGGCTTAAGGCTCCAACTTTGATAAGGTTGAGATTCTTTTCTTGTTGACTCATTTCTAAACATTTTTTTCATCTTGACCCATTTCAAAACATTCTTTCTTGGCCCATTTTGAATAGGCTTATGAGCTAAAGGCCCAATTTTGCTGAGACTTATAGGCTCATCAAAATATTTAAATTTTGAATTAGAATTTATTTACCCAAGGTCACCAGAGACTTGGAGTTTGTTTTGGAGAAATCTTCCCCCAATCCCTAAGATTTTGGTTGCCATGCCTCCTAGAGAGCATCAACCTGTCGCTAAGGCATCTTTGAGGACGTTGGTGAAGGAAAAACCTAATGTTAGCTTCTAGAAGACGCTTACCTTATCACCATGCACTTTGGACCTTCGTATGTTCGTGGAGCCACACTTGACGCATCGCAAACTACGGTCGCCATGTAAGTCCATTAGAGCAGAGAAAAAGGGTCACCACCTTAAAATTGGCTCTCCCTTAGAGACGCACACTACTTGGCTTCTCGCTCCTTTGTTAGCCTTCTCTAAGAACATGAAAATCTGCCCCTCTTGTTTGACAGCAATTTCAGATTGAGGGTGCTGCTAATAGAGCCTCTGACTACATTAAGAACGAGCTCCCGCCCCCTGCCCAAACCCACTTTTAAGCCTCGATTCCACCACACAAAAATGCCCATCATCCTCAAAACCCACAAAAACTCATCCTTCTTCAATAGGACGAATGACATGAGCCTCCCTGCAATTTTCGATATGCGATAAACAAATAGATCTAGATGATTCACGTTGAATACCTTCCATTGAACCTTAATAGTAGAGGGAACACCCATAACACTCCTAAAGTTTTAGCAATATAATCAAGTCCTAGACTAAAAAGGTGAAAAAAAGGTGAAATGGATAAATATGAGCTGAAAAACATGAAAGGATAGAAAGATGAGAGACAATGGAGGAAATCAATGTTGGAGAACCGCAGCATTGAAGCATTGTTCAGGCAGCATCAGAGCAGGTGATGTAGCTTTGCAAATGGGGCTACAAATGAGCCGAGCCAAGCTTTGCCGTGCTCAAGCTTGTTTATTCTAATCAAAGCTCAAACCGTACTTGAATATGCTTGCTCAAATGAACGAGCTCATGAACCCTATTTATTTAGCCAAATTGTGAACAATTTGGTTCTTTTATATCACTCATTGTGAGAGGGAAGAGGCTTTTAGAGTTTTGTTAGACAAAAAGTGCAAAGAGGCTCTTACTAGTATTGCCTTATGATTTCTTTGCCCTCACCAATCCAACCTATTGACATTGGGCACTGGCCCTATCACTAAATTTAAGTTTTTGAAGTTGGGGCTAAACAAGCCTATGCCTAGACAATCCCTTCTTTTAAGCCCACTATAGTCTATTGAACTTAATTCAACCTTATTCAACAAGGCCATAAACAAGCCTAATCCAAGTCTATGAAACGAGATCAATTGAGCCCGTAATTGAGCCACTCATGAGTGAGCTTGTCATGTTGAAGTTTAGCTTGTTTATTTGACAAACTCCAAAAATTGAGCCTATTCATGTTGAGCCGCTCACGAGCTGAGCCCGTTCATGTTGAAGATTAGCTTGTTTATCTATCCATGTCAAACACAACCCTTCTAATTTCTTCCAAATCAAAGCGACCTCTCCAACCATTTGCAGCCTCTTGTCCAATAAGTCTCCGGTCTAGCCCCTCCACCATTAACCTATTTTTGCACTCATTAGTATACAACCCTCTATAAAAGTTAGTGATCTCATTCCCTATCTATTTATGATCTCTCACCACCCTTCTGAAATCTAACTTAAACTCCTTAATTAGACATTTCCTCTTCCTCTGATTAGTTACCTTGTGAAAAATCCTTGAATTATAATCCCTTTCTCATACCCAACCAACCCTTGATTAAGACGCCAACTCCTCTATTCCCTCATCAATAACACCTCCAATTTATTGCTAGGTGAACCCTTATAACTCTATCTTGCTCCCTAATTAGCCACACTATACTACTAATATCATTCAAAATGTTGTTTTCCTTCTCCTTAATATCCCCAAATACTTCTTTACTCCAAACTTTTGGCCTTTTTTTTTTTTTTTTTGACAAATTTCATTTTCCTCAACTTATTCCTCCCACTCTTGAACATAGCAATACTTCCACCAAACTCTAATAATATCTTGAAAGGGAGGATGCGAAAAGTTACATATTCTCGAATCTAAAAGGGACTGGCTCCCATTGAATGAGATTAGAATCCAGATGAACTGGGTAGTGATAAGAAATGGGCCTAAACAACACCTTGTTTGCAAATGTTTGGGTATGAGTCTTCCCACGCATCAGTAAAGAAAATTTATCAACTTGTTGGAGCTTCTCTATCCCCAAATGCCACCCAAGTAAAAACAACCACAACCATTATTTAGAGGAACATCCTTAAGGCCACAATCTTGAAATAAAAGTCAAATTTTCTAATGCAACTTGTCACCTTTGATCCCCTTAAATTTTCCCTAGAGCTCCTAATGAAATTAAAATCTCCCTCGATCACCCAATAAGGGTCACAAAGACCAAGCAAACTAGCTAGCTCTTGGAAAAAAAAAAAACTATTTTGCTGAGAATGTTGTGTAGGGCCATAAACATAGGTAAACCACCATTCGCCGACACCCCTAATCTCAAGACAGACAAAGAAAAGGAACAAAAAATACAATCTTTACAAATGGCTAGCCCAGTATCTCATGCCACTGTTTGACCTCCTGAAGAAGGGAAAGACAGCCACTCTTCGGATCTATAATCCCAGATAATTCTAAAGAGATAGCGTCAATCTCCAAATTTTGATTTTTTGAAAACAAAATATTTGGACTAACTCAATTAGCCAGGTCTTTTACAGTTCCTTCTCTTATCAATCCTCCCTAGATGTCTGATGTTCTAGGATAGAAGCTTCATTTGGTAACCCTATTGTCCCCGCAAACCTAACCCCTTATTCATAATTAACAGAGGAAGCCAAAAGTATTTTGACTTCCCTCAGGTTCTAATTCTTTATGGCACTTCAATAATTCAGGGTTAATATGAGAAGACACGAGTAGATGGATCCCCTTCAGAGATTGCAATGTTCCCCAACTTTGATCCTGAAATGTCATTTCTCATATCTTGTTATTGCACTAGTACTAGGAAGAGAGCTTGAGGATACTGATTTGTTGAAGAGATGAGAAGCTGTTATTGCTGCGGAAAGACTGGTTCCCTTTGAAATCATAGTAACCTATGTACTCTTGAGTTCTCATATGGTCATACCAAGACCAGTTTGATTCTTGACAGATAATGGAGACCCTGAGCTTAAGTTTACATCATTCCCCCACCGTTAATTTTTTATTTTCTGGATAATAAAAGAAAATTTCATTAATAAATAAAGCATTTATGAGAGGGAGAAAGAGACATCTCTCAAGAAAAACTGGGGCAAACCAGAAATAAACAATTTAAAACAATGAAGAGAAAAGAGATCAGTAAGCCAGCATGTTCCTCCAAATTCTTTGTTACTCTTGAAAACTAGCCTGTCTGAAAAATCCATTGCCAACACACCACAGTGAAGCCAAGTACTGAATTTTGTCCCAGACCAGCACCCAATTTAACTTTTTCCCAGAAAAAAATCTGAGCATTACACTCCATCCATATTCCCTATAAAGCTGCAAAAACACTACACTTCTATAATGCTGTCCTATCCTTCCTTTGACCAAAGCCTGTGAAAGAAATGGCAAACAAGTCTTCCACCAAAGGAGGACATTCCCAGCTCTCTCCCATAATACCAAAAGGCTTATTCCAAATCTTCCAAGAAAATTCACAGTGCTAAAGAAAATGAGAAGCTGTCTTGGAGTTTTTGTACAAAGCACGCATACATTGGGAGAGGGAGCCTTTAAAGGTGCCCTAATTTGCAACAAGTATTAGTATTTGTCTTTATTAAGCACAACCAACAAAGTAAAAGCCTTACTTTTTTGGGGAGCCATGGCCTTCCAAATAGTAGGATAGAGCGGAAAAGAAGAGATGGAACGATCAAGAATTCAAAAAAATGAAACTGAAGGGCTGCTAAATCACCAACAAAGAAAGATGGCTCTATCTTGGTTAGAACTCAAACGAAAGAGATGAGGGAAAGCAGTGGAAAGGGAAGCGTTTCCTAGGCTAGGATGTTCCCAAAAAGGGATACGAGAACCCCTGCCCACCTCAAGTTTAGTGTAAGGGATGAAAGAAGAATAAATCAGAGAAATTGACCTCCATGTGTTCCCCAAAAAACATATTAAGTTAGCATGGGTATTCCACCCATTCTCATTCAACCAAATGAACTTCCTATCACTTCATACCAAATGGAGGATTCTTCTGAAGGGAAACACCATTACCATTTAGCTAAAATAGCAGTGTTTTTAGGCATCAGCTTACCAAGACTCCCCTTTTTAAACCTACAAACCTCATCCCAGCTCACTAAGTGGTCCCTATGACTCCCCCAACCAAACCACAAAAAGTCTTTCATAATCCTCTGGAGCTTGCTAGCAAACCCCACCCGAATCTTAAAAACAGATAGAAAGTATAAAGGAATGCTAGAAAGACAAGCCTGAATGAGGGTTATTCTACCCCTAAGAGGAAAAAAGGGCTCTCTTTCACGAATCCATCCATCTAATCCTTTTGTCACCCTTTCCACTATCGGGTTCCAAAAATTTAGGACTCTAGGATTACCCCCAAAGCCGCCTCTAAAAACTACCGCTTTCTGCTTCAACCCTTTTTTCTTCTCCCCTCATTTTTTCGATTAGCAATTCTTTGGCCTTGAATTGGAAAGAAGGATATGACTCTTCCCCATCTTCAGAAAAATCGGAAAATGCTTCGTCTTGACTCCCTGATTTTCACAACTTCCTTTCTTTTCTTCATGTTGTAAAAGCCCTCCTTAACCATCTTCTTATTTGCTCGTTATTAGACTTCCAACAATCTATGTGAAGCTTGAGTCAGAGTTCTTCATCGTTCAGACACTGCTAATACCTCCCCATTTCCTCTTCCAGAATCCTTGTTCATTTCAGCTCCATTCTTCTTGCAACCTCTTTTGCCCCTACTTTGTCTTCGTCGTTTTGTAACTCTTCCACCCGCACTAAAGACTCCTTTCTTGCCATTTCTTTTGGCCTAAAGGAACCTTCTCTTGAAGAAGGAGCTCTTGTGCATTACAACAACAACAACAATAGACCATAGTTGTTAGAATCTTATGATTCACGATTCAATTCATACAATTCGTATAAATTCTGCACCATTCAAATCTTACTAGCGAATGTAAAATTAACTGAATTGCTGCTGAATCTATCGATCCACCTCGTGACTATATCGAATCGATTTGAATCTATCGATTTGCCTGATTTTAGACCTATCACATCTTGACAAACCCAACTAGTTTTAAAACCCCCAAAACAACATTCCTTTCTTTTTTATCGCTTTTATTTTTACACGATTACCTTCTATTTCTTGTCTATGTCAATTTTATGCTTAAAAAAGGAGAAAATAGAACTTTAGCTCTTATCTTGCCTTAACAAAACCATTCTTCGCTCTTGGAGTATAGTGCTCTGCCATTGAGAAGGAGCGAAACACTCACCAGCTAAGGTGGTATCCATGTTTCCTTGTGCTGTGAAGATTCAAAAGTTGAAGTCTTTTAGTAGTTTGTTCAATTATTATCATTTTTTTTGGTTAATTTTTTTTAAAAATTTGAGAAATAATATGCATGAAATATTATTTTTTTAATTGTTGATAAACACCAAAAGTTCATTTATTATTATTTTTTTCTTGATTCCTTCTTTTAAGAGCAGAAAGTTCATTATTTTTGTAATATTTTCTCAATCATTCTCTTACCTTTCATTTGTTTAGGGAAAGCATACGCATGAAATATGATTAATTTATTATCATAATTTAAATGTATTTTATTATTTTGCTACTTGTTTGTAGATCAATATATGCATGCCATTTAGCCCCCGGGCATATGGTCGGGTGGTAAGGGCAAGCCTTAGAACATGCTGGTAACCCCAGTGGTCCGGGTTCGATTCCCGTTGCTCGCGCTGCACATCCGCGGTTTACCTCTTGCATGTTGGCTGTGGGCACGGCTGGCGTAGGCAACAAATTAGTTTGGGCAAAAAAAAAAAGAAGCCTGGGATACTGTTGTTAATCCTAAAAAAATATATGCTTGTCATTTAGAATTGATTTTGGAAAATTTATCAAATCTTATGATTCAATTCGATTCTCGATTCTCATAAGTGAAATTTCGATTCATGATTTGAATCTCGATTTGATAACTATGCAACAGATCAAGCCTTAAGTCCCAATAGGTCGGGTTGGCTACATGAATCTTGGTCAATTTACACAATTGTGAGCAACTTTTTTTGTTAGATTCAGGGCTTTTACGTCCTTATTCACTTTCTCATTCCAAGTTATTTTAGGTCTACCACTATCCCTCCTATTGTCCCTTATAGTAACTAACTCACCCCTGCTTATTGGTGCACTATTTGGCTGACGTTGTAGATGTCCAAACCGTTTGAGTCGCCCTTGCCTTATCTTATCTTCTTGAGGAACTATGCCTAACTTACCGTGAGTATGTTCATTCCTTAATTTATCTTTTAACGTTTTACCACTCATCCACCTTAGCATTCTCATTTCGGGAACTTATACTTTTTTGGTGTTTTGTTTCTTAGTTGCCCAACATTCTGCCCATTAAGCTGATCTTATTTGTTGTTGTAGTGGGACTTTTGGAGGGTATGGGAGTAAGAAGGTTTGACCAGCCATTGTTCTTTGTCTAATGTGGAGCATATGTATTGAGTGCTAATTGTATTTTCAATGATGCAGAGAAATCTTGTGGAAGGACGAAGAGGAATTTTTTGCACACTTTTTTCTGTGGGATGTCTATTTTCCCTCTTTTTGTTTTTTAGGTGCTAGAAAAGAAAAAAAATTATTGAAGGCCATCAACGGGGTGCCACCTGATTAAAACAAAGAGGGTAAATCATCTGCACTGCAGGGTGTAGGAAAAAATGAATCACAAGAGTCAACCGAAATAAACCACCATGCCCTCTGGCCGTAGTAGCAATCCACTGGTCTTTAACAATATGCATGGGTGTGACTAGTCCTTCAAAAGCTCTCTTATTTCTTTCCCTCCACAAGAACCAAAAGATGTGAACCATAAATGCCAATTTACCCTCTTTTTTCCTCAGTTTTTTTTTTTTGTGTGGATTTTTTTAGATGTTTTGAATTACTGATCTTTGTTTTGTTTCTTTATTTCCTTCATCTTTCTTGTGTGCAAAGGTTTTGGCCCCATTTTATTTTGTTTATTTTTTAAAATATATTTTATTGCTTATGTAAAGAAGATGATATAAAGTCAGCTTATCCTGAAAAAGAAAAACAGAAGTTAGATTGTTCTGATATTATTAAATTGTGTTGCCTACTTTTAGATGACGTTTCTTGCTTACAAATCTTGCATCAGATACATCCAATTGTGCTCCTATTATTTTTAATCAAATCCAGTGAAGATTTGTCATGCATTCTTTAAGAGTAGAAATTTTTGGACATAATTGGCTTGGATTTCATGGCCATGGATATATATATATATATATATATATATATATATATATATATATATTCTCATATTGAAATTTATTCATAGTTGTTTTCTGAGTGAGAATTACGAAGTACTGTGACTATGTAAGTTAGGTTGATGGTAAATATTTCACCTAACTTGATTTAATTATCCAGTGTTAAAATTCTATATATAGGGGATGAAAAGGAATGGAATCAAATGTGAAATTGCTTACACATGTTAATTTTTCAACATGGCTGTGTGCTGAAAATTGATTATACACCTTCAGAAACATTCTTATTGAGGACTTATTGCACATTGTGTCCTAGCATCTAATTTGTTGATTTCAAACTGTCGAACCTATTTGGGAATTTGAAGTTCTTTTGTTTAGAATTGCCGTAAATTATTTTTAAGTAAAAATTTAAAAAAATTACATTGTGATGCTCACTAGGAGCCCTTCCGAACTAACGCAACTGTCTTCTTGTTGTTCCCTCCTTCTTGGAGCTGGGAAAGTGATTGAGATGTCACATATGGCCTACCTTTCTTCATCCTTGTCTAGTAGTCATATTAGATAATTCATCTTTCAAGATTTCTGTGGTGACTGCATGAATTTGGAAGATTGAGCTTAAGAGTAGTCCAAAATGATGTGCAATGTCCAACGTTTTTGTATTTATTCTTGATATTTGTAGATTTTGTACTGAACATGAATGACAAAGGAGGTCAAATTGTTGTGCTGCCAGTGTTGGCATGTGGATTTTTGCAGTACTTCGTGTTAATTGCTGCATAAACTAAAGTTGCTCGTTGGCTCCAAATTTTACTCTATTAAGCATGCTGCTAAACCTCAAATTAAAAAAGCTTACGTTTTCAAATTGTAGGTTGAGCTTCGCACTGTTGATGGTTTGGTAAAAGATAGAACTCAGTGTGCTCCAAATGGTTACTACTTTATTCCCGTATATGACAAGGTATTTTTTAAAGCTGCAGTTGATGCATTCCATGCTTGGGTTCATTTGGTTGAAAATATTGGTATAGTTGTATGTATATTGCTTATAATGATTACCATGCAGCATAATGTTTGGAAAGCTGGCTTAGATTAATTAATTATGTCCTGTGCCTTGGGGCTGTTTAGTGATTTATGCCAGTGGGCCTAGATCCTGAATTTCAAAGCCAATTTGCATAAAAAAGTAGATGTTTTGCATTCCTAAAATGTAAGCATTTCTCTTTGGTACATGTGTAGCATGTACAGACAAAATGGCCGTCAAGATTTTAAATTTTGGTTCCGACTAAAGTTTCAAGGCTTATTTCGATACTGATTTTGATTTCAATTTCTACTTTGACAAATTATGGAAATTAATAGTAATATTGAATATTTTAGTGAACTTTCTGAAATGGTAAAAGGAAAATGCAATATTTAGAAAAATAAAATGCATCAGCGAAAATTAGATCGTATATAAAGTGCAATAGATATAAAAGCATAACAATAGTAAACATCTTATAAGTATATAAATGAAATTAATAAATTTGTTGAACATTAGTTCTTATGCAAGTACAACTAATTTAGACATACAGGTCAAGTAAAATGTTAACATACAACGTTGAATGAAATGTTGACATACAAGGTCGAATAAAATATTGTTGTCAGTATCTTCAATTTTACAGTTGCATTAAATTTCAAAATGTTAAGCCGTCACTTTTCTATCCTTCTTGTAGGAATATCTATTTTTCAAAAAATGGAAGATTTCAAGATGAAATTTGGATTTACATTTCGAGGGTGATTATAAAGTTTAAATTTCAAAAAAAGTTTCAATAATGTCATGGAAATAGAAGGTTATTTGGAATTAAGATCAGGAACTTGAAACCAATTTGCATTAATACTAGACATTTCTTCCTGCTAAAGTCTCGTGTAAAATGTTGTTCTGTTTTATGTCTCTGTATAATACCTAGAATATGTATATACTATATACACCTAATACACACTAGCATATGAGATTTTTGTTTAAGCAGCTATCCCCATAATGGAGATGGAATTGGACCACTCATAACCTGGGTTGGGCTGGGTTTTTGAATCTACTATTAATATTATCCAGTGGCAATGGGCTGAATCAGTCTGTTGATTAAGGATAGTTGGATGGGATCCTTTGGTTATGCAGTCAGGTTGTTGGTTTGAATGTCCCTTTTTTTTTTGGTATTAATCAAGCCATCTTTCTTTTTCTTTTTGGGCATGGAGTTGAGGGGGTGTGCTTTATTATTTAATGATTCCATGTGTAAATTGCCCTGAATGGTAGGCTTTACCTGCCTTTATGTTTATTTCAGTTTTTGACTTTTATGTCTGAATTAGATTGTAAAAGATGAATATAATATTATTATGCCAGGGGGACATTTTTCATAAAATATTCTGCATTTTTAATTTGACGACTCTTCTTATTCTTTCTGTTAAATGATTGTCATAATTGGGTTCCTTTTGAAGGTTTATTTTGGGGTCCTGTAATTTTCTTGTCTCATCCCCCTTTCCCACCTTCCTTGGAAAATAAAAAGATAGATGGTTTTTGGAGTTAGAAGCTTATCATGCAAATCTTGTTTCTTGTTTGACATGGAAGGATGAAATCTATCTGCATCATGGTATGTTATTTCAGTGTTCCATGCCATTTGTGATGCAGTGACATCTAACATGAATCACTCATTCCATCATAATAAATCTTTTTTCGAAAGGCACATATCTGCACGGTGGACGAACATTATGGACTAGTTGAATCTGGAGAGAAGACAGCCGTTTGGAGATGGTGTATGATAAAATGTGCTTTCTTTTCTTAATTCAGTTGTTTTGTTACTTATTATTATGTGTCACAATATTACTGTGAACTGTATCAGTTCTGTCACTTCCATCTAATATTAATCACTCATTCCTCTCTTGTTTTTTATCTTTGAGTGTTGCTGATGAGAAATGGCCATGGGTTGGGTTTAGGTAGTTCTTTTGTGGGTTGGAAACTTTAGATTGACAGCCTGACCCCAGCCACTTTATAACCTAATAGGGGTAGCATAAAGCTGAACTCAGTTCCCTTGCATCGAGCCAACGTCAACTGGTTTGAATTTAATTTTTTAAAACTTTAAATTTTTAATCTTTCAAAAGCAATAATTGATCAGTCATGGATTCTTAGGTTGCATAGGGGTTAGTGGGTCTACGGGCCAATCCAGTGTCGACTTATTAATAGTTGGGTCAAAATAAAATTTAGGGTCCACATTCTCCATCCTATTTTGTGCCATTGCAGGCTAGACTGCATTGCTGCTAACTTGTTAAAATATATTTTTCAGTTTTAATTTACAATATTCTTTCTGTGAGATTGGAGGAATTTTTTGCTTTGATATTTCAATGTTTTGTGTGTGTGTGCGTGCGCGTGTGTTTAGTTCCTTTTTCTGGATTTTTCCATCATTTTGATGAGAGATGTCTTATTCTCCTCTTTGTAAATTCTTCTCTATTTAATGAAATCTCTTCTTCTGCTATATAAAAAAAATTCTTTCTACAGGGCTCTTTTCTAGTTGAAATCAAGGGACCAGAAGGATGGTCATGGAATCCCGATAAGGTTCTTTTCTAGCTGCATTATTATCTATCTTCTTTTTAGTGACGATGTTTCCTTTATTTCTTTCTTTTGTGCATGGTTTGCACATGAGTGTATTCTGTAGAACTGTAAATGCTCTTAATATCATGACTGACTCTAAGAAAATATTCTGTAGGTTCCTGTTGTTGTTGACCAAACCGGTTGCAATGCTAATGAAGATATTAACTTTCAATTCACAGGGTTTGTCTAAATTCATTTGCACAATTTTTTCTGTTTTGTAAACTTTGAGTGCTGCTTAAGTTAATTCTTGTTCTGATTTCTTTTGAGCGTTTGAGCATTCAAATTTCTTCACTGTGCTTGTTCCGTATTTTGTAATGATTTGGTGCCAACAACTTGCATGTTTCTAGATTTACTTTATCTGGTAGAATAGTGGGAGCTGTTGGTGGAGAAAGCTGTTCAATTAAAAATGGAGGTCCATCTAATGTCAATGTTGAACTTTTATCTTCCAATGGAGATCTCATTTCATCGGCTTTAACATCATCAGGGGGACTCTATTCATTTAATAATGTTATTCCAGGTTTGTAGTTCCACTTGATTTCCTGTCAGGTCAATGTATTTCTGTACATTACACACAAACTTCTTTATGTGAAAAACTTATTAGCATTGGCAATTTTGTTTTTTGTCCCACTTTTTATTTATTTATTTTTAAATTTTTTTTCTGTGGAGATGTCAATACACTTAAATAGGTTGTATAAACATCTCAAAAGATGAAATTCTCACATGAAACATGAATTGTCTTTTGAATGTATTGAATATGTCATGCTTACGTCATGGGAATGTTTCTGCAGTGTCATGAATAGATGATATAATCTGAAGATCTTTTTTATTTTATTTTTCTGGATGTTTAGCTATCGAAGTATTTTCCAGTCATCATCATCATTGTTATCGTTGTTGTTATCGTCTTCATCATTTTGATTTGTTTCTTTGGACGTGAATAATGGATTATTTGGGTGCAGGAAAGTATCAATTGCGTGCTTTCCATCTTGATTTGAAGGTTGAAGTCAGAGGCTCAAGAGAGGTTGGAATATTTTTCTCTCTATCTTTCAAAACATTGGGACACAGACTGACCTGTGTTTATTGTGTCTTTTATGGTGCATGTATTTTTGTTGCTTATAGTCAGAATGCACTGATTGCAGGTGGATCTGGGCTTTGGGAATGGGGTAGTTGATGACATTTTCTTTGTTCCTGGGTATGATATACAAGGGTTTGTTGTTGCTCAGGTAAACTTTCTTTAGTGACAATTATTGTAGTTACATGGTATGCTTGTGCCACATAATATGTTTTTCTTTCCAATAATAAAAATCTGGTTTGAAAACTGTACATGGGGATAGAAAGGAGAAATAGGCAATCCCCTGCAGCTCAAGTATTGGGTGGCAGGTTGATGAAAGGGTGTAAAGATTTACAGGAAAACTTTGAAGTCTTTAGTGAAAGTGATGGTTAGGCTTAACTTTTCAAATTATAATATTGAGATGAGGCTATTTATTATATATGTGTCATATGAGTATCAGTGTGTGTGTGTATATTATTGAGCGTTAGACCATCCTTCAATGTGTCCATGTGAGGCTTTGAGGCTCTGATCATTGGGAGAAGAGAGTTTTTCTGGCTGTTGAGCCTATTAGCATGGTGACATGTGCTCTGATTAGAAGAGAGCAGGCAAAGACATGGGTCATACATGACATATGGTGGACACTTGAGCTTGCTTAGGAAGCATTAAGTGGATTGGCATCCCTTAATCTCTTAACAGATCCCATTTTGTGCCCACCAAACCAAATTCTGTGTCATACCAGCATTCAAGATTGCTCAAAGATCCTAAAATGTGACAATGATCAATCTTGGTGTGCATGCAGGTCTGATTTCTTGCAACGTTGCATAAATTCTTAAAATTTCAGTGTTTTAAAAAATTGATTAGTAATGATAATAATAAAGATTGCCTGCAATTATAAAGATTTGGAGGTAATTTAATGATGAAAAATGCATGTGAGTACCAATGCAATAATCATCAACTTGGGATGGCTAGTAAGTGGTTAGTTATCTATTATGAGCAACTAAAATCGAGATTAAGTTTATAATTTCAGAAAAGGTTGTCTGCATTTTGCTCTCATCATGGTTAGTCCTTTGACAGCCCCAATGGAGTGCTCATGCACCAAGTGACAACAGGTTTGAAAATTTCAGCCCAGAGGAACATATATTATTTCTTTAATTTCTAACCAGGGATATTAGGGCCTTCTTAAATTAGTCTGCTACATCACTATGCAGCTAGCTAAGGAGTATTGGCGTGTGATGTGCAAACAAGCCCCTTTGCAACGGCGGATGCCTTTGTGAGCATGTTGGTGGAGATTCCCTGCTGCATGCTCACTTTTTTTTTTTTGATATCCTTGGAAACCTGGGGTGGCTGGGGCCCTTCAGGCCTTTACCTCCTTATCAAACCCCAAGAGGGAATGACTGCACCCGCAGAAGCCAGCCCCTAGGCAAGTCAAGGAGACCCAGAGGGGAATCAAACTCAGGACCTTTCAGCCTTTGTCTGTCCTTACCATCGAGCTTACCTTTGTGGGCTTGCTGCATGCCCACTTGGTGATTGGTCTCTTATGCAGAAGAGAAGTTTGGGGGGGGGGGGGGGGGGGATAGGGAGCTCCCACGTGCAAGGGAGATCCTCCTAGACCCCAGTCTTGTACATGCCCCCCCCAAAAACATTGTATGTATGCTTGTTTATTTGACTTTTTTATTTTCATAAATTTTGAGATGCTTTAATGATGAAGTGAATTAAAGATTATGAAAAGATGAAATAAAGTGATGACTAATGATTTTTAAGATAATGATGCAATGATAGTGGGCTACTAGTGGGAGAAATAATCAAAGTCAAATATCTTTTTGCACAGCTTTGGGAGAACTTTTCATGCAATACTTTTTTGACCTACTTGACCCATGCTTCTATTGTTAGTCCTTCTCACTTACATTTATTTATTTGAAAAACTAGAGCTCCCTAAAAAAAGGAAGGGTTTGTTTGGTATTGTTTCTGTTTTCTGTTTTTGTTTTTGCAGTGTAGAAACAAATAATGAAAGTGCGTTTATTTGCATTGCTAGTTTTCTGTTTTTGTTGTTGGTTTTTAGTTCGCAAAAAAAATTGATAAATAGATTTTATGGTTTTTAGTTGTTTTGGCAATTTGTTGCTAGAATATTTTAATATCTAGAATTAATTTTTTTTTTTGGATTAAATCATTCACTTAATACATGTTTTTTACTTAAAATAAAAATAAAATGGTCATATGAATTTAAAATATAATTAAACTAAAAATGTGCATAAAATTTCAAAAAAATTTAAAAAGAATAAGACATCTAGAAAATATTTTTATTATTTTTCAGTTGTCATGTACAATAAGATTTTTCTTGTAAACTAAATTTTGAAATTTAATAATTAAACAAAATAATTATAATAATATTATTTTTATCATAATATTTTTAATTTGTTTGTAATTTTATTATTTTAATCATGTTTTTTATTTGTTATTTGATTTAAGGAAAAAATGATCATTTTTTAAAATCATGTTTTTAATTTATTTTAGTTTTAGAAATATTACCCAAACAGGTTGCTAGTCTTTGTTTTTAGTTTTTAATTTTTGTTCTGGTTCTTGTTTTCATAATTTTTGATAGCAACACTAAACGGTCCCTAAGCTTTCACTTTGACTGCAGTCTTGAATAAAATCAATGCCAATTATTTGCTTCGAAGGAGAAAGCCAAAGATGACATTGTCTTTAGATGTGTGTGCTTTGTGTTAGGAGTTGGATGGGGGTGTATTTAAACAGTGCAGAACTCTACTTGATAGGGGAAAATTGAAACTCGATTTGAACTTGACCAAGCCTATATTATTTGAACTTGAATAGGACTTGATGGATATTTCTAAACTTGAGTACAACCTGACTCAGCTTTATTCACTCAAGCTTAAATCGAGCTTGAGCTCAAGCAATATTTATGATACAAAACATTCCTTAAAGTATTACCTATTAGGCTGCTACTTTTTTCTCAAACTTAAACTCAATAATAAATTACTAAAATACTATTTAAGCATAATAAAATTGTCAAACATAATAATAAAGTCTACATTAGTGAGATAATTTTATCAATTTGTTATTCCTCAAAACATTACTTGTTATGCAACCATTTTTTTTCCCTCAAACTTAAAACTCAATATAAACTAGAAAAATAATATTTAAGCATAAAAAATTGTCAAATATAACAATAAAAATTACCATGATAAGAAAAGCACGTCAATTTGCCAAGTGCCAATGAGGCAACAAGACAATAAAAGTTTAGTTACATTATTCTAATACCCAACATACAAATATATTGGTACAATGTAAATAGAAAAATGCTATGAACTATTCTTCTTTAGTTCTTGATCTTCACCGTTCTTTCTTGCTGTCCAACCTACTTTTTCCTTTTCACTATAACAGTTACCTGAAATTATATAAAACAAATATATAAAATATTGGTTTGATCAAATGCTTTAGGAAGGAAGTGATGGAAGTGGCATAGGCTACAACGATCGATGTCCGAAAGTGGGAGCATCAAAAGTGGTGTTTTGAGACCACAATGACCAACATCCAAAAAGTGGACAGTGATGTAAGTCACATGAGGTCCAGACGACTAACATCCTAGAGGTGTGAAGAAAGTGGAAGTGGTGTGGGGACCTCAATGGTTGACATCCCAAATTGGTGATGTGATTCCAAACATCTGAAGGATGGAAATAAGGGGGCAAGTGAAAGTAGTTGGAAGGCAATAATGCCTTGCATCCTTGAATGGAATGAATATGGGAGTGATGGAAGCAAAAACCGTAATAGTCAATGTCCTATAGGTGGGGGATGACAAAAGGGGTGTTGAGACCACATCGACCAACATCCCAAAGTTGGGGATTGGAAAAAACTTGAGAGTGACAAAAGGGACATAGATATCACATTGATCAACATTCCAAAGGTGGGAATTGGAAAGACCACAATGGCTGACATCCTTATGATGAAATGAATGTTGGAGGAGTGATAGAGGTGGTGACCATAATGGATAATGTCTCATAAGTGCAGGAAAAGCAAGAATGACGAGACTAGCGTGGTGGTCACAATCGGATACAATTTTAAGGGTAATTGTTGGGAGGGCACCTTTTACCCCAAGCTTGTGGAGATGGGCCCTCTACTCAGCATTATGGAGGTAGTTTTTTGAACTAAAGATAAGGAACTAAGTGTTTGGTTTAGCCTTGGAAGACAAGTTTTTTGAACTAAAGATGAGGAACTAAGTGTTTGGTTTGGCCTTGGTAGACATTGTTTGGATTTGGAAGTGTTAGAGCTTTGTGTTGAATGAGTACAATCAAAAAGGCTTCTTGCCCCTTGCAAAGGTGATGCACTCTCAACCAAGCACTAGGGAGCTTGGGTGTTTTGGGTTTCAATGGATGTGGATTCTTAGCTTTTGAGTCAAGTAGAAGGAGCCAGGATCTCGACTTGGTTTCGGGTTGGGAGATTCTGCACTTCGATTGAAGAGATAGGCTCATGATCTGACCTTGGGTGTCCCTTTATTAGTGGTAGTTGATCAGCCACCAAATTATAAGTCCTATATATGTTTGCTATTGTTGCATTATAGAAGGTACAGAAAAGGTATAGGTACAAGTTATGAGAGAATGCTTCCCAACATTTTGATTTAATGGATTCAAAGTGAGACATGGATGCATAGTGCTGCTAAGCATGGGCTTTAAGATTTTCAAGCTACTATGTAGACATTCTTTTATGTTGACATTTTCTTATGGAAGATGATTTACAATGCATTATAATTGATAGAATGCCTAACATTTTGTCACTTCCGTCCTCTACTCGTTGATCACTAAGGTTGAGAATTGTGGGGGAAGGGAAGGGAGTTTTTGGTGGGAGGGGGGGGGGGGGGGTGAGGGTGGCGTGGAGGGGAAGAATCCTTCTTATCATTGCTATGCTTGAACATTTTTACTTGGCCCTTCCTTGTCCAAAGTGATGGGCGATGTTTCTCTATTTTGGATATAACTAGCTTACCTCCTAGCCCCTAAGATTGAATTTTTGGTTCTCTTAGCACTTCCTATGAAGGCGATAGAAGAGTATAATGGGAGTTTCTCAAAGTGAATACTATATCTAATCAACATCCCTTGGAAACAAACTTCACCAACTCTTCTTCATTTGTATATTCTTGACTATTCAAGGTGTGTTCTCTTAAGTGTTCTATGTAATCCATGTGGTCGTCCTTGGACACTTGGTACTCCTTAATACATCCACAAAGTCGTTTTGTTGGGGTAATAAAAACTTCTTGCAAAGGAGATTGACACACTTGCCCCATGACACGATTGATTTGGGAGTAAGATTGATATCCCAAGTATTTTTCTTTCTTAAGGAGAGATTCAGTTAACTCTTTGAGCTTAAGTCATTATTATTATTATTATTATTATTATTATTATTATTATTATTATTATTATTATTATTATTATTATTTTTTGATAGCAAAAGAAGGTATATTAGATAGAAAGAATAGAAGGTACAACATGCGGGGACAAGGAGTCCACCAAACAAAAAAAGAAGAAAAAAAGAAAATAAAGAAAACTAGAACCCCAAAAAAGAGCTAAACGAACTTAACTGAGAAACCCCCTTTTCAAACCCTTCTATTGAACTTTTCAAATTTGCTAATTTCCTTTGACCCTTCATCTTTCAATGTTTTTGCCACCATCCAAACACACTACATTTCCTCCAATATCGCTCAGCTTTATATCCATTTTATCCATAAGAATTTGAGCTTCTATCTCCTCCTTCGAACTCTCCTCCTTTGTTGCGGGCAAAGTTCCAGCCCTACACTGAAACTGATTCGTCAACCCATCATGATCAAAATAATAGAAAACCCTCCAGACCTTCCAACGGGGGTGGGTGAACATAAGCTAAATCCCCCAACTCATCGCAGGAGTCAGAAATGTACCCATATTGTTCCTGAATCTCATCCAACAACAACCCTCCAGCTTGGCCTTCACCTCCTTACCTTTTCTTTTCTCATTAGAACCTCCGACATTGTTCTCAACTTGAGGGACTTCCACAATACTGAACTTACCCGTAGTGTCTCTCCTTAATACCTTTATAATCGACTCAACATAATTTTCTTTCTTATCTTTGAATATCTTCTTCATTTCAGCACCCCAACAAGCTGCCTCTCATCGAGCATAAACATTTTTACGTTCAAATTTATTACTATAAGGATGACAATCATCAAATTTCTCCCCCAACCCTGCTTCTTTTTTAGTCTTTTCCGTATCACCTTCGAGTACATCTGTGGGCCTAAATGCAGTTTTATCATCACATTCCTGAAATGAATCTAGTCTTTTAACATCCTGAACTTCCTCTGACTCTTGGACAATACCATTCACATCCATAGCAATTGAAGGCTGAATAATTAGAGGCTGATATACATTTTCATTAGCAGAAGATAACTCATTCTCCTTTTCTAGTACTTGTCTTTTAGGAAGTCATAGGCTAGAGCACTCATTTGAGCCTGTCCATTATCTAGGCCCAACAATATAGAACTTGGGCTCTTAAATTTTGAATTATGGTTTGTTTATTACCAAGACCCTCTTGTAGGAAGCGCATGATAGGAGGGCCTTTTCTTCTTAGGATCCAAACTACAACCCATATCATCCTTTCTTGAACAATGGGCCTTTTCAATTAATTGGCCCAGTTTAGTTAAAAATGAGATACCACCCTTTTCAATTACCTAGGCTAGGTCCAAAATGAGAAGCATGAAATCCCCTAAATCTCTTCACTGCCTCCTCCTCCCCAAACACAACCCTAGTCGCCTCTCTGGTCATCTCAGCTCCATTGGAAACCCTAACTGCCTCTGATTATCTTTGCTCCATCTAAAACCGTATCTTCCTTCTTGCACCTGTTGATCGAAGACGGCTGATCTTCGATGGCCCTTGTTTTATTTAGATGCAACTCGTCTCCACACCGAGGACATAGCTTTTGCTTCCCAACCTTCAGATCATGCTGCATGGAATGGACATGGCTGCTGCAACCCTCACCCATATGATTTTTGCCTTTTGACACCACCTGACTCCATGATCTGTGTTGTGAAGAGTATCAACTCTTAATCTCCCAGATTCCTCACGAAAATCCTTTGCTAACTCATAGAAGACACTCGTGAAGTTTCGCAAGCCATTGCCTTTTTCACCTGTAGGAATAAAGACTAAAAGGATCTTCCCTTTCCATCCTAACCCCATCTCCAAATACTATTTCTACCTTCATCCATTTAATTGACATCCAAATCTACGCAATAACCAACCATCAAATTGAAACCCCCTAAGCAATCAATTGAACATAAGTATGTCATCAACAAACCAAGACACGGCCTCCCTGGGAAATCTAACCCACTTGCTACGAGAAGTATGGCTCTCGACCACGAGCAAAGACCCGATCTCACTAACCCTATCTAATCGCAGATCAAAGTATTTTCCTTTGATATGAGGCGATCGCTTCAGCATCGGCTACTACAAGTACTCCTATGGCATTGAACACATGAAAATGGGAAAGGAAAAGTTTTCACGAGAGAGAGAGAGATAGCTAGAGAGAGAGAGAGAGAGAGAGAGAGCGAGAGAGGTGAAAAGAGAAAAGAGAGAAGAGAGAGCTAGAGAGCTCGAGGGAGAGAGAGAGAGAGAGAGAGAGAGAGAGAGAGCTCTCTCTCTCTCTCTCTCTCCTCTCTCTTTCTCTCGCTCCTCTCTCTCTCTCTCTCTCTCTCTCTCTCTCCTCTCTCTCTCTCTCTTCTCTCTCTTCTCTTCTCTCTTCTCTGCTCCTCTCTCTCTCTTCTTCTCCTCTCTCCGTCTCTCCTCTCTCTCTCTCTCTCTCTCTCTCTCTCTCTCCGTCGCTCGCTCTCTCTCTTTCACCTCTTGAGGTTTCACCTAATTTCATTGGCACATGCTATAGAAGAAAAGATCTAGGCACTTCTGAGTGAGTTAGGGGCTCAATGGGATGGTCACCTAACTCAAAGGTCTTAAATTTTGATTTCAACTAAAATTTCGAAGCTCAAAAGGTATGGAAATTTCAATTTCAATGTTAGTTTTAATTTTCTAAAATGATGGAAATTCGTAATAAAGCATGGATTTCTTTTATGAAATTTTAGAAATGGTTGCTGCAAATAATAATGCTAGTTTTCGGACTAATATGTTATAAATTAAAGACAATGCATGTTGTGTTTTTGGTGCAGAAACTATAATATAATGTTCATATCAAACATGTTCATTAATCATAAATCAGTTAAATGTTGTTATTGTACAAATAAATACAATTTAAACATAAATAGTTAAACGAAATGTTGTTGCTAATGCATTTGCATTTTTCATATAATTTCAAAAGCCTTTGTAATAATATTTGGTTTCGAAATGAGTTTATTTGGTTGATAGTTCCTCATTGTTTATTGTGGTGTCTTTGGAGGGAGAGAAATAGTAGGTGTTTTGAAGATAAGGAAAGATCCATTTTAGACCTGAAGCTATTTTTCTTTACAACTTTGATGGATTGGTTGGCTGCTTTGTGAAACCAATCATTTTCTTCTATTTTTGAGTTACTAGATTCTTGTTAGCTTTGGTGTATTCCCAAGAGGTGGGTGAATTGGAATTTTAAAATTTATTCCTAGGTTTAGCTAATCTAACTGCAGTATATTCGCAACCTAGGGTCTGTCTATACAATTCCAAATGTGCAAATAAATAAATCGTGCGGAAATTAAATCATGCGTGGCGTTCACAACATAAATAAATTACGGAAAAATAAAATGCACACACGATATGTTATCGGGGTTCGGCGAATACTGCCTACATCTCCGCCTCTAGCTTGGAAGCCCGAGGATTACACTAATGCTCACTTAACTGGTGGAGCGGCACTGGTTACAACTAGGTCAATTCACGGGGTTGACCTCAACCAACACGTCTTACTAGGATGACGCACCTAGCTTTCCTAACCAGGTCTAAGCCAGTCCGGGACTATTTAACAGGGCTAGTCTCCCTTTTCAGGTTTGTGCCTGGAATACAACCAATGTGTATAAAATTTGTACACGGAAATATGCTTCTCAACTAAGCTGGTATGTACTACAATACGCATAGTATAATCAATGCACCTCAAGAATGTAAGAACTATAAGCTTGGTGCTCTACGTGTGCAATCAACACTCAGAATAACGACTTTATTTAATCAAGTACAAGAGTGTATATCAACAAACTATTCTTTGAAAACCAGATAAACTAAATCTCAATGTCAAATTAGGGTTTCAAAGATGTAAGCAATAATATTCAAACAAACTCAAAAATATTTTCTTCAATGTGCAAAGCACAAGAGTTGTTTGAAAACAAGCTTTGAAAATGATTTTTGCACACAAAAATATAGGCTTAGGTTACTTGTAATGACAATGCAAGAACCACAACCTTCCAAGTCTTCCCACACAAGAATCAAGTTAAATTAGTGGAAGAACTTGATGCTTCTACTCTTAATAAAATCAAACAATCAATATAATCTAATGAGAGTATTAGCAAGTATGAATGAAGCACAAGCACACAAAATATACTCACAACACTTGCAAGATCAAGAAGGATGATGTGTATAAGTGTTTTGGAGTATTTTAGGCTTAAGAAGGATTTTTGAATTTGAGAGAGTTTGGCCTTAATCAATTTTGCTAATCCTTGCTAATTATGACAAATGAACAGGTATTTATAGGCAAGGAGGATTTTTTTGACCGTTGGGGACTAAATGGGGATAATTAGAAAAGTTTACTACAAGTTTAATGAAATTAACCCATTTTACCCCTTTTAAAAAATTAGTAAAAATATTTTAACCCGAGAGGTTCGGGTGCCCGAACAGACTCAGTCACAAAACAATTTTTTAATGGTTCGGGTGTCTGATTTGAGGACCGATTGACTGAACCAAAGTCAGTAGCATTTTGTTTGTAGGTTTGGGTGTCCGGTTCTAAGTTTGGTTAACCGAACCAACCAATTCGGTCGCCCGAGCCTATTTTGAATGTGATCGTTCGGGCGCCCGGGTAGTTGAAAAGGAACCTGACACAGGTTCGGGTGCCCGAGGGAGATACGCTGAAAATATGTTTGGTCGCCCGAAGCATGGTCAAATTGTTGACTTCTCAATAGTTCGGGCGCCCGAGGTGATTTGTTTACCTGGGGTTCGGTCGCCCGACCTCTCTCATTTTTTTGCAGTTTAGCTCAATTTAATTTCAATTAATTCCCCAGATAATATATGTGATTATGGGGACAATCTCAAGTGTTGTGTAAGGACCTAGGGTCATTTCTAAGGCCATTTTTCTTGTCGAAAAAATCTGGCGTCGGTCGACCGAAGGGTGATTCCTAAGGTCTTTCTATGGTCTGTGTAGGTACCTAAAGTCCAACTAGGGTCTTTGAGCTTGTAGTTCTTACATGCATGATATGCATTAAATATTACAGACTTTTTTCCTATTTACTATTACAGACCCGAATTAAATGATAATATAAATTATAACATCAACTAATTTTTAGGGTCTTCAGGTTTCAAGCTTTCACGTGCCATCAGTGTATCTGCTAATATAAACCTGCACATGAACTAGATAGCCATTAAATACTTGAGTATTTGTCATTATCAAAGCCGAGATATGACCCATAGGGTCAACAATTCTTGTAATTTTTGTTTTAGATTTGTTTACCCCTTGTACACTCCATGTGTATTTGGTGTTCATTTTGTTATCAATAAAAAAGATAAGATCAATTAAGAGAAATTTCACTTTGCATTCAAATTTAACATTTGAATTCCTAGGAAATTTAATTTTGACGGCTAAAATTTCAACATGATTCGCTAAAATTTTGATATTTCAATAAATTTAGGCTGCCTTGTTGAAAATTTTGTAAGAATTAAAAAAATCTAATGCCATGTTTATTGCGAGGGTGATGCAAAAGCTGAAATTTCAATGGCAGTTTTGACAATTTTGTGGAAATTTAAGTCCATGCCTGACTATATTGTTTTTTTTTTGCCCTTTATGGATATGAATCATGTTCAGGAAGGTTTTCAAGAAATTGCTTCACTTCTCCCTTAGGGTAAAATGCAATGACTCCTCCCAGTGAAGTCACAAAATGTTGTTGGGATTCTTTGGAATTTGGGGACGAGGCGGTGTTGTGTACAAGCAACAAGAGGAGGTAGAGAGGGCAAAGAAAGGAGAAACGGACATCCCTTAGGAACTTCAAGCCTTGGATGGCAGCCTGGCAGGTGGAGAGATATCAGGTGATGTAAGCTTGAAGGTATGGCATCCTAGGAAATCCAAGTACAAGGTTTTATGTAAAGGTGACAAGGTGTAAGCATTTTACTAAGAGAAGCTTTAGTTTAGAGAGAAAGGTCTCTAATGAAAGTGATGGCTAAAGCTTAACTTTCCAAATGAGGTAAGAATGGGATATCTATCAAATTCAGGCTCGGAGGATGCCTTGCAAGGTGTCACGGGCCGACTATTTCACACCTTTGTGAAAGGACTGTGCAGCGCTAGCTAAACCCCTTTTGTTTAACTAGCCAGTCTATCGTTTACCACAATTCATCAACAAAACACTTTTATTATCATTCAAGCAAATATCAACAGAAGCAGTAAGCAACTTATGAAAGCAGTGGCAAGTAAGCAGTAAACATTGAAGCAACGCAATTCATTAATAACACCTTTGTTAACATTGTGTGTCTAGTGAGGGAGACAAGTAGGCTAGACACGTTGACAATAGCTAGTGAGTTTTACAAGTTGATGAACACTCACCCTCCCCTAAAGAGCTCTCTGTGCTATTCTCACTCCGACAGTGGGAAATTTCAAAGTGACTGAGTAGTCGTACTGCCTTTTTTAGCATAGGGAGAAACTACTACTAGAAAATAAACCTATACTAGTATTTACATGATGGAAACTCATACCAAATGCACGAGACAAGCGGTCACAGGCAAGCATAATGCCCTGAACAAGCTCGGCTCGTGACGCTCCCTCACTTATGCGGTCGACGTCCTCGTAGACTTTGACGCTAGGTACACTTCTACTTTGTCCACGAACGGTTGCATATCTTCTGCAGAAACACAACTGATTTCTTCGTCGCCAAGGCCTTTCCACTTCACTAAGAACTCCTGCCGCTTCTTCCTTGAGGATGTGAACTCTCTATCTGCAAGGATGTCTTCAACTTCACGTCTGTCAGGTTGCACTGTCTTCAATTCTGCTTTGGTTGACTGACTTCTGCTTGGATCTTCTGTATCGGCGTTGAACGGCTTGAGGCAGCTGACTTGAAACATGGGATGCACTTTCATCCAAGTCAGAGGGTCAATTCTGTAAGTGGCCTTCTCGACTTTGGCCAAGATGGGGACTGGTCTTTCATATTTGCGAAGTAGTCTCCTATCTCGTCCTCGTAGTGACCTGATCTATTCAGGATTGAGCTTAACAAACTCCAAGTCACCTACGTTGAAGTGTTGCGGTCTTCTCCCTTGATCTGCCCACTTCTTCATTCACTTAGAATCTTTCTACAAGTAGGCTCGGGCAATCTTTGCAATCTGTCTCCATTCTATGGTGAAGATGTACGCCCTGGGACGCTTTCTTCTGTACGACTCGTCTACTGTGTGAGGTAACAGCGGCTGCTGGCTTGTAACAAGCTCAAAAGGGCTCTTGTTGGTTGTTGAGCTCTTTTGGACGTTGAAACAGAACTGAGCCACATTAAGTAGTTGCACCCAATTCTTCTGGTTGGCGTTGACGAAATGGCACAAGTAATCTTCCAGTAGCCCATTGAATCTCTGCGTCTGTCCGTCTGTCTGTGGATGGTAACTCGAAGAGATTTTTAGTTGTGAAATGAGGATTCTGAAAAGTTCTGTCCAGAAGTTGTCGGTGAATCACGAGTTTCAGTCACTAACAATGTCTTGGGGAACACCCTAATATTTCACAATATTCTTAAAGAATAATTGTGCCGTCTCCTCTGCCGAACAGTACTTTGGTGCGGGTATAAACGTACCATACTTCGAAAACTTGTCTATAACCGCAAGTATTGACCCTGTATCTCCCACTCTGGGCAGGTTGGTAATGAAATCTAGTGAGACACTTTCCCACGGTTTGGATGGTACTAGTAGGGGCTCCAGCAGCCCTGCAATCTTCTTCCGCTCCACCTTGTCTTATTGGCAAGTGAGACAAGTTTGGGTATAATCAACCATATCATCACGCATGTGCGGCCAATAATACCTCTGCTTCAATAAAGTCAAAGTGCGCTGCCATCGTGGATGTTTGGCCCACATGGTATCATGACACTGTCTCAACAGTGTCTTCCTCATATCACCAGATTGTGGCACAAAGAGCCAGCTACCATGGGTCATCAGCAATTCGTCTTCCATCTAGACCGATGTGCATTCCCCTTCCTACTCAGTGCATTAGCGACTTGGTTCAGACGCCCCACCTTGTGCTCAAAGGAGAAATCAAATTCTGCCAAGAATTCTTGCCATCGGCCTTACTTGGTTGTCAACTTTGGCTGTGTGAAGAAGTGGCTAACACCCGAGTTATCCGTTTTCACCGCTAACATCCCCTTCTCTTGAGCTGTGTACTTCCGTTCCACTTCACTAAGCTTACGGCTCTCCTACACAACAGGTTGTCCCTTCTATAACAAGACTCCTCAAAGGGCGAAGTCTGATGCATCTGTCTGCACCTCGAAGGGTTTCATGACATCCGGAAGAGCAAGTACCGTATCTCTCATCATGGCATCCTTCAAGTCATCAAAGGCTCCTTGGCACCTCTCTGTCCAGTTCACCCCTAACCCTTCTTTAGTAGTTCTGTCATAGGAGCAGTTCTCCGCGAGTACCCCTCTACGAATTTCTTGTAATAGTTGGCGAGGCCAAGAAAGGAACGTGACTCCTTCATTGTTGTTGGGATCTTCCATTTTTGAATCACCCTTACTTATCCATATCCATCTTGATATGACCTTGCTCAATCACATGACCAAGGAATTTGATGTTCCACTGAGCGAAAGAGCACTTCTCTTTCTTCACATACAAACTATTCCCCTTCAGCTTGTCTTCCCCTTCAGCCTATCCAAGTACACCACGACAAACTTGTCGAGGTACTCACGAAATACCTAGTTCATCAAGTTACAGAATGTAGAGGGGCATTCGTCGACCTGAATGGCATCACCAAGAATTCATACAGCCCATACTGCGTCACACAAGTTGTCTTCGGCTCATCCCCATCAGCAATTCTCACGTGATAATAGCCTAACCTCAAGTCAAGTTTAGTGAAGTACTTGGCATGACTCAACTAATCCAACAGATCGACAATCAACGGAATAGGATACTTGTTGCGCACTGTCACCTTGTTGAGCGCGCGGTAGTCTACACACATTTGCATGCTTCCATCATGTTACCTTTGAAACAACACCGGTGCTCTGAACGATGCTTTGGAACGGCGAATATATCCCGCTTCCAACAACTTATCAAGTTGTTTTCTCAGCTCTGCTAGCTTTGGAGGCGCCATCTGATATGACCCCTTAGCAGGTGGTTTCACTCATTGTAACAACTCGATCTCATGCTCCACACCGTCGTGGAGGCAAGTTATGAGGTAGCTTATCCGACATCACCTTCTTGTACTCATCCAACACAACTTGGATGATCATAGGCACCGACTTTTAGCCTACTTCATCTACCACCACCATGGCTAGATATGTCTACTCACCCCTTCCCAACCCCCCTTTGAGTTGCATGACGTAAAGGAACTTCTCATCCTCTCCTTTATTTGCAATGACTTGCACCATGTAAGGGTGATCTCCCATCAGACATAGGGAACCAGCAAAAGGCATTAGCACTGCCTTCGTCTCCATTAGGAATTTCGTTCCCAAAATGACTTAAAAGTCATCCGATGGCACCTCTGAAAAATTTGCATGACCTGCCCACTGCCCAAGCTTCACAGTCACTTGCTTGGCTACTCCCAGAGTAGGCTGGGCTACTGAATTCACTGCTTTCATGTGTCCTGAATCCTTCTCCAAGGATAAGTTGAGTCTCCTCGCTTCTGCTAGTGAAACAATATTATGAGTAGCCTCGATATCCACCATAGCCTGGGTACTCTTCTCGTTGATCCTCAAGTCCACCAACATCAGTCCTTTTGCTTGTGTAACTTTCGGCGCTTTCGCTTGCTTTTCCAATGCATTCACCAGCCGCATTCCACCCATCCTCGAGGTATCCTCCTCTTCCCCATCACTTTCTACTACATGCGCCGTAGTGCAAGCTTGTAAAGCATTAAGTGCTGCCCTGTGAGGGTACTCAACAACTCTATGACGGCCTCGACACAAGTAACAAGAAATTTTACTTTCTCCATTGGGTGTGTTGAACTCTTGAGATGATGAAGCTTATTTTGAAGTTGATGCTTTATAGTCGGCTCCCCCCCTTTTGGGTTTGCCCCTCTTGAAAGACTTTCGCTGTTTCCCTCCTACACCAATTCTTTGGACGAAGTGGTAGTATTACCAGCATAGTTAGTTAAGCGCTTTGCGGTAGCTTGTGCGGTATACAAGTCTTGAACTCTTTGTCTATGAAGTTCTGTTCTTGCCGACGGTTTCAACCCCATCGTGTCCTTTTTTGACATGTCCCTGATATCCAACATCAAAGAAGAAAGTTGTTTCACGTATTCCCTAATTGACCCAGTATGCTTGAGGTCTCTAAGTTTTTTCCTAGCATTGTACTCAACATTCTCAGGAAAGAATTGGGCCTTAAGCTCTCTTTTCAAGTTTGCCCAAGAATCCACAACATAGCGTCCATTTTCAATTTTATTGTACTTAGTATGCCACCATAGTTTGGCGTCACCAACCAAGTACATGGTCGCAGTATCCAATTTAACCTGTTTTGAGTCCGTCCTCATAGCGCAAAGTATTGCTCCATATCAAACAAGAAGTTATCCAACTCCTTGGCATCACGGGCACCCCTATACATCCCGGGATTGGTACCTTGGTCTTGCTAAACCTTGGAGTGTTAAGAGTTTCTCGTAGCAAGAACCACCAAATTCACCTCTGCAGTCAAATAAGCTATTTGAACTTGCAAGGTTTCCACAGTATGGTGAAAGTCCTCTGACATTTCACCTATCAAACTTCTTTGATGCTTTTGTGATCCCGCCACTTCATCAACAAGTTCCCTCAATTGGGCCATCTTTATGGCCACATTGTTAGCTGTCATCTCAGCTTGTGCTTCGAGCACACTAATTCTCTCAGCATTGGTTGGCATGGTCAATTACCAAAGCTTTACCACAACGAAGGAAACTGAATTCACGTAGCAACTAACTGAGCTCGGATACCAGGTGTCACATGCCAACTATTTCACACCTTTGTGAAAGGACCGTGCGATGCTAGCTAAACCTTTCTTGTTTAACTAGCCAGCCTATTGTTTACCACAATTCATCTACAAAACACTTTCATTATCATTCAAGCAAATATTAGCGGAAGCAATAAGCAACTTATGAAAGCAGTGACAAGTAAGCGCTAAATATTGAAGCAATGCAATTCATTAACAACACCTCTGTTAACATTGTGTGTCTTGCAAGGGAGGCAAGTAGGCTAAACACGTTGACAATAGCTAGTGAGTTTTACAAGTTTATGAGCACTCACCCTCCCCTAAAGAGCTTTTTGTGCTATTCTCACTCTGGCACTAGGAAACATCAAAGTGACCGAGGAGTCATACCACCTTTTTTAGCATAGGGAGAAACTACTACTAGAAAATAAACCTACACTAGTATTTACATGATGGAAACCCATCCCAAGCGCATGAGACAAGCGGTCACAGGGAAGCATAATGCCCTAAACAAGCTTGGCTTGTGACAGCTATGACTAGTGGGAGGAGATTTTTACTATCTCACTGCCATAGCAACATCTGGTCAAATTAGTAGAGCATGGAAAGGACATGTCACAAAAGAGAGCAAATTCTTGAGCCTGCCTGGGAAGAGTGAACAAGTTAGGCCTCCCTTAAGGGACCCTTGATGAGCCCACCAAGCCACACCTCTCTAGATCGTTTAGAAACACTAATAGAAAAAGTACTTTTCTGGAAAAGTACTTATCCGAAAAAATACTTATCTTTAAGCAGTTTGTGATTACTTATTATAAGTACTTCAGAAAAGTACTTTTTTCAGAAAAAACACTTTAAGAAAATACTTATTTTCCTAAAAAAAGTAGTTTGGAAAGGTACTTTTTGAAATAAGTACTTATTTAAGTGTAAAACAAACATTACTTATTGACGTAGTACTTAATTTAGGTACTTTTTATAATGAGTACTTATTTTTTAAGACGTCCCAAAACAGGCCATATCATTCAACGATTCAGGATTAATGAGGGATCCTGCCATGCATTTCGTTATCAATCCCAAGTGCATGGCAGATCCAGTCATATGCATTGGCATGTAAATAAATGATTCCTTGTTTCAGAGACAAATAAACGATGATTGTCCACAAGCCCAAAAATGGTGTGGTATTTGATTTCGTAACTAGTTGGTGTGTTTGAATAATCTAAAGAGGTTCTGTTTATACATCTTATTTTGATTCGGCTGATTGAATACAATCAAGTGGAATTGGTTTCTGATGCAACGAAAAAAATGAATTAAAAAAAAGGATGAAATAGAAAGGATACAAAATCAAATGGGATGAGTAGAAAAATTTCCTTTCTGTTTGAAACCTTGGCACAGATCTAAGTTACGAGCCCCAGCCCACCAAGTGAAACTGGTAGTTTCTCAGTAATTTATGATGAACAATGCAAATTTGTGTCCCTGCTATAATCATCAAAGTGGGATGGTTAGTAATAAATTATCAATTTATTGTGAGCAAAATTGGCACTGATTTTATAATCCATATAAGATTGGGAAAGTACAAGTACTATCCATCAATCAGTTGGAGGCCTTAAATATCAAAAACAACAATTGTCCTTAACATGTTTTCTTTTTAAGATTTTTTTTTTTCCATTTTTTTTTTCTGTTTACATTTGTTTTTTGGTCTTCTGAACCTAATTATTCTCTTAACTCAGTTTGTGATCAACCAGGATGTGATCATTTTCAATGCTAATTGTCTAATGACATTTGTTTTTTGGTATTCTGAAGCTAATTATTCTCTTAACTGAGTTTGAGATCAATCAGATTGTGATCATTTTCCATGCTAATTGTCTAATATGATTATGTCATGTTTAAGCTTAGTAGTTTGTGTGTTAGTTGTTTGTATGACATGAAGCTGTTAGGTGTTAAGTTCCATTTACAACGTACAATGTTTGTGGAATATCTGAATAAGACAATTTATTGTGGAATTTGTTATGACCCAATTTGAACAATATATTGTCACGAGTTCCTAAATCATGTTATTTACATTATGGCTTTGTGTGAACCACAAATTTTTTTAGGAGAAGCTCTTTTCTCCTTGCAAGAATCTGTAAATAATGATGATATTTCATGGGGCTTTAGACTGCTCTTGCTCTTCAAGCCAGATGATGGTATCAAGTAAATTACTTAACTTGTGATCAGTTCATCACAGTCTGTTGTTTTGTAGATGCTTACCTTCTCTTTAATTTTGATAGACACCCAATACTTTTTTCTTTCTCTTGTATCTTGAAATAAATTAAAGAAGGAAAGAACTAAACTTATCATGTTGGACATTCCTAATTATTGTAGGGACTAGGGACATTTCCTAACATTTTCAAATTAACACTAAATTTTCTCTAGGTTTGCTGATCCGGGCACAGTTTCACTTTCCTTCATTCCGTGGTAGATTGTCATTATATGGAAGTGCTGATATAAGCAGTGCAGTTCAAAATTACAAAAATTTCCCTAATTTGTCTTGACATTGTCACATTTTTTTAATGTATTTAACATTGGAGATTTTATTTTGGAAAGGGGTGAGAATAATATGTGATAGAATAGAAAACAGACCTTCATGGGGTGTCACTGGTGCTGAGATGTGAGATGGTTTTATTAATTGCTAGAAGAACTAGGGGAGAAAGTGTAATAATTTTGTCATAAATGAAAAATGACCTCTGCAGAAACTGCAATGTATACACAGGTTATTGGTTTCAATCTGTTGATCTGTCTAAAAGAAGTCCTTGGATCTTGAAAATGTTTTCTAAAATAAATTACAACATGTTGTTCATCATCTGATGGATGTACTTTGATAATGCTAATGGATTACCTCTGCCTGCTTTGCTCACCTGCCAGGGAAATCCAATCTTGGGTGTTCACATATATTTACACTCAAATGACGTTGGAGAGGTGAATTGCCCCCAGGGTTCTGGTAATGCCTCTGGGCAAGGGAAAGCTCTTTGTCATGCTGTATCAAATGCTGAAGGGATGTTTGTATTTAAATCAATACCTTGTGGTAAAATTTTATTTCTCAATTTGGTTATTCTAGTTCTTTCAGTTTTTGTGTGTGCAACCCTTCTGTTGTCCTTTGGTACCTTTTTTTTTTTTTTGTGTTGAAATTGCATGCAGACACATAAATATAAGAAATTTATTCTAGTTAGTGGACTTTACTGAGTGAGTGGTTTAATTTGAACATTTACACAGGCCTTTGTGACATTTTCCAAATTTCTAGTTCATTTTCTGTGCACTTGTAAGTGCCATCATAAACCCTTATGAGATGGATCAATATTGAAAACTCTACAATATGTGATTCTCTAGTGAGCATCTGTTTGGTGATGCCAATGAGTGAAGATAATATTATTTGAGCAGACTAGTCTTGTGGGTTCTTTTTTCTTACCTTTTTTTTTTTATCTATTTTGAAAACTGCTGCCTTTGTTTCTGGTTTGATATGTTAGCAATTCTCTGCATTATTACCAAATTATACCTCCTCCTTATGTAATGAAAAAATTGTTTGCCTTTATAGCATTATGACATTTCGCTACACTGAGCTTAACAAAATAAATTCTCTTCTGGTTTAAGTTGATCTTGAACCTGATTGTTGAAGTGCTCAAGCCAAGCTAGGGCACAAACCCAAGCTGACAACTAACCAAGCTCAACAGGTCAAGAACAACTAGAAATTTGGCTCAGTTGTGTCTTTTGTAATCTTAACAAGTCCATTTAGTGATCCCAAGGTCCCAAGTTTGATTCCCACTTGTGGTTTTCCTGGTGGATTACCAAGGTTGCGTCAATGGATGGGTGGCAATGTTTTCCTCCCTCTGGTTTGGTGCCGTTCGGGTGGGTCCGAAGGGCTCGTCTAGGTTGGAGTTGCGGGTCATCAAAAAGAAAAAGAAAAAAGAAGCCCATTTGGTTGGTTTCTGCTGTCATAAATGTGATTGTAGTGCCCTTTTGTTCATGTCAGGGACTTACTGATGTAGGCTCTGCTACCATTTTTAAATAAGAAAAATATTTTAAATGTTTTCATAAATAATGTGATAAATGGGCTTTGAGTGAGAAATATTGAGTGTGGAAGGGAGAGATTAGGAAGAGAGGGTAAGACAGGAAGGCAGAAGGCAGCTTCCAAACCTCTTGAGAAGTGAAAGTAAAAAAGATGCATCTGGGGAGAGATTAGGAAGAGAGGGTAAGACAGGAAGGCAGAAGGCAGCTTCCAAACCTCTTGAGAAGTAAA
Source organism: Malania oleifera (assembly GCF_029873635.1). Taxonomy (NCBI): domain Eukaryota; kingdom Viridiplantae; phylum Streptophyta; class Magnoliopsida; order Santalales; family Ximeniaceae; genus Malania; species Malania oleifera. The sequence goes on along the minus strand of NC_080421.1, from coordinate 108,064,157 downwards.
AGTAAAAAAGAGGCATCTGGATATAACAAGGCCCGAAGATTAGAGAGGGAGAATGCAAAGTGGCTTTCATGCCTTGCACTTGGAAGAAAAACTACAATAAATAAGGGAGAATAAAAAAGAGAGACAGAAGAAGTGCAGAGAAAGGACAAAATCCATTTGAACAATTTGAAATTTAATTCATCTCAAAGCCTTTAACAAATTTCTAAAAGATAGCTTATAAATAAACTATCTTTTAGAATGCCTAGTCCTAGGAATAGATTAGTTATAGTTATATAAAAAGAATTGTTACCATAAAGCATATAACAATTTGAAATTTTTTTTGGATCCATAACAGGGGATTGACAAGGAATAATGATTCCCAAATTTCACAATAGGAATGTCAATTCCTTTCTTATTACACATTGGATGAAATCAGTGTTTTAAAGGGCGTTATTGAGGCGCGCCTTGAGGCGATTTGGGCCTAAAACGCCCTAAGGCATAAGTAGAAATGCGTAATTCCAAAAAGGCGTACACCTCAGGTGTAAAGGCTCGCCTTTTTACGCCTCAAATGTCAAGGCGTACGCCTTTTGGGCTTCTTGGTTTAAAACATAAATTAAAAAAAAGACAACCCAGAATGCATCTAAAACCCTTTCCTCCCTCTCTCCCACGAAGCTTCTTCTCTTCTGCTCTCTTGACGAAGCCTCGACAAAGCCTCCAGCAAGTCTTCTCCTCGACAATAGCCTCTGCTCTCTTTCCGATGATTCCTCCAGCACCTCCTCTCTCTCCAACGACTCGACGGCTCCTTCCAACGATTCCTCCAAGTTTCTCGTCTCTCTCCGACAAGTCGACGTTCCCTTCCAAACTCTGATCTGCCTCTGACGACTCCTTCTGACGTATCCTTTCCCTTCGACGCACCCTTCGGAGCTGTCGTCTCTCTGCAGCAACCCTCTGCAGCCTCTCACCTCTCTCTGTAACCCTCTCGTATTCTCTGCTGCTGTTGGCTGCAGCTGGCTTTTAGAAATTAGAATCTTGAGACATTTTTAATTTGGCTTTTTCTTATTGCTCATGCTTATTTTTTTAACATATATTGTTTGTGTTTGTTAGTTTAAACTTAAAATTGGCCTATATGATATTTAAAAATTTTGTTTTTATATTTTTCTCCATTATTCTAAAATTCTTCTCATTTTTTTATTATATATAAATTGATTATATTTATTAATTATTTAAAAAAATACAGTCCCAAAATGCTTACGCCTCAACGCCTTAAGGCTTATGCCTTGCCTCGAGGTGGGTAAAATGCCTTGCCTTACGCCTTCACCTTTTAAAACGCTGGATGAAATAATAAGGATTAAGGAATATACAAGGAACAACTTTTATCTCTATTCCCAAGATTTTCACTATATTCCATCTTATTCCAAGGAATAGCTATTCTGCATACCAAACATAACATGAAGTCCTACAAAATTCTTCTATAATGTAGAAATGCAGTGGAATTAAGTAGAAGCTTCCTGTTTTTGCATGCATCATGTACAGCATAAAAGTGGAACTCTGAGGAATTTATTTACATATTGATGATAAGTTATTGGTTTCCTTCTGGTTGATCCATAGCAATCAAAACTCATGCTTAGGTTCTGTTTTTCTGTTCTCTTTTGTGTACCAATTTGACTTAAGGCTCGCATGTCCTTTCAGATGCAAAAGCTGCTTTTGTGTTCATATGTACTAAATTTGTTGTGAACTAGTCATTTGCTGCTGGAATTACTGCTACAAATATGTCCTATAGTCTGCAATAATTCTGTTTTATCCTTTACAAAGATTTTTATTGGAATTGCATATGGATTTCAGGACATTTTCATATATCTTTCTGTATTAAGAAAAGTATATTTTTGACTGGATTGATGCCAGGAGCTTTGAATGCCATGGGACATCTGAAATTTATGTCCTCAGAGACAAAACACTATATGTCATATTTATTTGTATTTAACTGCAAATCTTTGATAACTGGATGAAATCCTTATTTTTATTTTTTTGTAGTTATGCCTTGTTCATTTTTCTCATTTTTATTTTTTGTAGTTATGCCTTGTCATTTTTCTTCTGTGTCTGTTTGAATTGTTTATGTGATTGCTTAATTTTAATTGCCAATTTCTCATAGTAAGCCAGTTTTAAGCATTCAATTAGGTTTTTAACGAGTTTAAAGCATTCAATTCGGTGCATAAAGAATAGATTTCCCTGAGAATTATTGCCTTTCATGTGAAACTTGCGCTCAGTTTGTGTGAAAACCTCGCAGGTGTTTATGAGCTTATACCCTATTACAGAGGTGAAAATACAGTTTTTGATGTTTCACCTCCTTCCATGTCACTATCTGTTCAGCATCATCATGTAACAGTCCTCCAGAAGTTTCAGGTATGATTATTTGTTGCTATATGCTTAAAAATAGAAACATTTCTTTTCTTCTTGTCATATTTGTCGCACTCTGCCTTGAGCTTCTTTCTCCAATAGAAATTTATATATGATAATATGAAATGTTAATATGATAGCACCCATTGAGTTTTCAAATTCAAAATGTTGAGGAGCAAATGGAAATGAATATCCTAGTACAATGTGCTACAGATGCCATCCCATTTCCTAACCATCTGTTTGAAAGTGTATTGTCTTAGGAGTATATGCTTGAGAGATGGGAGAGGTGGAGGGGAGAGGAACTTCACTACGTGCAGGGCGCATGCCTACATGGCTACTCTAACCAGGACTGTAGGTGCAACTTTTGTTGAGATAAAAAAGAATAAAATTTATGATGAAGAGAATAGAGAGAACAATTCAAGGAAGTGGATAAGGCATTCTTCTAAAAGAAGTGACTGAAAAAAAACATATGTAAAATAAATAAACAAAAAAAGTGTAAACATCTTGAGCAGAGAAGGGAAATTGGGCAGACAACTGATTAGCTCTGGCACAACCGATTGGCTGTCCCAATTAGTGTCATGGAAACTCACTGACAGTTGTTTGGATGTTAGCTCTTGTGTGCTTGGTTTTTCGAAATTCTCTCTTTCCTTCACATCCAGTGCCTCTTGCCCTCTGATTATTGGTTTTGGTTCCGGTGTAGATTTTTCCGGGAGATATGAGGGGGGGCAGCTGCTCATGCAGGCTCAAAGAAGGGAACTCCTTCAATTGGCGTCATGAGAAAGTCAAGGAGGGGGGGGGGGTGTTCATTCATGTTGTGGAGTGTAGGGTTTTGAATTGTTGAATTTAAGTTTCATCATTGGCTGTACAATGGATTTCAAGTTTCTTGTCTTGTATGTATCTAGGATTGAAACATTTCTATAGGAGCAAATATTCTAGAGATTCATCTATTGAGTGAAAAGTGGCAGCAAGAACCAGGGTTCTTTTCTTTATGTTGGAGTAAGTTCAAGAGGAAAAGGACATTCTGTATTTAGTCCTGGAGGCAAGGATGGTGACTTGAGGTGCAAATTTACAAATGCTCTAAAATCTGTCAGTCCTTTTGTTTTTAAAATTTTAAATTTGCTTGGGCAAGCAGCCATCTGAGGAGTTGGAAGAAGTTGGATGGTTGTGTTCATAGGGCCAGGGCTGAAGCTGAGGATCAAGAGTCAAATTGTGTGTTGATCAGATGGGAACCAGGAAGTTCTTCCTTGTCAGCAGTGTGGCGATTAGGGTATATAATGGACCCTAGGAAGAAGGAGGGGAAGGAAAATGCGGTGTAGGCCTGTTTGGTTCAGGATAGAAAATTCATTTTGGATTTGGACCAGTGTTCAAATCAGTTTGTGATCCATTGGAAGGTAGGATCCCAAATCAAAAAGTTGTCGAAAGAGGCTTCTTCGATCAAGCTGTACCTCATTCAGACACGGGTCTGTAGTAGTCGTGTTGGACAAAAATTTAAGGTGTTGAATAATCAAGGATCATTAAGGTTTGTTGGCTGATTGTTTCTAGGTCCATAGCCAGTCCTTGCATTTTGACGTCGACTATGATTTCAAGGTCTCAAAAAGTATGGCAGTTTCAATGATGATGTCAATTTCAATTTTTAATTTTGAGAAATGATGGAAATTAGTTTTTACGACATGGAATTCTTTTATGAGACGTTAGAAATTGTCTTTAGGAATGATAATGCAATTGAAAAATTATAAATAATATACACCAGTGATAAAGTGTGGCGTATTGACCATATTAGACCTAGGTCCTGGAGCTTCATCTCAGACATGCCATGTCTAAAATGCCTTGAAGCTCATTCTAAAATACCAAATCCCAAAAAGGCCAATGCATTGCCTGTAAGTCTTACACATTTGTACAAAAGACATGCCTTTTGCACCTTCTAGTTTAGGTTATGCATTTTGTGTGTGAATCTCAAGTTAGATTTGTCTAGCCGCATTTAACTGAATGTTTAAATGAAAGGAATGCCGCCGTAATATTAGTTGTGTTTGAAAACTCTTGAATCTCGATCTTTCCAAAGCAATTGAGACTTGCATCTTAGATCTTGAAAATAATTTGAACTTTGTAATGTTATAACTATCTCTTGCAATGATTTACTTAACGAGTTCAAGTAAGTATTTTTTGAATGGCCAACAAGTAATTTACAAATTATGTTTGATTTTTTTAAAACATTTTATTTGTAATTTTCTTAATTTTATTTATTTTTTAAAAATATATAATCCATTTACATATATTTGCTCATTTTCTTGCTTGTTCTGTGTTAGACATTGCATGGGGAAGGGGAAGATATGTCTAATCTTTTCCAGATTGAGATCAGGTGTCTGGAAGTGCTGCAGGAGTGTCTAACTGTTTTCCCCCCTTCCCATTTTTTTCTTACACTTTCCTTGGGGAACTCTTTTAGAATAGCTGCAGAAGAATTGTACTGCCAGTGCCAGTCCATGTGCCCTTTTCACCCAAGCATGCCCTTTATGTTTCTCTTTCCAGTTGATTATAGAGTACCCCTGGCGTGGGCACCAAGCTGCCCACCTCTCTCTTCGCCAAAAAAGAAAAAAAAAAAAAAAAAAACCTCGTGTCTCTCTCTGCAACACATGCACGCATATCTTGAATGGCTACTTTGATTGTAAAACTATCAATTTTTTCATGCTTGGACGAGAATTATGTCATTCCCTCACTGTTACTTTCTTTCTCAGTTTTATTTTTTTTGTTTATTTATTTTTGCATTAAAGTTTTGCTTACTGTAGATCTGTAATGACCTTGGTTTAGCAGTATGGTAAGATCAGTTATTTAATAGGTCAATTATTTAATATAATAACTGAAGATAAATTTTATTAATTTTTTATTTTTATTTTCATTGTGTGCTTTTTTCATTAGAATTTTTTGGCCAATAATATTGTTATGTGTTACCTTTAATTACTCGATAACAGAAAGGAAAAAAAAATTGCTCCACAGTGGTTAGCAAGCTTTTCATTTAGTATTTTTAAGACCCAGTGCACAAGGTTCTCATGCTGTTGGGGTTCTGGGGAGGTCAAGATGTACGTAGTTTTACCTCCATGCTTAAAAATCATATGTAGTAAGATTGCTTGCTTATTCTTCAATTTAGGCATGGTTGTACATCCTTGAAAAGTTCACCACTGCAGCTGCTTCAAACCACATAACATCTGCTTCTTCCACTTCCTGCGACAGATTCCATCGTTTTGTGATGCCACATTTGAAAACATTTTAAAACTGTGGTGTTAAGGTCATGCCCTTAAGAATTCTTCTTTGTCCAATGCTGGCATCTCCAACAGGAACAAATGATGAGCCTATTGCTAAATCAATAATCTTAATGTCCAACTCTATATCTAATTATATCATAGATGGCGTTGTTATATTGAGTGGGACTGTGTCAAATGAGTCCACTTTTCTTGTCATTCAAAGTATTATTGGATCTTAGAAGGCATGGAATGTGGTATCTTTGTTTTTTCTTAACCAATGCATTCGTCTATTTTTCTGATTTGCTGAGTGTTTGAGATGGATAAACTTAATTTAGTGGTGAAATTATGGTTTAAGGATTTGAGATGGGCCATAGTTTAGTGCTGGCGTTTTGGTTTGCATTTTTTATGGAGATGATATTTGATTGAATGCATACTGTTATCTCCAGTTGGATGTAATAAAAATGTCTGGGAATTTTGTTAGGGAATTTGTTATGTGTTGATATAAATGTGGAAGATTTTTAACTATGAACATACCCTTTGACAGGAAAGTTTACCTTTTTAGGGTCTGCTAATTCATTCTCTTGAGTTTTGGGTCAATAGCAGAGTTACTGTGAGTCTGTAACCACATGATATATTCACTATTGGTCTGTGTTGTGTTGTACAGAACAACATATAGCTCATAGATAATTAACTATTCTTCCTAATTCTGGTCCTTTCCCTATAATGGGAATCATTCATTTGTTTATTCTAATGCAACTAATGTAATTGTGTGGAAGTACATCTAGCTTGCAGATAATTGATTCTTCTTCCTGATCCTGTGGCTTTTTTTTTTTTTTAAATTTTCCTTGGTTTAAAAATTAGAAAATTTTCAATTTTATTCCATTGCATGACGTTTCATTATGCAAAAAATATCTTCCATTAGCTATGGGAGGAGAAATTTGCTATTTATTTTGGTCTGAATCTGTATTGCTGGTTTACCTTATCTGTATCAGAGATCTAGTACCATAATTACTGATTGCGGAGTAACTGTTCTTCTTGTTTGCTGTAGATCTGATGCCATTGTGAGATGCATTTTAAATATTAGATTAGCATGCCATTCTTGCTTTTGTGATTTCTATGATGCATCCTCTGTTATTGTATTTTTGTCTAGGTCACTGGATTTTCAATTGGGGGTCGTGTTGTTGATGGAAATGGTATGGGAGTGAATGGTGTTAAAATATTAGTAGATGGTCATGCAAGGTCTGTCACTGACGAACAAGGATATTACAAGCTTGACCAGGTATTATTTTATGCATGCTTTATAACCTTGCAAGTAATTTAATTCTAAAATGTTTTTTCTTTATTTTTTTTCCTTGTTTTTGAACAGGAGGTCTTGTGGATTGGTTTTTTCCCCTTTTTTCCCCCTCTGTCAGTTGATTATTGATTGTGACCGAAGCTGGTTAAACCATAGAGTAATGTTCATTGTGTTTATTGCTGCATGATATCATCTGCAATGTTTCCACTTTATCTTAGTTATCAGTATGTATTTTAATGCTTCTCCAATCTCAATTCAAAAGTTGATGAAGTAGCATCATTTGGCTACTCTATATTGTACATGCTAACCTATTACCATGTCTCATGGTAGGAGTGACTAATGAATAAATCTGTGCATGCATACATAATCTATATATGTGTGTGTGTGTGTGTATTTTGAACATGTAAAAACCACTTCGCGTAGTTATTGTTTATAATGAAATTATACAAATCTGATTTGCATCTTTGACAATTTGCTTTAGACACATGAGAAGTTATATTGTTATAGTCCATGTGTATTGATCCGAACTAGACAACGTTGAAACTGCCTTTAGACCTGAAGCTGTAGAGCCAAGAAGAATACAAAGGTTCTTTAGCTTGATAGCCTTCATCACAACAAAGCATGTTTTCTAACTGTTAAAGCCCCATCTTCAGCTATAAACTTGCTCCTGTTTGAATTAAGAGTGCTTAAGAGATAAGATTCTTCTTCAGAGTTGGAACATAACTTTTTTCTGTCGAAGTCCTCTTAACACTGCCATGTGTCCAAATTCAAACTGTTCTTTTTTCGATGGTGCTGCATGGAGCATTGTTTCCTATTGACACAATTCCGCCTTGATATGACTTGCAATTGGAGAACCACAGAGAATATCTGAATGAAGTATCCTTTCATGCTAGTACATGCTAAGTGACAGATAGCATCGCCTTATGAAACATTTCCCTCTGCTTCTACACTAGCCTTTGTAGGTCCACCCCGCGGAAAAAAAAGAATCACCTTGATGCTTGTTCGTCAAGTTATAATATTCTGATATAATGTTTTATCTTTCTTGCAATAAGTACAAGTCAATTTTGTTTGTTTTAGGTTTTTAAAACTTTGATTTGTATCTGCCCGAACTTGAACCCCTCTCCATTGTCCTACCTCTAGCTACTATCCCTTGACCTTGATTGCCATTGGATGTCCCAGTCAAATCCTTATCTATTAATTCATTAGAAAATAGTGATGTCCCCCGAGGTTTAAAAAATGCCATAGACCTCCCCTGAGGTTTACTAAAAAGAGACAAGCCTCTCTTAAAATAATTTGTCTTTTTACAAAATAAAAGGGGATGTTTGTGTCTTTTTGGTAGACCTTAAGGGAAGTTCTTGGAATTCTTGAAACCTTAGGGGAGGTCCCTGGAATTTTTGAAACTTTAGGAAGGTCATTGTCTTTTTGCCAAACCTTAGAAACGGTCAGTGTCTTTTGCCCTAAATTTTATTGTTATTGCAACTATTTTAGTTGTTATTATTTTTATTATAATAGTAATAATAATTAGTATTATTACTATTTGTTCTTGTTTTTACAATATTTTTTTTATTATACAATAAGTTTGATTCCATGGAATGAAGATGTATTCCAGCCTGTCTTGACTGGAATCACGATTCTTCCATTTGCAAAAATCATATTTTGGCCGGAATATGATTCCGTCCTTGATTTTGCTAACCAAATGCAGAAATATGATTCCATTCTAGGGCTGATTCCGCAAACTGAACATGGGGTTATGCCTCAACGCTTTAATGCTTATGCTTGTGCCTCTTAAAACATTGAACACCACTCTGCTGTAAAGCAAGTTTATAGAAGTAGCCACACCTTTAAAAATTTTGGCATTCCCCGCCAGCCAAACACACTAAATAATCACCATAACAGTGCACTGCTACAAAGCTTTCATCTCCTTTCCCTTACCAAACCCCCTAAATATAATAATAGTACAAGCTACAAAAGCTTTAAAAAAAGTGGATGGATGGACTCTGTTTTCACCAATTATACCAAACAGCTTATCCCAAAAAGCTGAAGTGAAGGGACTGTGTAAAAACAAATGTGAACAGGTCTTTCTGCTCCAAAGCAAAGAACACAAACATTAGGTGGCAGGGCCTTATTGGGCCTTCCCTTTTAAGCAAGTCGTTGTATTGATTTTCTGAAGGACTACAGTCCAGGTGAACGCTTTTAGTTTTTAAGGAACTTGATCTTTCTAAACCAAGGAGTAAATGGTAAGAGGAGCAATAGTAGGATCACAAATCAAACAAGAAAATGATTTGCAAGAGATTCTTTGGAAGAACCTAAGGTCTATTTTTTTTTTTTCTACTTTCTGAATGAACGTAAAAAGAACTGAGCACATTAATCAAGAAGGCCAACTCATGACATTCTGAATAAAGCTTTTCACAAAATACAAATCCTGAGAATGCCCATTTGCAAAAGGGAGAAAGCATAAATAGGAGTTTCATGAATAGTAAAGAACCAAAAAAACGAGGATATGTGAGAGCCAAAGGTGCCTTCCTGAAGACAAGTTCTCTCCCCTTCACTAGCTTTCTATTGGACATTAGGACAGGAGGAGTGATAAATCTGTGATACAAATTTCCAATGACTCGAATAAGTGTTGTTAACTCCCACCTTAGCATCTGGCCCATTTGTGGAAATCCAAATTTACTAGGAATAACCTCAAAGGGAATTAGGTTCTTAAAGAAAGCATCCTATCCACTTCCCACCAAGGATATGCTTCTAGATACCAAATTACCTTAAGCCAAACCTCCTTCCCTTTTAAATCTACTCTAAGTAGCTAATCCTACAAGATTAGTCTCTATCCCTCTCACCTACTTACGACTATGAGAAGCCCCTTGTTAACTTATTTAACCTCTGTGCTTTCACAATCTCAAACTTTGTAGAGATCTCTACATCCAGCACAGATCACTGTAAGCTAGTTTGTTGCTGAATGAGGTGCAGATAATGCAAAGGATCATTACAAGAAACCTGTTTTTCAAGAGTTTAACAGAGTAGAGAAGTAAAGGAAGGAGGAGAGAAAGAGAGACTGCAGACGAATTTAAGTGGTTTGGCTGTAAAATGTACAGGCTACCTCCATGGTGCCATGATGGGTAGAAATCCACTATGAATGGGCAGGGTACAAAAGATATCAAATTGCACGAGGATCTGATGCCCCAGTTCCCCAATTAAACCCATTAATCTCAAAAGGAAATCACAAAAAAATGTTTTTCACACTAAAGAAATCTTCAACAACAAAGAGAGAACTTCTTGAAAGTTCCTCAGTCATCTAACACAATTTGCATAAGGTGAGCAACCAAGATAGGTGGCTCGAAGTGCTGAAAATTAGATACCTGGTTTATGGACCACAACCATCAGTCCTTTGAAACAGGCAAAAAGCTGTAGGGCAATAAATTGGTTGACCAATTTAGAAATCAGACTCCTATTTATAAATTGTTCAACTTATTTACAGAGTATAATGACCTATTTTGGCGAAATAGGATGTATATTTTGGTAGAACTGAGCCACTGGATGACAATAAATTGTTGCATTTTTGCTATCTGCTTCAAATAGCCATATTTTTGTTTGCTTATGCGGCAAAAGTTGGTAAGTGTAAAACATATACAAGAACTGAAGTTAGTATATGTAAGAGTTCATACAAAAACTATTCTATTGGTTCATTTTAGACATTTGCTTCAAGTAGACATTTTTTAAATGCTTTTGGGGCAAAAGTTTGTAGGTATAAAGTAAATACAAGATCTCATCTGTTGGTTTTTTTCAGTTTTCTGCATCAAGTAGCCATATTTTTGAATGTTTTCAGGTTACCTCGAGTCGCTATATGATAGAAGCCAAGAAGGAGCATTACAAGTTTGAGAACTTAAAGAATTTCTTGGTAAAGTATACTCAAAGGTTCTTCCATTCTATATTTTGAAGTTTTGATAAGGTTTCTTTTCTCTTTTTGGATGATTAGTAGGGATGACATTCATTACTTCTTTTTGTTATCTGGACTGCTTTCCTTTTTGTCTCTTATTTCGACCATTTCCCTCTCCTTCCCATGTTTCCCAACCTCTACCTGTGTGGTAGGTTCTTCCAAACATGGCTTCAATTACAGATATCAAGGCAGTCTCCTATGATATATGTGGTGTGGTTCGGATCCTTACTGCTGGTTATAAGGCAAAGGTAATTTCAAACTCATTTTTATTTTCTGTTATTTTTCTAATTAGTGTGCTATTTCTTTATTTTACTGTCTTTTTGGCATTTGGGAAGGGAAACCTGCCATCTGTTTCCCTTCTGTTTCAATTTTTTGAAAACGAGAAAATAATTATACTATTTCTGGGCTGTTTGTCTTTTCTCTTTTCTTTTTATTTTATTTTATTTTTCTCTTTCTTTTCTTCTGTTTTCTACGAGGAGGATTCTTTATTCTCCTCTATATAGCTTTCTTCTTTTCTAATTGAATATTTTAAAAATGACTACCTCTCCAAGGAACATATATTTCAAGTCGTGCAATTCTGTATTCTGGCCTCAGCTGTTAATCTTGGTTGGCTGAGATGAGCTTGAAGATGCTAACAGTTGGTCTTGCTTTGCTATGTTACATCACTAGATTAGGGTGCCGCAAGTGGCATTGACAGCTTTAGGAGTGGGGAGGTAGTTGCCAGACATGTAGTATTCATGCAGTTATAGTGTGATTGGGTGTCAATTGTAGTAGTGATAGTCTTCCATAAAATCACAATTTCTTCTATATCTGTTTTCTATCACTCCTGCAAGTTTGCCAAGTTAGCGTATGTTGTGAAATTTTTTTGAAAAATTGGTTAGTTGTCATTGCTTGCTAGGTTTTAGACATTGATTTTCAAGTTTCCACTAAAATTTCAAAGCTTCAAAATGAGGAGAATTAAATTAAAATTTTAAATTCAATTTTTATTATAAAAAATGATGGAAACTAGTAGAAAAAATGCAAATTTTTATGGAAGTTTAGAAAATGGTAATAGACATAGCAACACATAATTTAGAACTACTATGAAAAATAAAATGGCTAAATGGGAAGTATATGGTGTATAATGTGCAATAAGTGCATGATAAGATTATTAAAGCTATTCAATTTGTATGAACAAAATTCAGAAGGCAGCTAAATATTAGTTCACATGCTATTCTTGGATATCAGTAAAATAAAAATTCATATGCAATTGAAACTATTTTAGGCATAAAAGGTTGAATGTTCTGTTGTGATTAGTCTGTAGGTTCAATATTTATAAGCTTCAAAATGCTTGAAGCTTTGATTCTTATCCTTACGTTATAATCATCTTTATTTTATTTTTATTAATATTGATTAAAAAAGGATTATAGTAGAAATAACTAACAACAGTGTTAGAGCCAATTTATAGAAAAATCCATAATTCCATACATAACAATTGAAAGAATATATTTTAGCCCTTTAATATATTTTATTATTATAATGCAATTTTGCTGATGAGTTAAAAAATAATCAAATTATTTACTAAGCATGTACATTTAGTTACTATTATTATAAGTTTGATCACTACTTTATATTGTATAACTTTATAATATAAATGATTAATTGGAAAAAAAATATGAACAAAAAGATTCAAAATATATTATGCCCAAAGTATCGTACAGAAGTCGAATTACAATGCAATAGGATTAGGTGTGAGATTAACCGAAGCAATTTGGAAAAATTTTGGATGCTTGGTGGAAATTTGTATGGAAAGTTTATAAGACATAAATCCCACTTTTTTTTTTTTTTTAATTACTTTGAGGGTGGTGGAAAGTAAAAGTGTCAATGGAAATTTCAACAATTTTATGTTCATTTAAGATCATGATTACAACAACAAGAAGAACAAGAAGCATTTGTCTCACTAGGTGGGATTGGCTACATAAATCCTCTTTCTCCCATTCTTCATGATTAAGAGAAATATGCTTTGATGAATGGAGGTTGTCAATAAGTAGTGTTTGGTTTACTCTTAAAATGAGTACTTATTTGGAAAAATACTTTCCAAACTACTTTTTTTCATTAGGAAAATAAGAATTTTTTTAAAAATTATTTTTCAGAAAGAAGTACTTATTTGATAAAGTACTTATAATAAGTAATTCCAGACTAGTTTTAAATAAGCACTTTTTCCAGGAAAGCACTTTTCTATAAGTTGTTCCAAACATCCCTTTTTCATTTCACAGAACCTCTATTAGCTTTATGTATTGCATCATTATAGTTTGGCCATGTTTACTTTCTGGATATGTTGTTTCTTAGTTGCCAAACATTCTTATACCTTTCACGTTGCTGGTCTAATATGTTGTCTTGAAGAATTTTTTTGAAAATTTTAAGGGTATTTTTTGGTCATGCAACACGCATGACGCATGAAGCACTTATTCATTTTACTGAACCTGCATTAGCTCTATGTATTACATCTTCAATTTCTCCTTTATCTTGCATAACAGATTCAAGGTATTGAAATCTATTAGTACTTTTAATTTCTTGACCATCAAGTTTAATATTTTCTATAATGTTCATTCTATTTCTATCATGACTAAAATTATATTTCATACATTCTGCCTTATTTCTACTTATCTCAAAGCATCTAGATTTTAAAGTTGCTCTCCATATTTCAAACGTAGATTTTATTCCACCTCTTGTTTCATCGATCAAACAATATCAACTGCAAAAAACATTGATCATGGGACCTCATTTTGGAGATTCCTAGTAAGTCTATCCATTAGTAACTATAAAAAGATAAGGACTTAGAGCAGACCCTTGCTGTACGTCTATTCCCTAAACTTGCCACTCGTAGTCCTAACATCAGTCATTACTCTATCATACATATCCTTAATGACATCTATATGTCTACCACATACTCCCTCTTTTTAGAACCCCCCATAGAGCTTCCCTAGGTACCCTATCATAGGTAGATCAATTAAAACCATATGCAAGTTCGGGAAACTTTTCCACTAGCTTCTTACCCTAAATTTTAAATCATGATTGCTTGTGTTAACTATATTTTTATGAATTTTTTCATTGTTCTTTGTTTTTGACCATAAAATAAGAAACATCATTGCTATTAAATTGTTCCTTGATTTTAAATGTTTAGACCTATGGACCTCTCTAATCAACTTGTATCCTTTATGGTTTTCCTGCTTATGTTTGAATTCCAGGTGGCTTTGACACATGGTCCAGAAAATGTTAAACCTCAAGTGAAACAAACTGATGCAAGTGGAAAATTCTGCTTTAAGGTATTTTCTATCTTTAATATATTTTTTTTTCCTGGTTGTACTTAAGAACTGTGCTTGAAGGTAGTATTAGTTTTCTGTTAACTGCCATGAGGGATTATATCTCTCATGGAGTATGTTGCACTAATTTCTGCACAGCCACAGAATCTGGCTTCATGATGAAGCACACTTTCTTTTTTAAGAGATGTGACTGTTTTATCTTTTATTTTTTTTTTGTTAACGAAATATTGAATTTTGAAAAAGACAACAATGTGTTATCTTTTATTTTTTTTTAATGAAATGTTGACTTATGAATAAAGTACTTCTGTTGCTGGACCAGAGAGGAGGAGAACAGGAAGAGAGAAGAAATAAAAGGAGAGAAGGGATGGGTACTGTTGTAAGGGACTCTAAGGCCTGCAGGCACACAAAACTCACTTATTTATAACCTAACTCTGCTTAAAATCCATTACATCTAAGTATTTAATATTCATAGGACTAATACTTTGAGCCTGAGAAAAAGCCTCAAATACTATTTTGCAAAATTAGAACATCCTATGAAAATAATAGAAATCTGAAAATAATTAAAAATTACAAAATTCCTCAAGAAAAATATCAGATAGTAAAAAATTTAAAGATCACCTAGGCTTCATGTTCTATTGTTCTTGCCTCTTGGTTGGAAAAAAATTGGCTTTGAAGTTTTGAACTATGAAAGGATGCTGGACTCTGACCTTTGATCAAAGGCATTATTCTTTTTTTTTTTTTTTTAAATATTGCAAAATTTTCAAGGCATCAATTGCATCTCCTAAAAATATAAAATTATTAGGCACCTTACAGTGTTTTTACCAAACATAGAGAATCAACCTTTTCTTTACTACACCTTCACCCCCCCCCCCCCCCAAAGAGATTTTTACAACAATCTCAATTAGCTCCTTTTTTATTTTGAAAGTGCTTTTTCAAAACCTACCAGAGGGCGGGGAGGTGCCTAAGCCTTAATCACCTCAACAATGCATAAGAGTGATGTCAAATTAGATACTTCCATTGGACTCAAAGTGATAAATGTGAAATGGGTGATGAACTAAATAGTTGGAAAGCCTCAACATTTATTTGATGTCTTTAATGCATGAACATCCTCCCTTGTAGTCTCTTTTTCCTCGGAGAGTTGGAAACCTTGTTATTGTCAATCCCCTTAGGCTTGCGGCCTTGGGTTTTGGGTACATTCATGAAGTTGTCTGCCCTTGCAAGGTTATGGTTTTGGAATCTTGTTGGAAGCTGTTCCACACTTTTTAATCTTGCCTTAAGAAAGCCTATGATGTCAGCTTATTTAATGGGTTCTCTGGTTTGGGTGGTGTGAAGTGATTTGTGTCTGGCTAGAGATATAATATATACCCATAGGAGTGTAATCGGTTAGGTCGGTTCAAGATACTTATATACCCATTGGGCTGTAATTTCAACTTAGTTCAGTCTTGTCTAAAAACTGACAACCAAACCAAACTTTTTGGTTTTGGATTTCACGAACCACGTCAACCAAAAACCGATGGTTTAGTTAAAAAATGAATGCCAATTTATCTGATTGATTCTATTTTTTAACAATTTTTTTTTTCTGATTTTTAATTAACTTTAATATGTTAAATACATTTGGGCCATAACTGTTAAGAGAACTACAGGCTAGATGCTCAAGTATGGGACACATGTTAAAAAAGCAGGCTGAGGTTTTATAATAGGCAGAGGGCTCTCTTATCCATGGTCTTAAATTTCCATGAAATTGTCAAAATTTTGGTAAACATTTCCACTTTCCATCACCCTCGAAATCGAAATGGCAGTCGATTTGCATCATACAAAAGTTCCATTGAAATTTCCTCAAATTTGTTGAAATCTCAAAACTTTAGAGAAACTTGTCAAAATTTTAACTATACAATGAAAAATTTCCTTGGAATTCAAATGTGAAATTTAAATGCAAAGTGAAATTTCTCTCTTAAGTTATCTTTTTTCCTTGACAAATTTTCTGATTTTTAATTAACTTTAATATATTAGATACATTTGGGCCATAATTTGTTAGAGAGCCAAAGGTTAGATGCCCAAGTATGGGGCAGATGTTAAAGAAGCTGGCTGAGGTAGGCTACACGAAGTCTACACGAAGTGAGTTATGGACCATGAGTTTGACGGACAAGTGTTGCAGGGTGGGTTTTATAAGAAGGAGAGGCTCTCCTATCCATGGTCTTAAATTTCCATGGAACTGTCGAAATTTCCGTCAAAATTTCTGCTTTCTATCACCCTTGAAAACGAAATGGCAGTCAATTTCCATCATACAAAATTTCCATTGAAATTTCCCTGAATTCTTCTAAATTTATTGACATCTCGAAACTTTAGTAAAACTTGTTGAAATTCTGAAATTATATGAAAAATTAAACTTAGATATTAGCAGCACTACTTTATTTAAACATTTATGTTTAAATTATATTTATTTGTATAATAAATAATATCTAACTGATTTATGAATTTCATTTATTTTGACTGAATATGTTTAATATGAATATAATATTGCAACTACAGCACCTCATACACAATGTACTTATCATTGATATATTTGATTAATAGTATATTAGTTCCAAAACTTGCATTATTACGTCTATTAGCCATTAGTAAAGTTTCGTAAGAGAATTCCATGCTTTTACTACTTATTTCCATCATTTTTTAAAATAAAAATTGAAATTTACCTCAAAACCGGGATTTCCATACTTTTGAAGCTTCGGAATTTTTGTCAAAACTCCTATCTTGCCTGTGGTTGATGTGGGACATGGGCACAAGGGAATGCTGCACGCACAATCACAGCCTTGCTGGGGGAAGGCAATGCTGTGCACACAGGCTGATGGCTGAACAAACAATAGAATGGCCTTCCCAATATGAACAAACCTAGTGCCTTTGAACAAACAAGCCTTCATGATGCATTTGAACATGAATAGACAACAAAATGGCCTTCGCCAGTTGCCACCATGCAAATGCAAATGATATGATGCCATCAGAATCATACTAAAACTTATCTGATCAACTTCATTTTGTTTGTGCTATTTAGCCCAAACTTATTCTTGAAATTGCATATCACCATCTGGTAATCTTATCATCCTATGAGGCAGAGCAGGTTAGCCTTGGCTCAGCTATTTTCTTGCCCTCTGAAGGGATCACGACAGATTAGATTGGTTCTCAATCATCATTGTGGCAACCAGATAACCTGCAATGTTCCATCCGTCATAATACTTGAGTCATCCATCTTTGGAAAGGGGTTACTTGCCCCCCTGCTTTGCAATCTCAGGTACTGAGTTTGACAACAAGCTGCTGTAAGCATCCAGAGAATTCCATGGGTGGAGAGCGGGGAAGACTCCTCCTTTGTCCCACATTTTCAGGAGCAAGAGGGGTGGCCCTTTCCCTCTTCTATAAAATGTTTCCGCGTCCTTTATTGTAAAGTGGACTTGAGAAAAAAATCTTAGATACTAGTTTCCAAAATTGAAATGACAACGAAAAATTTAACTTTAAAATATTTTTAAAAATATCAACTTAAAAGTTTAATACTAAAATATTTATGAAAATGAAAAATATTACTACAATTCCCCATATAAAAATATCAAATTGTAATTTTTTTTTCTGAAATTTCTAAATTTAGACTTTCCTTCCAAGCTTGCATCTTACATCTCTCCAGTACATCAAGATTGTCTGCTGCTGTTGCTGTTGTTCTGTGTGTGTGTGTTTTTTTTTTCGGATTCTTTGGCAAAATATCCTATAATGTGGTCAAAAGCGATTATTGTGGGGCAGTGGTGATGGTGTTTTCAATTTTTAAGTAACATTAGATTAGGTGGGGAATTTTAAAGCTTACTTTGATGGGGAAGGATGGGACTGTTGGACCTTCATATCATGAATAGGCAACTTCTAGGGAAATGGCTATGGAGATTGCCCGAGAAGGATACATTTTTTATGGCAGTGATGAGTGTCAAATATGAGAGTGTTACGATGGGTGTGGGAGACTTCATGGGGTGGGCTTATTCAACAACATATAAATGGCTTGCGAGGAATTTTTTCTTATGGGTTTAGCTTTTAAAGTTGGTGATGGATTATTGGTGTCCTTTTCCTGTGGTTTATGGTGTGGGAATACCTCTTTTTAAAATTAACTTCCTTATCTTTCTGGCTGGTTACTAACAAAGATTGGCTAGTTGATAGCTGTTCTGAGAGGTGGGAAACCATATTAGACTCGCTTGGCGCTTTGGGAGGAAGTTTAGAGACTTATAAGTTGCAGGATTGTCTTACACTCTTACCTCTTGAAATTCCTACACCATAATGGGGGTGAAGGGAAGGGGTGAAAGATATGATAACGTGTGAACATTCCAAGAGGGGCAAATTTTGTGTTAATTCATATGACTCAATTTACTTAATGGGGTAAGGGAGGCTGCGGGTAGAAAATTTTTCTCAGAAAAACAATGTTCCTGCTTTGCTTTTAGAAGCAGCTTGTGGATGAATTTTTACTGTAGATAATTTGATGAGCAGTTTGGCTGCTGTAAACAGATCTCTCTCTCTCTCTCTCTCTCTCTCTCTCTCTCCGTTTTTTATCGTATAAAGATCTGGAAGAAGTGGTCAATCTTCTCTTACACTCTGTATGAATGAAGGTGGAGCAAGAAATGTGGGCTTGTGATGCCTTCCTATTGGAGTGTTTTGGCAAGTCTTGAGTAATCCACCAAATGGTTTTTATTGTCAGAGAGAGAGAGAGAGTGAGAGCGAGGGCGAGAGAGAGAGAGCAGTATGGTGTAAGCTGCTGAGTATGAACTGCCCCATAATGGTGATAGTTTGTTCAGAGCCAAGTAATTGAAATAGCTTGACGCAGGCTGTCAATTCATACATTAATGTAGGTGTAACTGCACCAATAATGGTGATGGTGTGTTCAGAGCCTAGTAATGGAAGAAGGCATCATTCCTGCTGATTCATACATTAATGCAGGTGTCCTGCCAATTCATAGCCAAGTAAATGATAGTATGCAATTTCTGATGGCGATTAGCTGTGGATGAAAGGTTGATACGCTTGAAATAATCTGTTCAGAAGCAGTATGAAACCGCACCCATAATGGTGATGGTATCTTGCACCTCCATTCCCCCCCCTTTTTTTTATTTTTATTTCTTCTCTAATGTATAGATTGATAAAACTAGAAAGTAGCACACTGTTCACCATGCTTCCGCCTTAGAAATCTTGGTAGCTTTTTACCATTTTTTTTTTATTGGCATATCAGTTTCCTATGTTATATTTAGGTAATATTTAGATAAGTGAAATCAAGCCTAGGCTTCTTTGGTTAATTTTTCTTGGTATTGTACTGGTCATTAACATATGGATTAGAGGTCTCTAATCCCTTTTGACTCCATTACCTGACATGTTGCTGCTTTAACCTTGTTTTCTTATTCCATGTTGTTGTATAATTATTTGCAATTCTCAAACTGCCACATGTCCATAGATTGTAGAAAGAAGTTTTTGACATCCTTTAGATTGAAGTGCATAGTTTTAGTGCTATTGTTTTTTGTGTGAAATGGAGCCAATCCATGAGCCCAATTCCGGTTAATTTGATTTAACATGAGCCTCTCGTTGCACATGTAGACGTTATACTGCTTGTAAGACTCTTCCCAACATCCCTTGCAAACTTAGGTTTTAAAGAGGCTTGGATATGTTGGTCTTGAAAATAAGGCTGATTTCTGCTTCATAATCCGACTCTAAAGCAGTGCAATGATGTCTCTAAACACCTCTAAGGTTCACTTGTAGCATCACCATTGTGTAGCTAATGGGATTGGGTTCCATATAAAGCCCCTCGTTGATCAAACCAATGGCAGATGGAAGGTTTATGTCTTGCAGGGGTAAGAGAGAACTGCTGAAGTGAGAAGGTGGGGGCAGGCAGGTGGTGAGCTTAGTTATCTTAATAAGAATAAAATGAATTGCAGGCGTAAAATGGACAAAAGTTGTATAATTCATAGATATTTTAGATTTAGGTATTTGATGTTATTGTGTTAGTGGGGCTGGATTTCTTATCGAAAGAAGAATGAGGCAGAGAAGAATACGGTACTTCGAATCAAATTAAACTTGGAGATGAGCGAGGGATTAATAAACATGAGAAAATGCCAAGCAAAAAGTAAAATATTTTCTCAGATTCCGTAAATCAGTGGCATCATATGAGCCTGGTTCTTATTTGTGTGGCACGGCTATGTCAAAATTTACTAACTTCCTCGCAATGTCGTTAATCTTCATAGTTTTGTTTGAACAACTTGAAGTTGTTGGATGAGAATTTTAATCAGTCTGCCTAATGAATATTTCTTGTGTTATTGATGCGGTTATTCTATGGTAGATATCTTTTGTTGAAATTTAAGAAATTTATTTCAGCATTTAGAAGGGGGAGCCTAGGTGCAACGGTATAGTTGTCTCTGTATGGGTCATGGGTTCAAGGCATAGAACAGCCTCTTGCAAAATTGCAAGGTAAGGCTACGTGCTATAGATCCATCATGGTCTGCTTCTTCTTTGGACCCCGCTTAGGTAGGAGCCTTGTGCACCGGGCTGCCCTTTATTTTCAGCATTTAAGATGGTTTAGTTTATGCATGGTTATAGGAATATATATATATATATATATATATTTGCTCATTTATCTCAGTATCTACATGTTAATTCACCAGGTATCTTTTGTACCTATTCCTTGGGGCCACATTTGGGGATCATAAACTTCATTAGGAATGGGAATGGGAATCCGGAATTGTGGATCCACTGCTCTTTTGATTCACCAATTCTACCGATGGAAGATTGGAAAACCATGGGGGGGAGATTGGAATGACAATCTAAGGAATCGGAATGGTCATATTGCAATTCCCCATCCAGCCTATTTCCATTCCTGAATCCAAACATGGCATAACTTGCTGTTGCAGATGTTGTTGATGCTTTGGTTTGGCTAAAGAATGCATTACCATGCACAGGAAGTGATCTTCAGTGGCGATACTCCTCCAGAGCACGTACTTTGTAATTTTCCTCGTGTTTTATTTTTCTCCTGTTGGTTTTTTTGACAAGCCTACTGACAGTACAAAAATCATTGCTTTGACCATTTCGTCTGCTAGGCATTGCTGCAGCTTATTTTTCTTTGTGACTCGTGCATGGATTGTTTTTGAAGTACTTTTAATTTTTTTTTTTTTGTTTGTGCTTTTATGGGCTGTTATGATAAGCTTTGAAATGCTGTAAAAGCCAGAATGCATGTTACAGTTCATTCTACTGTTGATAATAGGATTGCTTCCTCCTACCCAACAATTAAAAACTAAATTAAATGTTATTTTATGCTCTTTGATTCATCATTTCTTTATACCCTTATTGCCTTGTCAACATCACTTTTGTTTATTTCCAACATTGTCAGGTTTTTCCAGGAGAATATCGCTTATCTGCTTTGGCAGCCACAACTGAGAGTGCTCCTGGACTTTTGTTCTTGCCACCTTATGTTGATGTTGTGGTCAAAAGTCCTGTACTAAATGTTGAGTTCTCTCAGGTAATTTCTTACACATATGTAAAGATTGATTTTGTTTTTAAATACCGTTTATCATTTCTGTTATATCTTTATCAGAAATTTTATTTTCTGTTGAATGCTGATCACTGAATAGAGTTCTCTAAGTGAGGGTTATGTGGCTTGCCAGTTCAAAAGCATTCAAGAGAGCATTACGAGGTGCAATCAAACACCTCTGGTTCATTGAATTGGTTCAAAATCAAGAGATCATTCTAGTAAACTGCAATTAGGATAGGGAGCAGAAGGAAAATAGGTGAGGGGATGGTCTCCTCACTCCTTGCTTGTGGTACTGGATGTGAAGATCTCCATAAATTAGAAAATTTGGCGAAGAGAGTTGGATAAATTGAACATCTTTTTAAATTTTGGGGGTACTTTAAAGAGATACTTCTTTATAATGTTCTTTAGTGCTCCCCCCCCCACCCCCCAAAAAAAAAAAAATCTTTTGGAGGACATCTTGTTGCGAGTCCCATATTCCTTCCTTAAGACAGTTCTTTTGTTATTACAAAGGAGGAGATTGGCGTTCTGTTGGGACAGGAAGTTTATTGTCAAGCAGTTAATTTTTTCATAGAATAATACTTTTTGAAATATTTCTAATAAATAGAATCATAATAACAAAATCCTTCCTATCTTGACATATTTTTCACTTGGGATTCACACCCTGTTTTTAAGTTGTCTGATCCTTTGTTTAAGACAATTATCTTTTTTTGATGAGTGAAATTAGTTTTAAGACAATTACGAGGCTATAAATAGTATTGTGGATATTTCATTGTTTAATTTTGTCTACATGTGTGTGTGTGTGTGTGTGAATCTTTGGTCATGGGTGTTTCACAGACATGTTTTTATATGCTAGATTTGAAAAATTTTGAAGTGAAATTCTTCTTTCTTACTTGATATTTTTCAAAATTCAGGCACTAGTTAATGTACGTGGTGCAGTGGCCTGCAAGGAGAAATGCGGTCCGTCTGTTTCTGTTGAACTTGTAAAACTGACCAGCGTACATGATGGATTGAGGGAAACAGTTAAATTGACTGATCAGAGCAGTGAATTTTTGTTTTCAAATGTTTTTCCTGGAAAATACAGACTTACGGTATGCTTTTTATTCTATATCCTGCATTATTTATGGAAAGAACATGTCATTATTGTGCATCTTTTACATTTTGTACCTAAATAGGTTTAAGCTGCTACTATGGATGAAATATCATTTTTCGTTTCTTTTCAAGTTTTTAATAACATACTCGATGAGGATCTAACTCAGCTGATATCACTTTAAAGTAATTATTCCGTTTTCTAATCTTATTTTTAATTTAAATTTATATCATCTATCAATCTGAGGACAAATGTTTCGTTCAGTTGATTTTAAGCTTTTATTGCCATATGTCATTTGTATTTTAATGTTTGTCTCCTTTAAGGTCAAGCACATTTCCCCTGAGACCAGAAAAGATAATTGGTGCTGGGAGCAGAGTTCTGTGGATCTCAACATTGGTGCTGAGGACATAGAAGGAATCGTATTTGTTCAGAAGGGTTACTGGGTTAATGTTATCTCCACACATGATGTTGATGCTTACTTGACTCATGCTGATGGTTCTTCTGTCAATTTGAAAATTAAGGTTTTCTTCAATTATCAAAAGTTTCCTCATTTGATATTTATTGTAGTGTACATATGCCCTTTTTGGCATTAAGTTTCACTCCTTTTTCCTCCTCTTTAAACTGCAGAAAGATTCACAGTATATTTGTGTTGAATTGCCTGGCGTGCATGAACTGAACTTTGTTAACTCATGCATTTCCTTTGGGAGCTCATCAGTGAAGATTGATACACTAAACCCATTGGTATGCTGTTTTGCTTGTTTCTTTAAGCCTTTCTTTCACTGTTTTTTAATTGTTTTACATTTGTACCAACCAATATTTGATCTTGTTTCTGTAGCCTGTATATCTTAAAGGAGAGAAATATCTCCTTAAAGGACATATACATATTGATTTGAGCTCCCTCAGTGGTGGGCATGAGTTACCTGACAACATCATCGTGGACGTACTTAATAGTGAGGATTCTGTTGTTGATCAAAGCATTGCTAGACTTATAAACAATGGTAATAATCAGAAAAATGTTGCCGAGTATGAGTACTCTGTTTGGGCTAATCTTGGAGAAAAGCTTTCCTTTGTTCCTTCAGACCCCAGGTACATATAGTTGTGTGATTACTTTTTTTGGATTACTCTTGTAGTCACACTTCTTATTGTTCTATGGCTGAGATATAGCCGACGCTTATGTTATTTGGGATTTGAGAAGAACTACAACTATCTTAAGGACCATATCTAGGGTGCAATGCATTAATTTCCTTTCTGAGTTTCTCAAATTTTTTTCTTTGGATGATGACCGCTGATACTGCTGATTTAATTGGAGAATAAATGTTTAAATTGAATAACTAGGTTTTATTGCTGCTCTAATCAGATATAGATTTATGGAAAGAAATGATTGTGTTTTTCTCTTTCTTCATTTGGTTTCTGTGTATGCTTCTGCATATAGATTGTTTCCTAATTATCTTGCTGAATTCTTTGTTGGTGCAAGAAACTGCCTGTGCTAATTGGCTTACTTTCCTATTCTATTTTTGGTGATTGAAGTTACATCTTTCTAACTGCACAATGTCATTAATGTTGCCGTAGCTGTTCAATTGTTCTATTAATCTGACTTGTGATATCCTGCAGGAATAATGGGGAGAAGAGGATCTTGTTTTATCCCAGACAGCATCATGTAAGCAGTATAGGAGTGTTTTGCATCTGCAGGTCTTTCTGTCATGACCTATAATTTGAAATTTACTTTGTTTCATTAGGTCTATGTGACAAATGATGGTTGCCAAGCTTCAATTCCTCCATTCTCTGGTCGAAAGGGATTGTACATTGAAGGCTCAGTTTCTCCCTCACTTTCAGGCGTTCATGTCAGGGTTATTGCTGCAGGTGACAGCCAGAATTCTCCAGTTAAGAAAGGGGAATTGGCAGTTGAAGCCATGACAGGGCCTGATGGTTTATTTTTAGGAGGGCCTCTATTTGATGACATAAGTTACACCATTGAAGCTTCAAAGGTTTGGAATATTTTT
Source organism: Malania oleifera (assembly GCF_029873635.1). Classification (NCBI taxonomy): domain Eukaryota; kingdom Viridiplantae; phylum Streptophyta; class Magnoliopsida; order Santalales; family Ximeniaceae; genus Malania; species Malania oleifera. Next base: position 108,039,409 of record NC_080421.1, on the reverse strand, counting down.
GGGCCAATAATTTCTTCATCCTTTTATAAATAATGTAAACACATAATATATATTCAAGTGATATGCTTGCCAAACCTCTATCTATCTTTAAATAAAGGTTTTTCTTTTGAATCTTGTTATTGCAAAAATATAGTTTGCACATCTTTCTTTACTGGTTCTTTTTTCTGTGTTTCTTGTGATGCTGTACGGTCAATAAACCTCCATTGGAGGTTTATTGAATGTTGTTGAATCTTGATGGACAGTTCCCTTTTGAAGTGAATAAAGTCTGACCTATTTGAAGTTGTAAAATTGTCAAGCTGCCTAGGTGAGCATAGGCAAGTGGCTGACTGCTTACTAGGTGGTACAGTAATTGTTTCGCTGAGTTTACATTTTGTTTTTAGTCTCCATAATCTCTCACATCTTCCTTGATGATCAGATTCTACCCTTTTCTACCCTCAATTTGGGGTTTTTCTTTCCTGGTCAGCGTGTTCACCCCATGGGTTCCCTCTTCAAGATTCTGCAACATTGTAACCTGCTTGTTTCCTCTTTTTTTTTTTTTTTTTGGCTCAGCTATAATATGTTGCCATGGGAGCAGATAAACTTGACAATCTATCAATCTCTGACAAATTATAATTGTTTCAAGTTTAATATTGTATGTTGTCTCTCTGGCAATGCGTCTTCACGTTTCTTTACATATTTTATTGCTTAATTCCATTCTTTAGTTATATGATGTGTAACTCTGTATCTTCCACATTCTTTAGACAGTGTAAATTTATGCTGAGAATATGATATCTCTATATTTTTTTGATTTTTTTCCCATTTTTTTGTTATTTTTATTTTTGGATTTTTCGTATGTGGATATTATTAGAGATTATCAAGAAAGGGGAAAAAAGGTTGGTGTGTCTGTGCTGTGCCATGTTAGGTTTTCTTTTTCTGGCTTTCTACTGCTTTTAGTGGTCATGTTGTTGTACTAATCCAAAGTGACAATCTGTTTTGGTGGTGTAATGGGCTTGTTTGATATTTGTATGTCATGTCCTGAAAACAGTGGCCACTGGCAAGTGGAAAGCATATCGTTCATCTTTTTTCATATTTTCAGTTCATTGATCACTGATGTTCTCTTTTCTTGTGCAGCCTGGTTATCATTTAAAGCCAGTTGGACCCTATTCCTTCTCTTGTCAAAAGCTTAGTCAAATCTATGTACATATATATTCTAATGAGGATGCTAAAGAACCTTTTCCTTCTGTATTGCTGTCATTGAGTGGTGATGATGGTTATAGGAACAACACTGTAACTGGTGCTGGAGGAATTTTCATCTTTGATAATTTATTTCCTGGGAGTTTTTACTTGCGCCCTTTGTTGAAGGTAACTAGTAGAATGGACTTGTCTTTTTGATACTATCACGATTGATTTTCTTTTCTTTATCCTTATTTCGTTTTCCCCTTCCATGTGTTGCTTACCCCTCTCAAATTTTTATTTTCATTTAATGATGTTGCCTTTAGATGTCAGAAAGTCTGATGTTTTGGATGCATTATTATTTAAAATGTTACAATGAGATTCTAAAACTATGTATGAAGTTGAGCATCTTAAAAATGTGCATGCGTTTCTCTGCACTCTGCACGTGTATGTAGTATGCATGCTTGGAAATTGGAACCATGTTGATATATGTATTGTAGATGTGTGACCCTTGCACCCAGTGTTTTTTTGTGAGATTATGATTCATACTCTGAGAGTTCCTTTTCATATGTATCATGCATGCAAATTGTTAAGATTATTGGGGATCAAGAGGTATGCCCTTCATATGTGGGCTTTAAATTAGAACTTATTCATATCTTTTATGAAAAGATGTGCAGTTTATGGATCAGATAGCTAGCAGTATCTGATTGACTTGATATTTGGTGATGGGCATTGGAGAGTAGTGCTTGCAAATAAGGATTGATGATGCAACCCAGTCATTTATGCCATGTTGGAATTGCAGGAAGAGCAAATTTTATTCTTTATAAACTATTTCAGGCATATTCTGGATTTTTCACCAATCAAATATATAATTTTATATTTGCAGGAATATGCTTTTTCACCTCCAGCGCAGGCTATAGAACTTGGTTCTGGGGAGTCCAAAGAAGTAATTTTCCAGGCCACCCGTGTTGCTTACAGGTTTTTCTTGGTGTCTTTGTTTTTCCTTAAGTCTTTTCTTTTATTATTTATGTTATAACTGCTGTCAGTTAGGACTTTGAGTTTTTAACCATCATAGTTGATGTAATCAATGATTTTATTTTTTTTCTTTCAAATTTTAAGCTACTGTTTCTTACCTTTAAAGTGTCTAAACCTTTTCTTGAGGCCTTAACTCTCTTTTATTCTATTTTTTTGAAAGCGAAAGAATATTGATTGAGAGAGAGAGAGAGAGGGGAAAAAAGTTATAGCTATCCTTGAGATCTTAACTTGATTTAATATCTTTGCAGTGCCACAGGTATGGTCACTTTGTTGTCTGGCCAACCTAAAGAAGGTGTTTCAGTTGAAGCCCGATCAGAGTCAAAAGGCTATTATGAGGAAACTGTAACTGATTCATCAGGAAATTTTCGTCTAAGAGGACTTCTTCCTGACACAATTTACCTGATCAAAGTAGTGAAAAGGGACGATCTGAGTGGCACTATGATTGAGCGTGCATCTCCAGAATCTGTTTCTGTTAAGGTGGGCAGAGTCAGATTTTTTTTTTTTCATTATATAAAAAAAAGATTTATATTAGATAAAGAAAGAAGAGTACAGCAAGAAAAGAAAATAAAAACAAGGAGAACAAGATATTTTCCCTTCACAAAAGGAAAACAGCTATGGAAAAAGTAGGCAAAATACAACTACAACAGCAACAAACCAGGCCTTAAGTCCCACTAGGTCCGGTCAACTACATGAATCCTTTCCCGCCAATTTACGCAATCATGGCAATTTCCTTAGAAAAATTTAGGGTTATAAAATCCTTAGGCACTATCTCATTCCAAGTTATTTTATGTTTATCTCTACCCCTTCTACTGCCCCTAATAATAATTAGTTCACTCTTCCGCAATAGCACACTGTTTGGCCTACGTTGTAGGTGCCCAAACCATCTGAGTCATCCATCTGTTATCTTATTTTCTATAGGAGCTACGCCTAACTTCTGCAAATATGTTCATTCCTTAATTTATTCTCTCATCCATTGTAGCATTCTCATTTTGGAAACTTTTAACTTTTTAGATTAGTTGTTTCTTAGTCGTCCAACATTTTGATCCTTTTAGCATAGCTGAGCATATAGCCTTCCTATAGAACTTTCCTTTTAATTTTTAAGGGTATGCTACAATCACACAGCATACTTGAAGCACTTCATTTCATCCGACTTGCTTTAACTCTATGCATTACATCTTCTTCAATTTCTCTTTCAGCTTGCATAATAGACCCAAGGTACTGAAATCTACTAGTGTCTAGTGCTATTGATTTCTTCACTGTCGAATTTAACCTTTTCTCCAATATCAATTCCACTGTAAGTCTTTGAGAGATTTGTGTCAAAAGCAGCCATTTTCCAGACACCACAGTGACACAAGAAACACTGCTTTGCTCCAAGGAAAGTTAATAGAAGTAGCCACACCCTTAAAAAGTTCTGACATTCTCACCAACCAATTGCCATTGTGGTGCACTGCCACAAAGCTTTCCTCTCCTTGCACTTACTAAACCCCTTGAACATAACAGTGTAGAAAGCCTCCAAGAGGGGCAGACTTTTGTCAAAAGTACAAAATCGTTTCCAAAGGGCCCAAGTGAAGGAGAGTTGAACTTGAAACAATTTTGAGCATGTCTGTTCTCAAGGATTGTGATCCAAGTAAAAGCCTACATTTTTAGAAAGAACATCAGCTTTCCAAATTAAAAAATAAAGGAAAAAAGGAATAACATTACGATCATGAATCAAATGAGAAAACAAGTACTTGCTAGAATATTTGCTAGAAGAATCTAAGTGCCAAACACTTTTTACTCCCTAAATGTACTTGAAAATTATTAAGTGAGTTATGCATAACTCTTTCTTGTTTCATTAGTAGCGAGTCTTGTTGTTCAAGACCTGATGTTCTTGCTTTATGTACATATTGGTACGCATCTGATCTATTTGATGTAGCTTAAGCAAGGATTATTGGTGTGTTTGATGCAACACTCTAGCAAGGATTATTATAAGTTATTTTTTTTTATATTTGGTGTATTTGCATTGTGATTGTATTTTTAAAGTTTAGGATATCTTTATTTAGGAAATAAGTATTTGAGTTATTTTAGGATTGTAAATTTTTTTTTTGGTTTCCAAGCATAGCAAGCTTATAAAAGGATTAGGTCGGGTTGATAAGGAATTATGGTAGTGTTGGAAGGTTCATCTTGCATCAAGCCATATCAGAGCAGATCTGACCTGGCACAACTGATAATGTTGTTTGATAAGGTTTGAGATTTTGACTTAAATGACTGTTGCTGTCAGTGTTTTACACGTTTGCCTGCGAACATAGAGTTCTGGCTCAAGCATGTGTGGTTCACAATTTTGAACTTCACTTTCTGTGTGCCACTGTCATCACCACCATTGCCACTGACCACCACTATCCATCTCTCTCCACTCTGACCATCATCTGCAACAAGCACTCCTGTTAGCAAAATTACACCTTGCACTCCAACCATGCTTTATCGAAGGCTATAGGAATCCAATAAATAAAAATTCTTTCAGGGTCCTAATCAACCATAGTGAATCCCATCCCCATCAGATCTGATCAGAAAGCTAAACCCAACACTAGTTATTTTCTGATCAGTTGAAGCCATTTGAAGTAGTTCCACCAATTGAAGTCTTTCATCATCTTTGTTGTTGACCATCACCTCCTTGTCATTAATAGCATTGCCCAGAGAAGTTGTTATTGATAGCCTTTGCATTTTAGGAAATAATCACTGCAATCCCATTGCCAAACATTTTCTTTCCTACCGCCAACAACCTAGCTAGTCCTCTTATCATCACAGTTGATCAGTGAGCTCCCATTATTGCTTGTAGTTCGATCGTAAACTCCCTCCTTCACAAATTGTATCTTTTGAAGTAGGGAATACCCATCCAAAATACATGGTGGGAATGACCTAGAAAGCTCTTTAGGGGAGGGTGAGTGTTCATCAGTCATTGTAAAACTCACTAGCTATTGTCAACGTGTTTAGCTTACTTGCCTCCCTTGCTAAACACACGATGTCAACGGAGGTGTTGTTAATGAATTATGTAGTTTCAGTGTTTACTGCTTACGAGCCATTGCTTTCATGATTGCTTACTGTTTCCGCTGCCATTTGATTAAATGTTAATGAAAGTGTTTCGTGGATGAATGTTGATAAACGATAGGCTGGCTAGTTAAACAAGAGTGCTTTAGCTAGCGCCGCATGACCCTTTCACAACGGTGTGAAAATAGTCGGACCGTGACACTTGGTATTAGAGCCAAGGCTCAGTTGCTATGAGAATTCAGTTACCTTCGTTGTGGGATTTGGAAAGCTTTGGTAAGTGACCATGACACCAAACAATGCTAAGAGGATCAGCGTGCTGGAAGCACAGGTTGAGGCAACAAGCAACAGTGTGGTCGCGGAGGTGGCTCAGATGAGAGAACTTATTGATGAAGTGATGGGATCACAAAAACATCAAGCAGGTTTGATAGGTGACATGTCAGAGGACTTTCGCCATACAACTGAAAATTTGCAGTCGCGGATGGCTGATCTGGATGCAAAGGTGAATCTAATGGTTCGTGCTATGGAGAACTCCAACACTCCGGGAGTTGGCAAGACCAAGGTACTAGAACCCAGGACGTATGGGGGTGTCCGTGATGCCAAGGAGTTAGAGAACTTCTTGTTTGATGTGGAGCAGTATTTTCACGCTGTGAGGATGGCCTCAGAACAGGCAAAAGTGGATACTGCAACCATGTACTTGGTTGGTGACGCAAAATTGTGGTGGCATACCAAGTACAAAGAAATTGAAAATGGAAGCTATGTAATCGATAGTTGGGCAGACTTGAAAAGAGAGCTCAAGGCCCAATTCTTTCCTGAGAATGTTGAGTATAATGCAAGGAGAAAGCTGAGAGATCTCAAGCATACGGGGTTAATCAGGGAATATGTGAAAAAATTTCTGCTTTGATGTTGGATATTCAGGATATGTCGGAGAAGGACAAGTTCTATTTTCTAGAGGGGATGAAACCGTGGGCAAGAACTGAACTTCATAGGCAAAGAGTTCAAAACTTGTCTACTGCATAACCTGCTGCAAAATGCTTGACTGATTACGCTGGTGATGATACCGCTTCGTCTAAACGGTTTGGTGGAGAGGGAAACAGTGGAAAGTCTTTCAAGAAAGGCAAACCCAAGAGTGGGGGTGCCGACTCTAAATCATCAACCTCAAAGGAAGCTTCGTCGTCTCAAGGAATCAACACACCCAATAGAAAGGGGAAGAGTAAAATTTCATGTTACTTGTGTGGAGGACCTTACAGAGTGAGTGAGTGTCAACACAAGGGATTACTTAATGCCTTACAAGCTTCCACTTTGGGACAAGTGGTGGAAAGCAAGGAAGAAGAGGATGATGCCCTGAGGGTAGGTTTAGTGCGGCTGGTGAACGCATTGGAAAAGCAGGCAAAAGCACCGAAAGTTACACGAGCAAAAGGGTTAATGTTTGTGGACTTAAGGATAAATGGGAAGAGTACTCGCGCTATGGTGGATACAGGGGCTACTCATAATTTTGTTTCTTAGTTGGAAGCATGGAGACTCAACTTATCCTTAGAGAAGGGTACAAGACGCATGAAAGCAGTTGATTCTGTAGCCCAGCCTACTCTGAGAGTAGCCAAGCAAGTGACTGTAAAGCTTGGACAGTGGGAAGGTCATGCGAATTTCATAGCGGTGCCATTGGATGACTTTCCAGTCATTCTAGTAATGGAGTTCCTAAGGGGGACGAGGGCAGTGCTGATGCCTTCGGCTGGTTCCCTATGTCTAATGGGAGATCACTCGTGCATGGTGTAAGTTGTTGCAACAAAAGGAGACGGCGGGAAGTCTCTTTCAGCCATACAACTCAATGAGGGATTGAGAAAGGGTGAGCAGACACGTCTAGCCACGGTGGTGGTAGACAAAGAAGTAGGCCAAGAGCTGGAGCCTACAACCATCCAAGTGGTGTTGGATGAGTACAAGGAGGTGTTGTCGGATAAGCTGCCTCACAATTTGCCTTCACGACGGACTGTGGAGCATGAGATCGAGTTGTTATCAGGAGTGAAACCACTTGCTAAAGGGCCATGTCGGATGGCGCCTCCAGAGATAGTAGAGTTGGGGAAACAACTTGATGAATTGGAAGCGGGATGTGTTCACCCTTCCAAAGCACCGTTGGGAACATCGGTGTTGTTTTAGAGGAAACATGAAGAGCATCTATGGAAGGTGTTTGATAGGTTGAGGGGAAACAGTCTAGATGTGAAGAAAGAGAAGTGCTCTTTCGCTCAGTGGAGCAACAAATTCCTTGGTTATGTGGTTGAACAAGGTTGTATCCAGAGGGGTATTGAGAAGGTAAGGATAATTCAAGAACGGAAGATCCCCATGATAGTGAAGGAGTTGTGTTCCTTTTTTGGCCTTACTTGATATTGCAGGAAGTTTGTTGAGGGGCATTTGCGGAGAATGACTCCAATGACAGGACTATTGGGGAGGTATTGTTGGCTGCACACGTGGGATGATGTGGTTGATTATACCAGAACTTGTCTCACTTGCTAACAAGACAAGGGGGAGCGGAACAAGTATAGTAGTTTCATGGCCGCATCAAAGTACTGTCCGGCAAAGGAGACGACACAATTATTCTTTGTGACTGTTGTGAAACATTGGGGTGTTCCCCAAGTTATTATTTGTGACCGCGACTTAATGTTCACTGACAGCTTCTTGACGGAATTTTTCAGGATATTCAGGTCACATATTGACATCTCTTCGAGTTATCATCGACAGACAGACGAACAGGTGAAGAGATTCAAAGAGCTGCTAGATGAGTACTTGCACCATTTTGTCAATGACAACTAGAAGAATGGGGTGCAACTACTTGATGTGGCTCCGTTCTGTGGCAATGCCCAAAGGAGCTCAACAACCAACAAGAGCCCTTTTGAGCTTGTTACAGGCTAGTAGCCACTATTATCTCACATAGTGGGCGAACCGTACAAACGAAAGAGTCTCAGGGCGTACATCTTCACCAGAGAATGGAGATAGAATGCAGAGTTTGCCCGAGCCTATCTGGAGAAAGCTTCTAAGCAGATGAAGAAGTGGGCAAATCAGGGGAGAAGACCATAGTTTCATGTCAGTTGCCTTAAGCCGTTTAACGCCAACACCAATGACCTGAGCTGAACTCAGTCCAACAGAGCAGAGTTGAAGATAGTGCAGCCTGGCAGACGTGAAGTTGAAGAGATCCTTGCAGACAGAAAGTTCATATCCTCAAGGAAGAAGCGGCAGAAGTTCTTAGTGAAGTGGAAATGCCTTGATGACAATGAAATCGGCTGAATTTCTGTGGAAGATATGAAACCATTTGTGGACAAAGTTGAAGTGTACTTAGTGCCAAAGTCTACGAGGACGTTGACTGCATAAGGGGAGGAGAATGTCACGAGCTAAGCTTGTTTAGGGCATTATGCTTGCCTGTGACCGCTTGTCTCGTGTGCGTGGGATGAGTTTCCATTATGTAAATACTAGTGTAGGGTTAATTTCTACTAGTAGTGTCTTTGTATGCTAAATAAGGCAGTATGACTCCTCGGTCACTTTGATGTTTCCTAAAGCTAGAGTGGGAATGACCTAGAAAGCTCTTTAGGGGAGGGTGAGTGTTTATCAGTCATTGTAAAACTCACTAGCTATTGTTAACGTGTTTAGCTTATTTGCCTCCCTCGCTAAACACACGATGTCAACGGAGGCGTTGTTAATGAATTACGTAGTTTCAATGTTTATTGCTTATGTGCCACTTCTTTTATGATTGCTTACTGTTTTTGCTGCCATTTGATTGAATGCTAATGAAATTGTTTCGTGGATGAATGTTGGTAAACGATAGGCTGGCTAGTTAAACAAGAGTGCTTTAGCTAGCGCCGCACGACCCTTTCACAATGGTGTGAAAATAGTCAGACCGTGACACCGTGCGACGTTAATTATAGCACACTTGCTTAACTAACCTTATTTCCTTGTTGGATCAGCACATTAATTCTTCTAGTGAGGATGAGAGAGTGTGGTAGGGGGATTCCTTAGGCATATTTACTTCTAAATCCTTTCTATTCACCTTATGAAAACCCATAGCCCTAACCCTTTTCCTTGGAACCGCTTAGTTTAGAGGATTAAGGTTTTGAGGAAGATTCGGGCCTTTGTATGGAACGTGTCTTGGAAAAGATCAACACGCATGATATGCTTCAGCGAAGAAAACCCTGTATGCTTCTTAGTCCTAATATGTGCTTCATGTGTCATTAAAATAATGTGTCAATTGCCCATCTTTTTGTGCATTGCAAGGTAGCATGCATTGCAAGGTAGCATCACAACTTTGGAATGCCATTTTATCTTTGGCTGGTGAAGAGTGGGTGGCTCGAGGAAAGACGAGAGACTTGCTTTTGCTTAATTTAAGGGGTTTTGAAAGAATAGGAATGGCAGAGCTCTATGGTGTGCAGCTGGTTTTTCCATCCTTTGGACCATGTGGGTTGAAAGGAATGCTAGGATTTTCAGAAGTCGTTCTACCTGCTCACGGATTTTGCGGGATAGGGCGACATTTCTGACCTCCTTGGGGTGCACTCTTTGGGTTTCTTTAAGGGTCTTCTGCTATCTGACCTTATTGGAGATTGGAAGGCAACACTCTTATAATAGAGTTTTAGATTGTATTTTGTTTTTTCCTTGTTTGTTATTTTCTGTGTGGTTCTTTTGGTTTTTTTTTTTTCCCCAGATTTTCTAGTTGGTTGAGAACTCTTTGTCCTCCAATTATGTACCCCATTTCTCATGTTTAATAATATTGTTTTTTTTTTTCTATCAATATATATATATAGCACACTAGCTTAACTAGTTACCTGAATGCATATTGCGGTTTCACCATGTGAAGAAATTCACAACCACCCAATGCCAAATGAAATAGAAGCTATAGTCAAACATGAAAGCAAACAAGAGTCACGTAGTAAATCATAAATCAGCACAATTTATTATTCACATCTCTTTAGGCAACGCGTGTTTAGCGAGGGAGCTAAGTAGACTAAACACATTTGCAATAGCTACTGAGTTCTATATGAGCCTCACTCTCCTAACATATTTTTATGCTATTCTAGCTTTTGCACTAAGAAACATCAAATGGATTGAGGATTCATGATCCTTTTGTTTTTTTTTACTAAGTCATTATCCTACTCAAAGAATAAAACCTAGACTACTATTTACATAACGATTACCCGTCTTATGCACACAAGACCAGTTGTCATAGGCAAGCATAGTGCCTTGAACAAGCTTGGCTCGTGACATTCCCCCTTACTTATGTGGATGATATCCTCATAGATTTTGACATTAGTACCCTTCAATTTTGTCCACGAATAGTTCCATGTCTTCCACTGCTATCCAATTGGTTTCTTCATTTCCAAGGCCTTTCTACTTTAGTAGGAACTCATGTTGCTTCTTTCTTGGTGATGTGAACTCTGTCTGTAAGGGTATCTTAAACTTCTTGAGTTGCGAGGTCTTCAATGGTGCTCTACTTGATTGACTTCTGGTTGGATCTTTAGCGTTGGTAATAAATAACAGGAGGTAGTTGACATGAAACACAAGATGCACCTTCGTCCAAGTTGGAGCATCAAACTTTTTAAGAGGGTGCCTATCTTGTATGTAACAAGGTGCTTGTTTTGTAACAAAATCCACCAAAGATGTAGTTCAATGTATTTGTTTGTACCAAGAAGGGTTTTATGACGTCCGAAAGAGTAAGTACTGCATCCCGCATCATAGCTTCCTTCAAGTTGTGAAAGGATCCCCGACACTCCTCTCACCTAGACCTTTCTTTGGAAATTTAGTTGATGAGCCAATCCTCCTCGAGTGTCCCTTTGCAAACTTGCGATAGTAAATGGTGAGTCGAAGAAAGGGAATCACTTCTTGACTGTCTTTGCGATCTTCCAATAATGATGGATCTCGCCTTGTCTATATCCATGTGAATATGACATTGTTCAATCACATATGCAATTGATTTCATAGTCCTTTAGGCGAAAGAGCAATTCTCTTTCTTCACATAAAGGATGTTCTCCTTCAGCCATCAAACACCTTCCACAGATAATCTTTGTGTTCCTTTAGAGAGGGATTGTAGACAACAATATCATCTAGGTCTATGGTGCATTTGTCAAATTGAAGGGCTTTGCCTAGAATTTATATACCTTGTATGGTGTCATGCAAGTAATCTTCCCCTCATCACCATCTGCTATTCTCACTAATAGTAGCCTGACCGCAGGTTAAGTTTGGTGAGATACTTGGTTTGACTTGGCTAAACAAAAAAATTAGTAATCGATGGAATAGGATACTTGCTATGCATAGTCACTTTGTTGAGCATGTGGCAATCCACACACCCACATTCTCACACACCTAAGCAATTCCACCTACTCATCAAGTTGCTTCCTTAACTCTGCGAACTTTGAATGCACCATTTGATATGGCCTTGTAACAGGAGGCTTCATCCCTAGTAACTACTTGAACTCATGCCCCACATGCCGACATAGAGGGAATTGTATGATAAAGTATTCGACATTACAACTTTGTACTCCAACACATCTTGGATGGCAAGGTAGTACATAGCCGCTCTTGTCCCACATCTTCATCCACCACTATCGAGGCAAGATATGTTGGCTCATCTCATCTCAATCCCTTCTTGAGTTGCATGACTAAGAGGAACTTTTGTTGTCCCTTTTCTTTGCAATAGCTTGTACCATGTATGGGTGACAAGTAAACAACATCGACACCGTCTTACTCTTCCTTAAGAATTCAAATTCCAAGTATCACTTGAAAATCATCCATCGAAATGGCTATGAAATTTGCAGGTCTTGTCCACTGTCCAAGCTTCACAATTACTTGCTTGGCTACTTCTAGAATAGGTTGCGCTGTAGAGTTAACCACTTTCATGCATCTTGAGTCTTCCTCCAACTTGAAATTGAGCCTTTGCTTTTGACCTTGTGAGGCAAAGTTATAGGTAGCCCTGGTATCCACTATATTACTAGTGCTCTTTCCATTGATCTGTAGATTTACAATCATTATCCTTTTAGCCTGGGTAACTTCGGTTCTTTCATCTACTTCTCCAAAGCATTGGAGTAACTGCATTGTACCCATCCTTGGGGTTTCCTCCTCATCCTCGTTTTGTCCTAATGTACCCTTTTTCAATGGAGGGTTGGAATGCATTGAGCAATGATTTATTAGGGCAATTAGCAACTCTACGAGGGTCTTGGCATAAGAAGCACACCAACTTACCCTTACCATTAGATTTGTTGAAAGACCAAGAAAAATAAGTTGCTTTGAAGTTGATACCGTGGAGTAAGCTATCCCATTTTTGGTTTTTCCCCTTTTTGAAAGACTTTCCATTGTTTTCACCCAACAATTTGCTCTCCTTGAGCATGGTGGAATTCTATCTAGTGTAATTAGTCATGCATTCCATAGTAGCTTGTGAAGTAAATAAGTCTTGAACTCTTTGTCGATGAAGTTTAGCCCTTGTTCGTGATTTCAATCTTTCAAGGAAATAGAACGCCTTGTCTTTCTTTGATACATGTCTTGAATATCCAACATCAAAGCAAATAATTGTTTCCCATATTTTTTGGACACTGTACCAATGTGATTAAGATCTTGTAGTCTGTGTCGAGCATTGTAGTCAATGTTTTTACAAAAGCATTGAGCCTTTAGCTCTCCCATCAAGTCTACTTAACTATCAATTACACATTCAACTTTGAATCTCATCGTATTTGGTACATCACCACCTCACCACTCAACTATTCAAGTTTATAGCTGCCATGAATACTTTCGCTTCTTTCGTGTCAATCCTCAGGGCATGAAAGTATTGCTCTATGTTAAATAAGAAGTTCTCCAACTTTTAGCATTATAGACCCCCTTTCATATGCTTTGGATTTTGGCACCCTTTTTCTTCTATAGTCTATCCATACAGGATTGGAATTCCCTGTAGCATGAACAATCAAGTTCATTTAGGCAGTAAGCTCACCCATTTGGCATGTTGCACCACATAAATCTTTTTTCAACTCCTAAATGGAACCTTGCTTCTGTTTTTGAGATCCCTTCAATAAATCAACATGCTTCGAAAGTCAAGCCATCTCTATAAACACATTGTTGGTTGTGTTAACCAATGTTTCTAGTGCATTGATTTTGTCGGTATTAGTGCAGAGCATGATTGTCCCACCAATGCTTCACACAATCTTATGATCCAAGAGCAACTAAATCATGCCACGATTAACCAAGCCTTGACACGTTGTTTCACTAGATGAACACTTAACACTTTGTAAAGGGTTGTGTGACACCAGTTATAGCACACTAGGATAAGAAGTTAGCTGAATCCATACCATGATTTCACCACATGAATAAATTTGCAACCATCCAATAACGAAGAGGTAGTAAGAAAACATGAAAACAAACAAGAGTTACATGGTAAATTGTAAAGCAACGCAATTCATTATTCGCACCTCCCTAGGCAACGTGTCCTTAATGAGGGATGCAAGTAGGCTAAATATGTTTACAATTGTTGGTGAGTTTTACAATGATTGATGAGCACTCATCTTCTCCAAAAGAACTTTTTTTTTAAAACCATTGTAGCTTCGAAACTAGGAAACATCAAATTGATTGACAAGTCACTCCAATTTTTTTCTGCTAAGGCATTATCTTACTTCAATGAATAAAACCAACAGCATTTATGCGATGGTTACTCATCCAATGCACACAAGACAAACGATTGTAGGCAAGCATAATGCCTTAACAACCTTGGCTCTTGACATTGGGCTATTATGACGAGGATGTTAGAGACCGACTGTGTCACAATCCCATATTGGATGTGTACTAGGGAGATCTTGGGCATATAATGATGGTCTGGGTTTCTGAGACACCTTGTATGGGCAAATCCGTGAGGCCCAATGGTGACCAAAGTTGGACTAAGATTCTTACACTTGGTATCAAAGCCACCCTAGGGGTACTATCTTGTGGGTGGATCCTACAAAAATGTTTGTAGGTTCCACACAAAGGTGTGGCCTATGGGCTACTCTAACAAGGGCATCAGAAATTGGATGGAAAGCATGTCACGATTCTATATCAAATGTGTACTAGGGAGATCTTGGTATATAAGGATGGTTTGGGTTTCTACTGTATGAGGCACTTTTTGTGAGAAAATCTGTGAGGCCGAATGGGCCACAAATGGATGTAACTTCTCCTGAATTGAATTGAGACTGTTACATTGGGTCAGTCGCCAAAGCTGTCTGCAGAGGTACCATATATTCGTGTTTCATTTTTATCTGCTGCAGTTGAGCCCCAATTCTTGTCACTGCCTTGGTAGTCCCAGTTCACAATCTGTTTGCTCAACGTTGAAAGAAAATGCAGCAGCTTGAAGAAAATATGTGATTAAGTGGCTTGCTCAATAGCTATAAAAAAGTTTGACTCTACGATGCACGAGCTTGAGTTTAACTTTTACTCTATAATATCTGTCATTAATCCAAATCTATGCCATTATTTAGTGAAGACCCATTTGGCCTGGTCTTCACTTTTTGTTTCTAAAATGATTCTTCATCTATTATATTTTATTCTTAAAAGTTTGCTGTGCCTATATCTTATTTAATATATTTTGAAAAAGCTATCAAAAGGGCATTCATGTTCTAATTAAAAACAACTTCTCTTCTTCAAATCTCTTTTTAAATTTGTCCCCGACCTCTACTTTTTCCAAAAAATTCTCTAGCCTAAATCTTTGTTTTGTGAAAGCACCCCTTCACCTCCATATTGAAGAACCATTGAAGGGAATAATGCATGTATCAAAGTTGAAGCCCGATGCACTTGTTGAATTTATTATTGTGGGTAAATTTGTCAACTTTGCCTCTTGCGATTTCTCCATCATTTGATCCTATTTCAATTGAAGCTTGCAAATTGCACTGGTTTCTTTAAATCTGTTTTCAAGCTTGAATCTTGATCCTTTATTTTCAAACTAGGGGGGAATGATGCAAAACTCAAGCAAGGATTGTTATATTTTCAAAATTTTTGTTGTATTTTTTACTATTAAGGGCATTTTTATTGAGTTCTTGTCTTGGATTTTAGGATATTTTATATTATTTTCCTTGCTCTCAAGCATTGTATGACAATATAAGGCACCTGCGTGTTGATTTAGGGAGAGTTGAATTGGGAATTAAAGTTGTTGAACCATTCATCCTTTGTTAGTCCATCATTCGTTGTGACGGAATGGAACTTTGGCATTGTTTTATTTTGTCTTGGTGATTTTTCTCAGGGCCTAGTTATTGGAAATGTGTTTTGACACTGATCTTCTGAGTTCCTTCATCAAGCTGCATTAGTGACCATTTGTACCTTAGACTGAGCAAGTGCTGCCTTCTTTCTTTCACTTCTTGTTGAAATAAGGTTCTCGCATATGACTTTCAGTCAGTGTCTTGAAAATTGGGCTAATTTGATGACCTTGAATAATCTGTATATGAAAGGTGAGAGGAAGAAAATTATGGGAATTTAGAATGGTCTAAAATATTAGCTGCAGCAGCAAAAGCAACACTTGCTGTCATCATCTTTGTTAGTTGTGGTAGTAGTATTCTTGGAAAGTTTGTTGATAAACCATGCCGACAGGGAAAACAGAGTTAATGTCTTTGTTTTCCCTCTCCTTAGTGAAGGGATACCGATATTTACATAAAAAAATGTTTTTCAAAATTATTCATATTTTTGTTTGGTATGATTTTCAAAACTTACATTCTTGGAAGTCAGAAAACAACTTTTCCTGACAATGGTTTATTTCAAAGAACAGTTGGAGAACTGTCAAGAACATCCTCTGTTAGTGCCTTTTCTTTCATTGTTTTCTTTCTTAGGCTTCTCCTTAGTGAAGGGATATCGATATTTACATAGAAAAGTGTTTTTCAAAATTATTGACATGTTTGTTTGGTATGATTTTCAAAACTTACTTTCTTGGAAGTATGAAAACAACTTCTTATTGTTTCCTGAGATTGGTTTATTTCAAAGAACAGTCAGAGAACTGTCAGGTATGTCCTCTGTTAGTGCCTTTTCTTTCATTGAGATACAATGAAACTTTGACATTGTTTTGTTTTGGCTTGGTGATTTTTCTCAGGATATAGTTATTGAAAGTGCGTTTTGACACTGATTTTCTGAATTTCTTCATGAAGCTGCATTAGTGACAATTTGAACCTTAGACAGAACAAGCGTTGCCTTCTTTGTTTGGAATAAGGTTCTGAGTTCTCACGTCTATGACTTTCAGACATGGCTGGAACATTGTGCTAATTCGATGACCTTGAATACTGTATATGGAAAGTGAGGAAGAAAATTATGGGAATTTACAATTGTCTATAATAATAACAGCAGCAACAGGAGTGTGAGTCTTACTTCCTGTCATCATTGTTGCTGTAGTAGAAGTGGTTTTGGCAAGGTTGTTGATAAACCATGGTGATAGGGAAAAAAGAGTTATCTTTGTGTTTCCCTTTGACGCTTCTCAATGATGAAGGGGTACCAATATCTACATAGCAAATTATTTTTCAGAACTATTCTTCTTTCTATTTGGTATGATTTTTAAAACTTGCGTTCTTGGAAGTCAGAAAACAACCTTTTATTATTTCCTGAAAATGATTTGTTTAAGTGAACAATAAAAAAAAGGGTTTTCAAAAAAAAAATATTTTTGTTTTCCATTTTCTAAAAAAACAGAAGACAGATTTTGAAAATGATACTAAATATGCTTTTAGAATTCTTGAAGTTTCCCCTTTTTAATCATGAAGCAAAAGCATGCTAGGTTTGTAGTATGCAACAGAAAATATAGTGTTGAAAACAAGAAATTTGTAAGCATGCATGGGTGGTGCTGATAATGATGTTTGGTCGTAGTGCAGCAAGAGCAGTTGCACAGGATGTTGTCATAAATAATGGCAATGATGGTCCTGTGGATGTGGGAGCTATGGTGATGATCCTGGTGGTTTTAGCAGTACCATGCTGGGGCAGTGGTGAAATTGTTGCCAAAGATGAATACTGCAGTGCAGTGGTGCTGTTGATGTTGAACATTGTGGCTGCTCTGGTGGCTTTTGTAGGTAGTGGCAATAGCAGATACTGAGGGGAAATTATTATATTTTGATTTTTGCACCTGATCCTGAAATTTTTTTTAAAATTTTTTTGTTCCAGCGCCTTTCTGCCATTGAGAAATGCTTGTTGTCACTTTCTACTGCAAAAGAAAAATGCTTCTTAAAAACCGAAGAAAGGTATTTCAGTATGCTGCATGGTTCCTTCCCCTCCCCCACCCCCAACAAGTATGCTACCTCGGAAAGTATAGTACCACTGCCTTTTTGGACCTTTTAGTCAGCTGTGGACTATAGGAAAGTCAATGGATGACTAATAAATTAACACAATGAAGATTTTGTGGCAGTAATCACCAGTGAAATGGCTTCTGTTTTCTTGGACAATCATGCCACTTGATTTGACATTTTTTCAAATATATTTATCCTGATTGATGGGTTATGATTAATTTTTGTAGGTTGGGTCTGAGGATGTCAGAGGATTGGATTTTTTGGTATTTGAGCAACCAGAACAGACCATATTAAGTTGCCATGTTGAAGGAGAAAGAATTGAGGAACTACATTCTCATCTACGGGTGGAAATCAAATCAGCTAGTGATCCATCTAAGATCGAGTCCGTCTTCCCCCTCCCTCTTTCTAACTTCTTCCAGGTGAAGGACTTGCCCAAGGGCAAGCACCTCTTGCAGCTCCAATCTAGTTTCCCATCAAGCACCTACAGATTTGAATCAGATGTTATTGAGGCTGACTTAGAGAAGCATGCACAAATTCATGTGGGACCCCTCAAGTACACAATTGAAGAGGATCACCATAAGCAGGTTTGTTTAACTTTATTTTCAAGCACCTTTTTCTCGAACAAATCATGCGACTGTGGCATATGCTGGTAATCTGGAACTGAGTTCTCATCCTTATGTTTCATGAGTAGTTATGGGTTATCACGCATTGAGAATTTGTTAATACTTTTGTTTACATCAGTATGATGTATATGTACATAGGATAATTGATAGTCTTTGTGTTTTCTTTTTGTCCATGCTCATGCCTTGCCATGGCCATGCTTTGCAGGAATTAACTCCGGCACCTGTATATCCTCTTATAGTTGGAGTCTCTGTCATTGCACTCTTTATAAGCATGCCAAGGTAACTAAACTGCTCCAGAACCTCAAGCACCCCCAAAATAAGAAAATCACCCGCACTCATTTTCAATCCTTCATGCTTTCTTATTATATTTATATTTGACAAATTCTAATTTGTGGTCCCTTAAATGCTTCATACTTAAGATTAAAGGACTTGTTCCAAGGATCAACGGGAATATCAACTGTGGGTTCCTCTTTGACTGCAAAAAGGGAAGCACGGAAGTCCTCTCTGAGAAAGAAAACCTTCTGAAGATCCGGTTTGCATTTTACAAGAGCATAGTAATTTTGAATGCGGAATTTTCAGTTCTATATTCCAAGATTTTGCGAATCACGAGCCCGAGTGAGAGAGCATTTGAACGTTATATGCATATTGGGCAAAGGTACCAAAATTTTAATGATTCCATAAATCAGCATAGAAATTTTTGGCTACTTCTACCATCTGTTATTAGACGAAGATGCTGCTGGAAAAAATGGCTTCGAAGCCAAGAGGGTCACTTGGTGCTCAGCAAGGTGATGAAGCCATAGGAGGAGGAAGAGTTATAGCTCATTGAAATGATGAAAGCAGTGATGAAGAAGCTGCTGAGAGCCCCTGTTTGGTTCGTGAAATATCCTAACATATTTATAGAACTTTATATTAGAAAATGAGTTTGTGAGAACATTTTGCCTGATTTCCGTTATTCTTAGAATATGCGATATTATTATCACGTTACTTTTTGGCTCAAAACAAATATGAGAATCAAATGCTATCCGCATTACATCCTCAAACATTCTATTGGATTTTGTGAACCTATAGTTCCCTAGCCCAAAAACATGCCTTTGCGTTGGTATGCTTGGCAGCTCTCTTTTTTCTTCTTTCATTTCCTTGAGCAAAGAGGCAAGCAACTTTCAGCAGGCGCAGTTGTGATTTCTCTTCAGTGAATACACTTGGCATCTTAGATATGGAATTATAGTTAATATATAAATGCTTTTTAAGTTTGTTTTGGGAAAAAAAGGGGTGGGGGTGGGCAGGCAATGCCTTAAAAAGCTTCAAACCATTTTACTAATATTACTCTGTTCGATTGACTAGGGTTACAACTATGGTTAAATCAATAGTAGTAATCATAATTAAAATAATAGCTATAAACATTGTTGTCACAAAGAAAAAGAATGACTTAAGGAGGTGTGACAGTTTAGAAATATGGAAAATTTTGAAGAAAAAAAAAAGTATGAGGAAGTACAAGACTTGGTGGCTTGGTTAAAAATAGATGCTATAAAAGAAAGATAACTATGTTTTTAACTTTTCTTTGGAAGAAAATTATCTTACCAAGCGATTTAAGGAAAATTGTTTATACAACTTGATTTATAATTGATAAATGAAAAAAAAAAATTAGAATTTTGAGATTTTTCTATCCACAATTTGAATGAAATTAAGCCTGCATTAAAAATATAAAAGAAAAATTGAAAAGTCGTAGGATTGGATGACATTCCAATTAGAAGCTGGAAATGCTTAGGCAATAAATGAATAATATGATTACTTAAGTTATATAAATAAATTTAAGAAATGCTGTGCAAACAGAGGAAAATGATTCAATATTTATATATAAATAAAAGAGATATTTGAAATTGTAATGAAATTAACTTATAGAGTACATGAAACGTAATTTTAGTTATTTTAGTAGGAATGAAGGATAAAATATAAAATTTGTTGGTCAAGAAATTCTTAGGATATTTTTAATGCCTACTCGATTTTGTAAGATGACGGAAAAATTTTAAAAAAAATATGCAAAAAATATAATTAAAAAGGGCTTGGTAAAAAAAAAAAAGAGGGTTTTATTCGTATTTGTAGAATATGATTCAAATTGAAAAGTGATGTTCTAAATACTTGGAAAGTATTGTTCGCAATTTTAAGTCGTAATTATTTATTGGGAGACTTCAACGACATACTATGAAAGCAGGGGAAGAATAGAGGATGTAGTATCTCAGCAAGTGCTCGTTCAGGGTCTAGGCCTAATTGAAATTATCATCACAAATCAATTAGCCACAATGTGTGCTAAAAGGTGGGTGCGTATTGCAATTTTTTTATGATTGGGTAATTAATTAAGGCATTAGGTTGTAATGGGAGTCATGGTTTCAAGAGTGGCTAAACACTTGCTTATGCTATTGTCTCATACCATTGCATGGGTATCAATCATATAAATTGTAGAGACCCGAAGAACTATAGTAATTAAATAATAAAAGAAATGAGGGAAAATGATTTTTCAAAAAGGGGATTCAGCCGGGTCACTCGTTGACGAATAGGCTTTTTGGGCACGTCGACGTGGATGCTGAAAAACAATGTGTAGTCCCGAGAGGGTGATGAATTGGATTTTAAAATTTTCTTTTAATTCATTTTTTTAGAATCCTTAAACTTCTTGTTAATTCTTCAAACCACACAATCATTCAATCATTCAACCAAACCAATCAACTATAATTAGAAAGCTAACAACCAAGCCAATACACAGCACTTATGTAATATTACTCAAGATGATTGTTTGTTTATATTAGCCAAATTTGAACCAAGCCTTGTAATAAATGATAATTTATGCTTGCTGATATAAAACCCTATATAAATGATTTTGCTTCTTCAATATGATGTGCTATATAAAATCCAATCACTCTTTTCAAATATTCAGAATTCAAATAAACTCTTAGTAAATTTATCTTTGGGATGTTTAACCAAGTAACGTACTCCCGTATGATTTCCACAAAATATGGTTTGACCAACGTACTCCCTTTCGGTTTCCGCAACCCAAATTAAAATTAAACTTTAAGTTTACTTGGTTTCATAGTATATATGATTTTCAATTAAACCATCCATGCAATTTAAATATGCTGAAAATAAAAAGTAAGGAAAGAGAGAGAAGAACACAGGGTTTTACTAGGTTCGGCTTCAACACAGCTTACGTCCTCGCCTTTGGCAAACCACCAAAGGATTAACTAAATCTGTTCCTTTAACGGGCGAAACAATACCTTTACACACTCCTTCAGTAGGCTAGAGCCCGCTTCTCCACGCGATATCCCCTCGTTCAGTCACTCCTTAATTAGGCTAGAGCCCACTTCTAGAAACGATTTCCCCTCGTTCGGTCACTCCTTAACTAGGCTAGAGCCCGCCTCTCTAAGCAATATCTTCTTACTTAGCCAATGATCCAAACAATCCTTGGAATCGTCAATCTACAAGAAAAACAAGAAACAATCTGCATACAAGTATACTTTCACAAAGAGCAAGTTAGTACAAGTTCAACACTATATACTTCAATGTAAAATATCCATTGAAAATAAAATGAAGCTCAAGTGTAGAATTCACCAATATCCTTCTTAGATGAGGATTAGCAGTAGGAATTCAGAGGAGGAAGGATTAGCACTTCAGAATATCTTAGCAAAAGAGATTTGCAATGAGTGAACAAGAGAACTTTGGAAGAACAAGAGTGCTTTCAGCTTCTCAAACAGATTTTTCAATTCATGGTCTGTTTTGATTTGCAAAACCATGTATTTATAGGCTTTCAAAAGTATTTTCTTGTTGTCCAAGATTACTTGGAGTATCTTCCGAGTTTATAGAAAGTTTGGTGGCCAATAAATATGAATTTCAAATTAAAATCTTTTAAAAATACGACCGTTAACAGTATTCAGATGACTAAAGTCTTGAGTTCAGTCGTCCGAAGTGGTTCTGTCTTTTTATTTAATATTTCAACAAAAATCTTCAGATGACTGAACTTAATCTTCAGCCATCTGAAAAAATTCTTCAGACGTCTAAAGTTACACTTCGGTCGTCTGAAGTGGCTCTGTCTGCTATTTAGTCATATGAAGTTCACCCCATGAATAGTATTCAGTTGGCTAACAGCTTTGACCCTATTTCAATATTTTGGTCATAATTTTTTCTGTACAACTTCAAATTAGGTTTTCTTCATGTCAAAAGAAAGGTAAGAAAAAATACTACAACTTTTATGTTGAACACTTTTTAAAATAAGGAGTTTTTGAAAGAGAAAAATGCACCTCAATGCAGATATATGAAAGATGACAGCAATTGGGAAATCCTCTTTTTGATGCTTTTCATTCCAAAATCATTTTAATCCTTTTTCAAATATCTTTTGACCTTATAAAAATATTTTCCGAGTATTTTAAAAGGTATCTAGGTTCAAGAAGTTAACTTAAGAGTTTCATAATATTTCAAACGATATTTAAACATTAAAGTACTTACATAAAAACTTCTAAAACTTTTCATATTCTAGGTTCTTGAGTCTTCATGCTTTGTCCTTGGATTGAGTCCATCTTTTCTTCAAGCTTTCAATGTACTTTAGGCTTTTAGCAAGTTCACTTTAATATGCATGCTCTCATAATCTTCAAGCTTTATTTAAATAACCTTTAAATCCACATGCTTTGACTCTTTTAAGCCTCATTTGATCCTTGTGAGCACTTTGACCTTGCTTTCTTATATATGAGCCCTGAAATAACATTACTCACACAAATACGTTAAATTGCACTTGTTTTGTTAGCATCAAAATAAGATAACAAGATTTTAAGTCTTGTAAGACCAACAATCTCCCCATTTTTGATGATGACAAATAAGGAGCAAAAATTTAAGTAAACCTTAAAAAGGCTCTCCCTTTCAATAAACATCATATTGACAAACTTAACAATATCATGATCAATTGATCAATTTCAAAAACTCTTTTACTATCATGCTCATATATCAAAATCACATTATTCAATATTAATATCAATCAACATCAAGTGCTTCTCCTTTTGATATATCATTTCAATAAGCTTCCAATTTTTAATATCATGCTCAGTTTTTGCTGCCTAAAACTTCTCCCCCTTTTGACATCGATAAAAAAGAGTAAGACTTTAAATATATACTAAGACTATGAGTAACCATAAAAAGTATAGTACTTTAAACTTCAGCATGCATGATAATTCATGATACCATTTATTTATTCCATGATTCCAATTTAATAATTTGAGAAGAAACATAATACAAGCAATAAGTCATAATACTCCCCCTGAATTTAATACATTTAGATTTGATACCAATTATGCTTTTAAGTTTATTATCCATGCTTCATATATTGATTCATATCCTGTATGTTCTCATGAACACAATCATTAAATACCAATATCATGTTAACATCATCAATATCATAACATGCTCATGAGTTCAATTATGCTTATCATTCTTAAATATCAATTTGTGATACCAATTGAGCCTTTTAAATTGTGATACCAATTAAAAATTTTAAAATGTGATACAAAAAATACTTTATAGATACCAAAGCTTATCACATCATGCATAGTTCATAAATATCAAAAATATCATTCACAGCTCATGGATACCAATATAAAGAGCAGCACAAGACAAATTTATCCACTTGATTCATTATTAGCATGCATAGTCAAAAATTAAATTTATATCAAGATTCATACTCATGCTCAAACTCCATACTTCTTATATCAAGATTTAGCTTCATAATCATGCTCAAGTTTGCAATATAATGAGCCATACATTATTAATATGAGTTAAGTCATGATCATACATGTAGTATATATAGCAAATTAGCATAACATGTATTTCATTTTCATTTGCTTTGTCATATTACTCAAGTTGTCTTCAAGTATCTCTCATTCTTAAAATGTTTCTTATCAAAATATTCATGTAATATGCTTGATTTTTGCTTTCATATGAATTTTCTTTCCAAATTTTAAAACTTTCTATTTTAAACTTGTATGAATCATCCTATGATTTTGGCCAACAATGTTATTTGTGTTTTTATTTGTTCTAATAAATTCTTTGAGATTTTTGAGGCCTTTTATCTTGGTACCCATACTTTCTTGGGTCCGGTTGGTTTAATAAATGATGTTTCTTTTACTTTCCATACTTGTTTAGTTTTTTCATCCTTTCTCTTAAATGGATAGCATATGGTGTTAGTGTAGACATTAGAGGATGTGCTAGCATAATCTTTGGATGTTTTAGAAAAATAACCCATGTAAAGATTCTTTTTCCTTATATTTTCAATTCCATTAAAACCAATACCTTCTTTGTTTAGAGACATTCTTTGTGAGCCTATCATTTTCTCAAAGTTTGTTTTTCCTTTTGTAAAGTTATAAATGATATTTTCTTTGTCTTTAATATGATTTTTGAGATCCTTTATCTCTATCTCTTTCTTGTTATCAACCTTCTTTTGTGATTTCTCTAACTCTAGAGATAATTTTCTTATTTTATCCTCTAATTCAGAAATATGTATGTCTTTCTTATATTCTATAGAGGATAGGGATCGAAGATCTTCTATCATTTTTTCATTCTTGCTTTTTAATTCTTTAATTTGTAAGTCTTTTTCTTTTTCAGCAAGTTTTTTAGATTCCAATTCTTTTGTCATAACTTCATTCTTACTTTCTATTTTCTTGATTTTTGAATCCTTTTCTCTTTCAGCATTTTTAAGAGATTCTAACTCTTTCATCATACTTTCATTCTTGTTTTTTAATGATGTGTTTTGTTTATTTACTTTGATTAGCATTTTTGTACTTTCAATAAGTCATTTTGTAATTCATCATAGGATGACATACACTTATCATTGGATTCATTACTATAAAAATTATTTAAAGATTTAGATGAGGAGCTTTCCTCATCGTCCCAAGCCATAAAACACGTATAAGCAACCTCTTGGTCACTTGATTCATTTTCCGAACTACTTGTATTCATGTTGCCACAAGTAGTGGCTTTCATGGCCTTTTTCTTTTTCTTCTTAGACTCTTTATTAAGTAGTGGACATTCAGGTTTTGTATGTCCAGCTTTGTTGCAATTATAACACGCAGGAGTTTTATTCTTTGATTTCTTGCTAATATCTTTTTCTTTAGATTCGAAGTCTTGGTTTCTTCTTTTAAAATTGTTTCTCCTTCTTAGTATCTTCGCTAGTTTTTTAGATATGAAGGCTACTTCATCTTCATCCATTTCTTCTTCACTACTTGTGTTTTCTTTTAAGGCTTTAAAGGCTATTGATCCTTGAACTTTGGTTTTTCCACTCCTTTCATTCATTACCATTTCGTACGTGAGGAGAAAACCTATAAGCTTATCTAAGGAAGTGTTTTTCAAATTTCTTCCTTCAGTTATTGCGGAAGCTTTAGATTCCCATATGGGTAGTAGCCCTCTAAGAATTTTCCTTATCATCTCATAAGTAGTGTAGGTTTTTCCTAGTGCATTTAGGGAATTTATGTGAGTGAACCTAGTAAACATATTAGTTATGGATTCATTCGGATTCATCCTAAAGGCTTCATATTCACTTGTAAGCATATCGATCCTATTATCCTTAACATCTATAGTGCCTTCGTAAGTGACTTCTAGCTTGTCCAATATTTCCTTAGTTGATTTGCAAGCCATTACACTATTAAATTCATTGGCATCTAAAGCACAATATAGAGGACGTAGTATCTCAGAGCAAGTGCTTGTTCAAGGCCTAGGCCTAATTGAAATTATCATCACAAATCAATTAGCCACAATGTGTGTGCTAAAAGGTAGGTGCGGAATTGCAAAATTTTTATTGTGCAATTAATTAAGGCATTAGGTTGTAATGGGAGTCTTGGTTTCAAGACTGGCTAAACACTTGCTTATGCTATTTTCTCGTACCATTGCGTGGTACCAATCATATAAATTGTAGAGATCTGAAGAACTATAGTAATTAAATAATAAAAGAAAGGAGAGAAAATGATTTTTCAAAAAGGGGATTCAGCAGGGTCTCTTCGACAAGTGCAGAGTGCTCATCGATGAACAGGCTTCTTGGGCACGCCGACGTGAACACATGTCTCATTGACGAGAATACACCGAGAGGGTTATTCTTAAGGCCTGAAACTCATCGATGAGGGGTAGTGCTCATCTACGAACCTCCTTCTTGGACTCATCGATGAGGCGCCGTGGCTCATCGAAGAGGCCACGTGGACAACACTCTATATAAGGCCAAAAATCACATTTTCATGTGAGAAACTTGCATGCAACCTCACTTTCTCTCTCTAAAATTCGCCCTCTAACTTCTCTATAGATTTTCGGCTTCGATTCTTGCTGGTTCAACGATCGGAAGCCGCCACACTACTCTTAGGAAGATTCTCTTCAAGTCTACTAGAGTAGTTCGTTGCTTAGGGCAACTTGGGCATCATCCCAAAATCTGGATAAGTTAGTTATTTTAAGTTTTATAAGATATTTGGTGTTTTTGGACTAAGGAAAATGCTTAGATAGAATAATACTAAAGTTTTGTTGGGAAAAATGTAATTTCAGGGTGTTAAGCTGGGAACACCACAGGAGTAAGTTTGGTTGAGTTTGTAGGTTTCTCAGTAAGTCAGGTAAGGGGATAAATTAAGTTAGTATTTTTCATGAAATTATTTATTATTATACAACATTTATTTTCAGGAAAATATGTATGTTATAGAACTATGTTTGGGAATACTGTTGTTGAACAGAGAAATGATTTTAATACATTTTATAAGAAAATATGATTTCAGAACATATTATGAGTTTAGAAGGCTACTTATATTTGTGTGGCATGAGTATAATATTTCCATGAAAATTATGTTATTTTGAAATATTATGATTTTTCCAAGATAAGCATGTTATAGTAGTTTTCAGGAAAACCATAAAAATAGTACGAAAACTATGGTTTTAAAAATATTATGTTAACAAGTACAAAATTTTTATGTACAAGTACGTCATGTTATGCCGGCGCCAGTGCCATGATTTTTACGCTATGATATGATGACATAAAATGCCGTAATTATGCATGTTATGTCAAGATTTAAGAAAATATTACCATGCCATGTTTTATTCTGAGATATGAAACTGTTATGTTCAATATCATGAAATGTATTATATATTATCACAACCCGAATAGCTTAGTTTAGTTTCACGAAGCACGGTACCGTAGCTGTATGTTCACGTTTACGTTAGTGCTACCACACATCTTATGTAGAGTATGAGAGATGACAGTCGATGTGGCTTTATGGGAGTGTCGTAGTTCCCCTAATAGTCCGGCATAGGTGGAACAAACCCATCGTACTTACACACCTATGTTTGACTTAGCATGGTCAGCCAGCCATTGCTAGGTCCCTCCTTCGAGCCGCACAACCCTGTCATATGGGTGGTAAGACATAACAATAACTAACTATCTATCTATCTATCTTGGGTAATAATTCAAGTATGATATGTTTATATAAGATGATTTTTCAGTACAGGAACTTAGTATGTTAAACTATGTTATGTTAAATCATGTTTTATTCAAATATGATACAACTGTTTATACCATACATGAATTATGTATTGTTTATATGTATATCACAAAAAATACTCATGTTGCCACACATTGATATTAGTTTATCTCCCTTACTGAGAGGTGTCTCATCCCAGCCATACAAACATTTCAGGAAATCTAGATAGGCAGGCAGATCGTGCTCCGTAGCAGTAGAGATTGACGGAACTACCCTGTTTGAAGGGTAAGTAGGTGAACTAGGGTCAGATTATTTTTGGGTTATGATCCTAGGTTGACTTTTTTGGTCCTTTCTGGGATGTTAGTACATATATGGTAGATTTAGTAACTTTGGTATTGTGACTGGTTGGATGGTATGTATGTAATTTATGTTTTCCACTGCATAGGTATCATAGATGTATGACAGGTATTTCCTCGGTACCCACAGGTCTGGGTTGATTATGATTAGTCCAGTTTATAAGCAGGTTTAGAGGGTTATTATGTATGTTGTTATATATATATATATATATATATATATATATATATATATATATATATATATATAAATATATATATGAAAAAATAGGTAGGTCGTTACAGTTTGGTATCAGAGCCTAGGTTGTTAGGTTCTGTAGACTCTATAGTGCAATAAAAAACAATACCAGAGTATAGGAATAGATCAGGAATTTAGTGAGTCATTGTTGGGGAATGAAGAAGAGTATTTATGGTTTTGTTCTGTGATTGGGAAGCAGGATTTTTGTGGTGGATTTTGTGTCTTCCTTGGGGTGACGATTTTAGGAAAATCATAGTAAACTATTGTTGGGTTGTGTTTCTCAATTACTGGACTGGATCTTAAATTAAGAATAAGGACGATAAATTAGTTTATAGTATGAAATTTTGATTAGATAAATATGTTAGTTATGTTATACAGATTGGATCCTTAGATTATGTTTATTTCCTTTTCATAATGGATCCTGGTTGTAGTAACATAAATGTTGGAGGTAGTGACAACGTAGGGGCTTCCAGCATTGGTGGCAGTTACTCTGAATAGATGCTACGTAGTGCAAGTCAGCAGGTCATGACAGATAATGTAAGGAATTTTAGGGGACATAACTAGTCATCAATTGATCCGGGCTGCTTTGTCGAGCAATTTACCTGTGTGAATCCCTGGACTTTTACGGGAAAAGCTGATGCAATTACTGCGAAGGAGTGGATCCAAGAGATGGAGGGTATATCGGCAAGTCTTTGCTGTGCATACGAACAAAAGGTGTTGTATGCTATTTTTAAGATGATCGGGGAGGCCAAGCATTGGTGGATGTTGACGAAGTTACTTAAGGAGCAAAAGCTGGTATCAGTGACCCTGATGTGGAATTGTTTTAAAGAAATTTTCTGTGAGCAATACATTTTCCCTTCTATTTGGGATGCTTGGGCGGAGGAGTTTATGGAATTGAATCAGAGGAAGAGGCCTACGCCTCCCGGGTTTCAGGCGGGGCCCAGCCAAGGTCTAAGGAGGAGAGGTGGACCTAGCGGTGGTCAGAGGCAGGGGACAGGGAGCTGTGAGGTTCAGGGCAGGCAGACCTATCCTATTTACCTGACATGTTGGAAAAGACATAGGGGAGAATGCCAAGCAGGGAAGAACGTCTGCTATGAATGTGGTAGATTGGGTCATATAGAACGAGTCTGTCGTGCACAACATATTAGTATTAGTTTATTTCCCTTGCTGAGAGGTGTCTCACCCCTAATTATATGATCATTTCAGGAGCCCCTGATAGGAAAGCGGATAAAGCTCCGCTAAGGTAGCTACAGTTGGTTTGCCCTTTTTGAAGGGTAATTGTTTGGTTGGGTCAGATGGACTTTGTGGAAAGTGACCCTAGGTTTCTTTTGGGTTGTGTATATATATATACAATGGATGTAGTAACTCTGGTATTTAGATGGATGGTATTATGTGTATGATATTACAAGATGTTCATGATTTTATGTTTCCTACTGCTTAGGCTTCCGTATTGTGTTTCTGACGTATCCTTGTTACCCACGGGTTCAGGTTGATTATGATCTACTGGATTTACTATATTGGTTTTATTATAAAAATAAAAAAAAATGTATGAAAATTAAGCAGGTCATTACAGTTTGGGATCAGAGCCTAGGTTGTTAGGTTCTGTAGACTTTAGAATGCAATGGAAATGATACCAAAGTATAGGAAATGATTTAAGGTTTTGTTCTACAATCTAAAGGCAGGACGTCCGTGGTGGTTTCTGTGTTTTTCCTAAGGTGATAATTTCAAGAAAATCATAGTAAACTATTGTCGGGTTGTGTTCCTAGAATGTAGAACGGGAGTTAGGAATGAGTTGAGGAAGTTAAATGGGGAACTACGTTAGTTGTGTAAGTTATAAGTATAGGGTTCCTAAGATACGTTTATTATTTTTCAAGATGGATCTAGGAGGAGGTAGTGCCCATGCGAGTGGCAGTGATGGGGCAAGGCCCTCAAGTGCAGGCAGAACTGACTCTAATGCAGTATTATGTAGCGTGGCTCAACAAGTTATGGTTGAGATCGCTAGGATCTCTAGGGAGCAGGGTGGTCCATATGCAGGCCATGGATGCACTATCGAGAAGTTTACGAAGATAAATCCTCTGGAATTTTTAGAAGGGGCTAATCCAGAAGCCGTTGAGAATTAGATGCAGGAGATTGAGAAAGTCTTGTTCGTGTTGCAGTGCACAGAAGAAGAGATGGTCCTCTTCGCCACCTATAAACTGACGGGGGAAGTCGAGAGGTGGTGGACTGTTGTGAGACTTCTGGAGGAGCAGAGGACTATGCCGATAGTCATGACTTGGGATCGGTTTAAAGAGTTGTTCTTCGATAGATATATCCCAGCTATTGTTAAGGAGGCTAAAGTGGAAGAGTTCCTGAATCTGAAGCAGGGATAGTTATCAGTCCAGCAGTATGCGGCACGTTTTATTGAGCTCAATCGCTTCGCTCTGTATATTGTCCCTGATAAGGTAAAGAAAGCAAGGCCGTTTGAAAGAGGTTTGAGGTGGAGTATATTCAAGAAGGTGGTGGTGCTACGGATCCAATATTTTGCTAAGCTGGTTGATAGAGCAGCCTTGGCAGAGGTTGGAAAGCGTCTGGATGCAGAGGAGTAAGGACAGAAGAAGAGATCTGCATCTTCGGGCTATCAGTAGGGTCCTAGATAGAATCAATGGAGGAGAGGAAACCATGGTAGAAAACGAAGGCAGGAGACTGGAGGTCATGAGGTATAGGCAGTGCAGAGTCCTCATGTTTGTTATACTTGTGGGGGGAGTATCGAGAAAGTGGAGTTGTCTGCTATCGTTATGGTAGGCAGGGTCATATGGTGCAAGATTGCCCAACACCACCAGATGCAACTCATGCTCCTAGACCATACAGGGGAGGTTATTAGGAGCCACGAGGGGGCCATAAGAGGAATACAGCTCCAGTTAGAGTGTTTACTCTAACGTCGGGTGATGTTGAGACAGCCAGCGACGTAGTGATAGGCATGGTTAGTATGCTTTCTTTTAAAGTTAATGCATTATTTGATTTAGGAGCTACATACTCGTTTGTGTCTTCGGAGTGCACTAGACTATGTGGGGCAAAAAAACAGTTGTTAGATACTGAACTGTTGGTATCTACATCGACTGGGTTAGCAATGAAGTGTAGTAGGGTGCTCTGGGATTGTTCAGTTGAGATTCAGGGGAAAATCTTGTCTGTTGATCTAATAGTTCTGGATATGCATGGATTCGATGTGATCTTCAGCATGGATTGGCTAGCAGTTAATTTTTCCAGCATAGAGTGCAATTCATGAGAAGTGATATTCAGACCTCCACGACGAGTAGAATTCAAGTTCGTAGGGTCACGAGTGCAATCCCCCGCCTCAGCTAGTTTTAGCTATCCAGGCCTAGAGACTATTGTTAAGTGGTTGTCAGGGGTTTGTGGTAGTTGTGAAGGAGATGTTGGAGAATGAATTGAAACTTGCTAGTATGCCTGTAGTAGAATAATTTGCAGATGTTTTCTCAGATGAGTTACCAAGCTTGCCACCCAATCGTGAGGTAGATTTCCTTATTGATCTATTTCCACGTACAACGCCAATTTCCAAAGTACCTTACCGAATGGTGCCAACAGAATTGGCATAATTGAAGGATCGGTTACAAGATCTTCTTGATAAGGGTTTCATACGACCCAGTGTATCTCTGTGGGGAGCTCCAGTTCTATTTTTGAAGAAGAAAGACGGGTCTATAAGGATGTGTATAGATTATAAGGATATTAATAAAGTGACGATCAAGAACAAATATCCTCTACCCCGTATAGATGATTTTTTTTACCAGCTCCAGGGTACATGGGTGTATTCGAAGATTGACCTCAGAGTAGGTATCATCATGTAAAAGTGAAAGCAGAGGATGTCTCGAAGACGACCTTTAGGACCAAGTACGGGCATTACGAGTTCCTTGTTATGTCATTTGGTCTAATGAATGCTCCTACTATATTTATGGATTTGATAAATAGGATTTTTCATCCATATTTAGATCAATTTTTTGTTGTGTTTATTGATGATGTATTGGTCTATTCAAGGAGCTTTGAAGAGCATTAGGCACACTTGAGGCAAGTTCTGCAGACGCTACGGGAAAAGAAGTTGTATGCTAAATTTAGCAAATATGAATTCTGGATTAAGAAGGTCGTGTTCTTGGGGCATGTTATATCTGGAGAAGGTATTTCTATGGATCCCAGTAAGATTGAGGCGGTAGTGAATCAGGCTAGATCGAGGAACGTCCAGGAGATCAAGAGTTTCTTGGGGTTAGCTGGGTATTACCATAGTTTCGTTGAGGGATTCTCAACATTGTCAGGGCCTCTGACACGACTGATGAGGAAGAATGTTATATTTGAGTGGGACGACAGCTATGAACAGAGTTTTCAGGAATTGAAGCAGAGGCTAGTCATAGCATCAGTATTGATCATTCCATTAAGAGGTGAGGGTTATGTCATTTACAGTGATGCGCTCTTGAAAGGACTTGACTGTGTGTTAATGCAGCATAGTAGGGTGGTGGCGTATGCTTCTAGATAGTTGAAATAATATGAAAAGAACTACCCTACCTATGATCTTGAATTGGTTATACTAGTACACGCATTGAATATTTGGAGGCATTACCTGTATGGTGAGCGGTGTAAGATCTTCTCCGACCACAAGAGTTTGAAGTACTTTTTCACGCAGAAGGAATCAAATATGAGAAAAAGAAGGTGGTTGGAGCTAATTAAGTATTTTGATTGTACCATCAGTTATCACCTAGGGAAAGCAAATGTGGTAGCTGATGCGTTGAGTAGGAAGTCTAAGGAATCAGTGTTGACGACTATGGAGATCCAGTATCCGATCATGATAGATGTGGAGAAATTCGACATCAAATTAGTTGAGAGTGGTTCTCGGACTTACATTGCCAATTTAGAAGTGCAACTAACCCTGCAGAAAAGGATTAAAGCTACTCAGAAAGAAGACCCAGAATTAGCTGAGGTGATGGACAGAGTGTAGAGTGGTCAGGGGGAGGAATTCAATATTGCAGATGATGGAACTCTACGGTTCCGTTCCAGATTATGCGTTCCTGTCGATACTAAAATTAGAAAGACTATTTTAGAGGAGGCTCATAGATGTTTGTACATAGTTCATCCGGGTAGTACAAAAATGTATAAGGATCTGTGAGAGTCGTACTTGTGGAGTGGTATAAAGAAAGAGATTGTTGAATATGTAGCCCAGTGTTTGACGTGCCAGTAGGTAAAAGCTAAGTACCAGAGGTCAACAGGGCAGTTACAGCCATTATTTATCCCAGAGTGGAAGTGGGATCATATATCTATGAATTTTGTGTCATGACTGCCGACGGGGTTACACGGTCAGAATGCCATCTGGGTGATTGTTGATTGTTTGACTAAGACCGCCCATTTCTTCCCTATCAAGATCAGCTACTCCCACAACTATTTGGCAGAGATTTACATTCAGGAGATAGTTTTTTCTCATGGGGTGCCAGTATCTATTGTTTCAGATTGAGACCCACGCTTTACATCACGTTTTTGGAAGAGTTTGTAGGAAGCCTTGGGGTCTCAGTTATCTTTTAACACGGCATTCCATCCTCAGTCGGATGGACAAACTGAGAGGACGATATAGATATTAGAAGATATGCTTCGAGCATGTGTGTTAGATTTCGGGGGTAGTTGGACTCAGTTCATGCCGCTAGTGGAATTTGCGTATAATGACAATTATCAGACTAGCATTGGCATGACACCGTTTGAAGCACTATATGGTAGGAGATGTTGTTCTCTTTTATTTTGGGATGAAGAGGGTGAGCGGAGAGTAGTGGGACTAGAGCTTGTTCAGCAAGCATGTGATAAAGTTCAACTTATCAGAGAGAGAATCAATGTAGCTCAGAGCCGACAGAAGAGTTATGCTAATAATCGCCGCAGGAATTTGGAATTTAATGTTAGTGATCATGTATTTTTGAAGGTAGATCCATTGAAAGGGGTTATGAGGTTCGGGAGGAAGGGTAAACTTAGCCCTAGATTTATCGGTCCATTTGAGATTCTAGATAAAGTGGGGTCGGTGGCCTACAGGCTAGTTTTGCCACCTGTATTATCCAGAATGCACGATGTATTCCACGTTTCCATGTTGAGGAAATACGTCACAGAGCTTTCTCATATTATCAGTTTTGGTGAATTATAGCTCAATGATTCACTAGTGTATAAGGAGGTGCTAGTACAGATTTTGGATAGGAAAGTACAAGAGTTGCGTAACAAGAACATTCCTCTGGTAAAAGTTTTGTGGAGGAATCACACAGTAGAAGAGGCTTCTTGAGAGTCCGAGGATCAGATGAAACAAAAGTACCAACAATTATTCTAAGAAATTTTACCTGGTAAAATGTAAGTACTTAGGTAGCATTTCTTTTGTAGGTACATGTAATAGTTTAATTAGTGTGGTATTTTAAATTTGGGAGAAATTTTATTTTGTGTATGTAATCTCCTAGGACACGGAATGTAACCACAGTATTCCTCCACCATAAGTGAGAGTAAGTAATAAAATAAGTAGACCATTTTGTTTTAAGGGATGATGAATTACATGGACAGTAAATTTCGAGGATGAAATTTTATAAGGAGGGGAGAATGTAGTGACCCAAAGAATTTATAATATTTAAATAATAAAAGGTAGGGAGAAAAGGAAATTAAAAGGGGGCAAGTAGGTCTTCGTAGATGACGTGGCATATTGGGCTCGTCGACAAAGGTGTGGTTTGTCCACGAGAAAATACCGAGAGAGGATTTGGGTGATTCTGAATTTCATTGATGAGGAGAGAGTTTGTCGATGAACTATCTTCTTGCCTCGTCGACGAGGTGATGTGGCTCATCGATGAAGGCCAATGTATAAGTAAGCTAAAACTGGATTTTTCAGCAGAAATTACGCGTGAAACTCCTCTCTCTAGATTGTCGTCCCTCATTCCTTCTCTCTAAGATCTCGGGCAAGATTCTTGCCGATTCGATGATCTGATGCCACCCCGACACTCCTACGGAAGTTTTGTGCATATTTTCCAGAGTAGATCATTGGTGGGGCTAGTTCGAAATCCATCCCAAATTCAAGGTAAGGCTTTCTACTCAATATTTGACTTCTTGACAGTTGTAGAAGCGTAGTATGCATACAAATGTTGAAGTTTAGTTATGGGAAATGTCATTTTCAGGGTGTTGAACGGGGAATCCTGTAGGTGCGGGACTGCTTATTTTAGGGGCTTCTCAGGAATTAGGTAAGGAGATAAACTAAGATAATTATTTTATGAAAATGTATGTATGTTATTACAGCATTTGATTTCAGGAAAAAAAAAATATTATATATGCTTTATGTTTGGGAAATACTACTGTAGTAACCGGGAAAAATAAAATTTTAAAAAATAATAATAATAATAATAATAAAATAATAAAATAAAATAAATTTATTAAATTAACAAGTAAAATAAATAGTATGATAAGGAAAAAATATATATATATATAAATATTGAAACATGTATATATATATATATATATATATATGTGTGTGTGTGTGTGTGTGTGTGTGTATAAGTAAGTTATTATGATATACATTTAATATATAGGTTAAAGGTATATATATAAAGTGTGAAAGCTTCTTCAAGAAGTTTTACTTTAATTAATGTTTAGTATGATATTAATATATGTATATATATACATAATAGTGTGCAAGCTTCTTCAAGAAGCTTGCTTAGATTTTTTTTATTTTGGAAGTGCTTTCTCTCTCTCCTCTCTCTCTCTCTCCTACGACTCTCTCTCTCTCTCTCTCTCTCTCTTAGATTTCGGGCCAGTTTTACGCCGGATCAACAAACCGAAGCCACCACGACACTCCTGACAAAGTTCTCTACAAGTCTGCCGGAGCGGATTGTCAGGGAAACGAAGTTGGATTTCATCCCAAATCCAAGGTAAGACTTTATATTCAATATTTGGATTTTTGACAGTTGAGGAAAGTGATATAAGCGTAAAAATACTAAACTTTAATACTGAAAATTTTCAGTTCCGGGGGTGTTGATTGGGAACGTTGGGAATCATCCCTAAGTTGAGGTAAGACTTTTTAAGTCGAATTTGACTTAGTGGTAGTTATAGAAAATGTTGTACGTACGAAAATATTAAACTTTAATTCTGCGAATTTTCATTTTCAGGGTATTGAGTTGAGAACCTTGTGGGCACGGGGAAGATTTTCTTAGGGGCTTTTCAGGAATCAGGTAAGGGAATAAACTAAGCTAGTTTTGTTTTGAGAAAACGCATGTATATATATGTAGCATCTGGTTTCAGGAAAAATATATATATATATATATATATGATTTATATTTGGAAAATACTGTTTAAATGATGATATGTTGAATACGTAGAAAATTTGTTTAGTGTGGCATGAGTATAAAAATGTTGTGAAATACTATTTTCTAGGAATGGGGACGATATGGATTTTTATGATGGAAAACCGGCGTACGGGCCGTGCTATGTGGATATGTTTGCCGGCGTACGGGCCGTGCTATGTGGATGAGATTTGCCAGCGTACATGCCGAGCTATGTGATTTGCAAGTGTACGGGCTGTGCTATGTGATTTGCCGGCGTACAGGCCGAGCTATGATAAAATGTGTAATTCTGGCGTACAAGCCGATGATTTTCATGAAATATGTATATGTGAAAAATGATATGATTGATTTGATAATTATTAATATGAGATATCCATATATCACGATTTTAGTATATGTATATAATATCAGAACTTGGTTGGCTTGGTCTAGGCTAGCACTTGCACGGTACTGTTGCTATGTGTCCATGGTCCTCGTAATCATGATATCTGTGTTAACGCCGCTGTACAGAGTGGTGTGAGATTGGATGGTCGATGTGGTTATTTTCAAGAAGTGTGCTGTTATCGCCCCTGGTGTATGGACCAGTCTGGGTAGACCCATCGGACCTACAGACTACTGTTTGACTTGGCAGTGGTCGGCCAACCATTGTCAGGTCCCACCTTCGGGCCACACAACCCAGTCATGTGGGGGTAATACATGACAACAGCCAGCTAACCTACCAGGATTGTTTTTATGTTATTATTATTATGATATGAGATGAGAAATGTTTATGAAAATGCAGTATGTTCTGCCATGTTTTGATATGCCTATGTTTTCCCAGATTTGATAAACAGTATTAAATATGTTATGTATGGTATATGTAGAACACAGAATACTCATGTTGACACACACACTGGTATTAGTTTATTTCCCTTACTGAGAGGTGTCTCACCCCTAAATCTTATACATTTTTTAGGAGCCCCTGATAGGAGAGCGGGAAAAGCCCCACTGATCTAGATCAGTTGTTTGCCCTCTTTGGAAGGGTAAGTTTTTGGTAGGGACAGTTAGGTTTTGTGGGGATTGTCCCTAGATTTCATTTTTGAGATGTATACACTGTGAGATAGTAATTATAGTGACTCTGGTATATGTTATACACATTATGATGAGATGTATATGATTTTATACTTTCTACTGCGTAGGCTTTTGCTGTATGTTTTGTTGTATCCCTGGTGCCCACGGGCCCAGGTGGATTGTGACCTGCTGAGTTAGAATGTATGATGTGATGATAATTTATTTAATATATATATATATATATGTGTGTGTGTGTGTGTGTGTGTGTGTGTGTGTGTGTGAAAAAGGAGCAGGTCGTTACAGTTGGTATCAGAGCCTAGGTTGCTAGGTTTTGTAGACTTTAGAGTGCAGCAGGAACAATACCAGAGTTTAGGAAAGGATTTGAGGTTTTGTTCTACAGTCTAGAGGCAGGACTTCCGTGGTAGTTTCTATGTTTTTCCTAGGGTAACGATTTCAGGAAAACCATAGTAAGCTATTGTCGGGTTGTGTTCCTAGAATGTAGGACTGGGGATTAGCAATGAGTTAGAAATGTTGAGAGAAGTGGTGAGGATAGGTGGGTAAATTATAAGGATAGGATTACTGAATTGCAACTGCTATTTTCTTGGATGGATCCAGAGGGAAATAGTGCCCATGCAAGTGGCAGTGATGGAGCAGGACCATCAGGTGCAGCTGGGACCGACTCTAATGCGGTATTACGTGATGTGGCTCAACAGGTTATGGCTGAGATTGCTAGGAGCTCGAGGGAGCAGAGTGGTCCATCGGCCATGTGTGCACTATAGAGAAATTTACGAAGATGAATCCTCCGGCGTTCTCAGGTGGAGTTGATCCTATAGCCGCTGAGAACTAGATGCAAGAGATTGAGAAAATCTTGGCTGTGATACAATGTACTGAGGAACAGAGGATCCTCTTTGCCACCTATAAATTGACAGGAGAGGCTGAGAGGTGGTGGACTGCGGTGAGACTATTGGAGCAGCAGAGGGTGACTCCGATAGCTATGACATGGGATCGGTTTAAAGATCTGTTCTTTGACAGGTATTTTCCAGCTACTGTGAGGGAGGCTAAGGTAGAAGAGTTCCTGAGTTTGAAGCAGGGACAACTATCCGTCCAGCAGTATGCAGCACGTTTTATCGAGCTCTCTCAATTCGCCCCATACATTGTTCCTGATGAGGTGAGGAAGGCGAGGCAGTTTGAGAGAGGCTTGAGGCGGAGTATATTTAGGCAGGTGATGGTGTTGCGGATCCAGGACTTCGCTGAGTTGGTCGACAGGGCGGCCTTGGTAGAGATTGGTGAGCGTCTTGATGCGGATGAGCAGGGACAGAGGAAGAGATCTGCATCTACGAGCTACCAGTAGGGTCATAGGCCGGGTCAGTGAAGGAGAGGTAATTATGGTAGAGGGCGGAGACAGGAGACGGGAGGACGCAAGGTACAGATAGGGCTGGGTCCTCCAGTTTGTCAGACTTGTGGTAGGAGGCACTGGGGAGAGTGTCGAGCTGGTGGTGTAGTGTGCTACCGCTGTGGTAGATCGGGACATATAGAGCGAGATTGTCCTACCCCGCCAGATGCCGCTCCGGTGTGCTATCGCTGCGGTAGATCAGGGCACATGGTACGAGACTGCCCTACTCCACCAGATGCAGTTCCAGCTCCTAAACCATATTGGGGAGGTTATTTGGCGCCACGTGGGGGCCAGTAGAGGAATACGGCTCCAGCCAGGGTGTTCACTCTGACGCTAGGTGAGGCTGAGGCGTCAGGTGACGTGGTGATAGGTATGGTCATTATGCTTTCTTTTAAAGTTATTGCATTATTTGATTCAGGAGCTACACACTCGTTTGTATCCTTGGGGTGTATTAAATTATGTGAGGCTGAAACACAATCATTAGATATTGAACTGTTGGTATCTACACTGACTGGGTCGGTAGTGAGGTGTGGTAGGGTACTCCGCGACTGCCCAGTAGAGATTCAGGGGAAAACATTGTCTGCTGATTTGATAGTGTTAGACATGCATAGGTTTGACGTTATATTTGGCATGGATTGGCTAGCGGCTAATTTTACCAGCATAGATTGTCGTGCACGAGAGGTGATATTCAGACCTTCGGGGAAAGCAGAATTCAAGTTTGTAGGGTCACGTGTGCAATCCCCGCCTCAGCTCGTTTCAGCTATTCAGGTCAGGAGACTACTGTTGAGTGGTTGTCAGGGGTTTGTGGCTGTTGTGAAAGAGATGTCAGAGAATGAATTGAAACTTGCTAGCACGTCTGTAGTGAAGGAGTTTGTGGATGTTTTTCCAGATGAGTTATCAGGCTTGCCACCCGACCGTGAGGTGGATTTCTCTATTGATCTACCTTCCGGTACAACGCCGATTTCTAAAGTACCTTATCGGATGGTGCCAGTGGAGTTAGCAGAGTTGAAGAGTCAGTTGCAGGATCTGCTTGATAAGGGCTTCATACGACCCAGTGTATCTCCATGGGGAGCTGCAGTTTTATGTGTGAAAAAGAAAGACGGAACTATGAGGATGTGTATATACTATAGGGAGATAAATAAAAAGACAATCAAGAATAGGTATCCTCTCCCCGTATCGATGATTTGTTTGACCAGCTCCAGGGTACACGGGTGTATTCGAAGATTGACCTCAGATTTGGCTACCATCAGGTGAAGGTGAAAGCAAAAGACGTCTCAAAGACGACCTTCAGGACTAGGTATGGGCATTACGAGTTTCTAGTAATGCCGTTTGGTTTGACGAATGCTCCTGCGGTATTTATGGACTTGATGAATAGAGTCTTTCACCAATACCTAGACCAGTTTGTTGTTATTTTTATTGATGATGTACTGGTCTATTCTAAGAACTATGAGGAGCATGAGACACACTTGAGGCAGGTTTTGCAGACACTTCAAGAAAAGAAGTTGTACGCCAAGTTCAGTAAATGTGAATTTTGGCTGGAGAAGGTCGTGTTCTTAGGGCATGTTGTATCTGGAGACGGTATTTCTGTGGATCCTAGCAAGATTGAGGCTGTAGTGAATTGGGCTAGACCGAGAAATGTCCAAGAGATCAGGAGTTTCTTGGGGCTTGCAGGCTATTACCGTTGTTTTGTTGAGGGATTCTCAGCTTTGTTTGGGCTCTTGACACAACTGACGAGGAAGAATGTTAGATTTGAGTGGGACGATAGTTGTGAGCAGAGTTTTCAGGAGCTGAAGCAGAGACTAGTCACAGCACCAGTGTTGATCATCCCATGTGGGGGTGAAGGGTATACCATTTACAGTGATACGTCCTTGAAAGGACTTGGCTGTGTATTAATGCAGCATGGCAGGGTAGTGGCGTATGCATCCAGGAAGTTGAAAGAATATAAGAAGAACTACCCTACCCATGATCTTGAGTTGGTTGCAGTGGTACACGCACTAAAGATTTGGAGGCATTACCTGTACGGTGAGCAGTGTGAGATCTTCTCCGACCATAAAAGTTTGAAGTATTTCTTTACGCAGAAAGAACTGAATATGAGGCCGAGAAGGTGGTTGGAGCTGATTAAGGATTTTGATTGTACCATCAGTTATCACCCAGGGAAAGCAAACGTGGTAGCTGATGCGTTGAGCAGGAAATCCAGGGAGACAGTGTTGGCGGCTATGGGGATCTAGCATCCGATCATAATGGATCTGGAGATACTCGGCATAGAGTTGGTGGAGAGTGATCTCCCAGTATGTTTTGCCAGCCTAGTGGTATAGCCTACCCTGCAAAAGAGAATTAAAGCTGCCCAGAAGGAAGATCCAGAGCTAGTGGTGGTGATAGACAGAGTACAGAGTGGGCAGGGGGAGGAGTTTAGTATCACAGATGATGGAGCTTTGCGGTTCCGTTCCAGATTATGTGTTCCTGCCGATACTGAGATCAGGAAGACTATTCTAGAGGAGGCTCACAGATCTTTGTATATAGTTCATCCCGGTAATACGAAGATGTATAGAGATCTGCGAGAGTCATACTGGTGGAGTGGTATGAAGAGAGAGATTACCGAGTATGTAGCGCAGTGTTTGACGTGCCAGTAGGTAAAGGCTGAGCACCAGAGATCGGCAGGGCAATTGCAGCCGTTATTCATCCCGGAGTGGAAGTGGGATCACATATCGATGGACTTCGTGTTAGGATTGCCGACGACGTTACATGGTCATAATGCCATCTGGGTGATTGTTGATCGATTGACGAATACCGCCCACTTTATTCCCATCAAGATCAGCTACTCCCTCAACCGTTTAGCGGAGATTTACATTCAGGAGATAGTACGTTCTCATGGGGTGCCTGTATCTATTGTGTCGGATCGAGACCCACGATTCACATCACAATTTTGGAGGAGTTTGTAGGAGGCTCTGGGGTCTCAGTTATCGTTTAGTATGACATTCCATCCTCAGTCAGACGGGTAGACTGAGAGGACGATACAAATATTAGAGGACATGCTCAGAGCGTGTGTACTAGACTTTGGGGGTAGTTGGACCCAGTTCATGCCATTAGTAGAATTTGCGTATAATAACAGTTATCAATCTAGCATTGGCATGGCACCATTTGAGGCTTTGTACGGTAGGAGATGCCGTTCTCCTTTGTTTTGGGATGAAGTGGGTGAGCGGCGAGTAGTGGGGCCAGAGCTGGTTCAGCAGGCGTGTGATAAAGTTCATCTTATCAGGGACAGGATCAGTATA
Organism: Malania oleifera; assembly: GCF_029873635.1. Classification (NCBI taxonomy): domain Eukaryota; kingdom Viridiplantae; phylum Streptophyta; class Magnoliopsida; order Santalales; family Ximeniaceae; genus Malania; species Malania oleifera. The sequence continues at coordinate 107,997,257 of NC_080421.1, read as the reverse complement.
GCTCAAAGCCGACAGAAGAGTTATGCCGACCATCGCCGCAAGAATTTAGAGTTTGACGTAGGTGATCACGTATTTTTGAAGATAGCTTTGATGAAAGGGGTTATGCAATTTGGGAGGAAGGGTAAACTTAGTCCTAGGTTTATCGGTCCATTTGAGATTCTAGATAAAGTGGGACCAGTAGCCTACAGGCTAACTTTGCAACCTGTATTGTCCAGGATTCATGACGTATTTCATGTTGCTATGTTGAGGAAATACGTCCCAGACCTTTCTCATGTCATCAGTTATGATGAGTTGGAGCTTAGTGATTCACTAGGATATGAGGAGGTACCAGTACAGATTCTAGATGAGTATAATTTATGATAAAATACTATTTTCTGGGAATATGATAATGATATGGATATGATTTGTCGGCGTACGGGCGATGCTATGGATATGATTTGTCGGCGTACGGGCGATGCTATGGATATGATTTGTCGGCATACGGGTCGTGCTATGGATATGATTTTCCAGCGTATGGGTTATGCTATGGATATGATTTGACGGCGTACGGACCGAGCTATGTTAAAATATGAAATGTCAGTGTATGGGCCGATGATTTTCATGATGTATATAAATATGCAAATTGATGTGATGATATTGATTTGACAAATAATAGTATGAAATATCCATGCATCACAGTTTGATTAAATGCTATATGTTATCAAAACCTTGTTGGCTCGGTTTAGGCTAGCACTTGCACGGTACCGTTGCTATGTGTTCGTGATCATCACGATAATGTGTTAACGTTGTTGTATGGAGTGGCGTGAGAACGGATAGTCAATGTGGTTTTAAGAAGGGCGAGCGCCCCTAGTGTACGGACCAAGTCTGGCAGACCCATCGAACTTACATACTATACTTTTGACCTAGCAGTGGTCGGCCAACCACTGTTAGGTCCCACCTTCGAGCCACACAACCCAGTCATGTGGGGGTAATACATGACAACAGTCAGCTAACCTACTAGGGCTGTTTTTCGTATTATTATTATATGAGATGAATTATGCTTGTAGAAATCCAGTATGTTCTACTATGCTATGATTAAATATGTTTTTTTCCCAAAAATGATTAATACAGTTCCTGAATATGTTTACGTATATGATTCTATGTATAATACAGAATTACTTATGTTGCCACACACTAGTATTAGTTTATTTCCCTTACTGAGAGGTGTCTCACCCCAAATTAAATGAAATTTTCAGGAGCCCCTGATAGGAGAGCGGATAAAGCTCCGCTGGGATAGATTCAGCTGACCTACCCTTTTTGAAAGGTAAGTATTTTGTTAGGGCCAACTGATTTGGTGAGAAGTGGTTCTATAATTATTTTTGGGATGTATATATAGAAATACAATGGATGTAGTAACTCTGGTGTTGAGATGAATGGTGTTATGTTTATGATATTAGGATTTTTATGTTTCCTGCTGCTTAGGCTTTCGTATTGTGTTTCTGGTATGTCCTTGGTACCCCACGGGTTCAGGTTGATTATGACCTTCTGAATTTGATATGTAGGTGTAGTATTTTATTATTTAATATATATATATATATATATGTATATATATATATATATAAATGGAAATAAAGCAGGTCATTACAAACAGGATCATAATGGGCTTAGGTGCACTATCAGGCCACCGCCCAAGTGTGATTTGATGTCTTATGCAACCATTACTACTAGGAAAGATCCTACTACCTTTCAAAAGGCAGTGCACAACCAGGAGAAAGGTATGTGGACAGGTGCCATGTTGGAGGAGATAGAGGTACTATATAAGCATCAAACACGAAGGTTGGTGGTGCTCTCAGAGGGGGAGCAGGAGATAAGCTGTAAGTGGGCTGGTATTCTGTTATTTTATGTGAGTAACATGTCAATTGCTGGAAAGGTTACAATTGAGGTAAACCAGTCGGGGAATCTTTTGAGAATGGAAGTTGACATGAAGGTGTTGAGTGCTGCCAAGAGTGTTCTGGGTTGGAGATTCGCTATGTTACAAGGAGATTGGGATTATCTTAGGGTGACTTTGAAGCTATGGGAATATTGGTGTTATCTCAGGGCGGTTGTATGGACAAAACTACATGGAGATTGTGGTTATCTTAGGCTTATTTTGGAGATCAAGTGTTCGTGAGGTTTAACATGGTTAGTGTTAAACCGGTTACTGATACACTATTGGTGAATCTAAGTAAATAGTCCACCGCTCAGTACTTAAGGACGAACGGTGATGTTCAAGTCATGTCAAAGGGTTCCTACGCTAATGCAGTTGGGTACTTTGGCGAGCAATAGAGGATTCCATCAATTGTGAGGTTCACAAATGGAGACTACACGGGGAGCTTAGATGTCAGGAGGCTTGAAACGAGGTACATTGTGGGAAGGCCTAATTGTTGGAAGTCCAAGGTACACTCAGCGTGCGCTAGTTACAACTAGATTAGAGTTCTTGGTAGAGGCTAAGGGTGTGAAGGTAGCATTATGGTTCGGAGGATCGTTCAATGAAGTGGGTGTTCAGCTAGGTGAAGTTCTTGTTACCAAGGTCAAGTTCAAGCATGGCTTGGACTTGGTTTACGTCTCCAAGTGATAGAGAGGATGCGGGTCCCGATCTTTAGGCCCGGGTGGAGCAGCACTTATGTTTTTAGATTTCCAAGGTGGTGAATATTCGCCAAGGTTGAGATTGTTGGGGATGTGGGTCGTATTCAAATCAGGCACTTGTAGATTGGGCTTATTTGGAGGATTTTCCTCTGTGAGATAACTATAGATGTAGTTTAGTTTTATTAGAACTCTTCTATAGGCATTAGATGGTTATATAAACATCATTATTTAACCTTAGATAAGATTAAGCTTTAAGTAAGCTTCAAAGTTGTAAGCTTGTTGACATTGATCATAGTGGAAATCCAAGTGCTGCTCCGATGGATGTGGGCTATTGTTGAACCATGTAAATCTTGTGTGTTCTAGTTGTGTTTTTTATTCTTCTTATCATTTTTTGATTGCTTCTTCAGTATATTTCATCATCAAGTGATTGCATTAGTGGTTATTGATTGTTTTATGTTTGATTATATGTTTCCGCTACGCATGTTGAAGTTGAACGAACATCAACATAAAATGTTTGGGTTAAGTTTTTAAGATGGAGCTGAATTGATCTTGTTAATGCAAATTCTAATTTGCAAATGTGATCTATGGCTATAGCAAACGATATTTCATTAAAGTTAAGCTCAATATCGTTACATTTGATATCAAAGCCACCATGAGGATACTATCATATGCAGAGACACTTTGACGAGAGAGAATATCACAGTCCCATATCAAATCGATATTAGAGAAATCTTGGGCTTATAAGATTGATTTGGGTTTCAACTATGTGAAGTGTCTTTTATAGGACAAATTCATGAGCAGGGTTGTGAATTAATCTTGTTAATGCAAATTCCAATTAGGGACATGACCTATTGCTAAAGTAAACGATATCTCACTAGAGTCAAGCTCAACATTATTACATTTGATATTAAAGCCACCATAAGATATAGATAGAGATAGACAGATACAGAGACACAGACACATACACATACACATACACAAACACAAACGCACACCCACTTATGCACATAGACACGTGCATGAACGCACACAACACACATGCACACGCGCGCCCGCACCCGCACACACACACACACACACACACACACAACACGTACACACGCACGCGCACACACACAAAGGTATATATTCTAAAAATTTTGGGTTAAGTTTTCAAGATGGAACTAAATTGATCTTGTTAATGCAAAATCCTATTATGGATGTGATCTATTGCTAGAGTCAAGCTCAAGATCATTACATTTGATATCAGAGCTACCCTAAGGATACCATCATGTACAGGGCACTTTGACAAGGGAGAATATCACAATCCCATATTAAATCAATATTAGAGAAATCTTAGGCTTATAAGGTTGATTTGGGTTTCAACTATGTGAAGCACCTTTTATAAGACAAACTCATTAGTAGGGCTGTAAATTGATCTTGCTAATGCAATTTCCTATAAAGGATGTGATCTATTGCTAAAGCGAACGATATCTTACTAGAGTCAAGCTCAAATTGAATAAGAAAGAATTTTTATTTTCCTATTATCTCTTTCTTATTCCTTACTTCTTTTCCAATGGAACCTTTGTTAATGTTTAATATGATGAATCAAACCTAGTAACAACAACTTGTGATTAAACACATTGATTATGCACTTAAATTGCGTAATTAGGCATTTTAATTCGTGCATTGAGGCTTATATTTTTAATTAAATACCTAATTACTCTCAATATTTTAATGTTATGTCTTATTTATAATCTCTGGGTTTTATTGAGTACTTTATGAATTTTTGGCATATTTTTATCATAGAAAAATTATCAAGAGCTAAAACCGGCATTAGTTTGTAATTCACGTATAATTTTTCCATCCGAACTCCAATCGAGACGATTCAAAATTTTGGAGAAAAATGGGAAGATTATCTATAACTTTCGTGCTTTAAGCTTCAAGTGATACGAGCTCTAAGATGGTCAAACTTGGGCTTGTTCGCTGGGAAACAAAAAGAAGGAAAATATATATATTTTACCTCGTGACCCGGCCATGCAGCCAGGTATGGATCCTCTTTGGCTGGGCATAGGGCAGCCTCTCCACTCCCCCTTTTATTTATTCTTCCTTTTTTCCTATTCTCTGGCAGCGCCACCAGGCCCCTCTCTTCTTCTCCTTCCTCCTCTTCCTCCTTCTCCCTTTCTCTTCTCCTTCTCCTTCCCTTTCTCTTCCTTTCTCCTTACCCGAGCTGTTGTTGTTTCTCCCATCTGCGAAGCCACAGCCCTCATTCCTCTTCTTCTTTCTCCCATTCTCTTCTCTCCTTCCCTTCCTCATTTTCCCTTTATCTTCTTCTCCTTCCTGCTACGTGCAGAAACCCGAGCGCCCTTTGCTTTCTTGCTACTGTCCGAACCCCCTGCTACTGTGAACTTCTTGTTGTAGCCGCTGCGGCTGCCTGAGCCCTCCTCTGCTGCTGTGCTGAAATTGAAGCTCTCCTATATTGCGGTCATCCTCCATGGCTGCTGCAACCCCAGAACCGAGCTCCATTGTTGCAACTGCTCCCTGCTTCTTGCTTCTGCTGAGTCAAGTCAAGCCCCAACTCCCCAACTTCCCCTACAGCCAATTGCTACTCCCACCTTCTCTCTCTCTCCTTTTTGTTTTTTTTCTCTTGTTTCTTTAGTTTTTCAAATTGAACAATTAGCATTTCTTTGTAATTATTTCTTTGGCAGAATTTTGATTAAAGTTTTAATTTTTAAATATTGTGTGGGTATTATTAAAGCGTATTTGTGTTCTTCCTCTTCCTAATTAGTGCTATTATTAGAGTTAGTATTCCATTGTGTTATTTCTTTTAGAATTTAAATCTTGTTGTGTATTATTTAATTTAAAGTCTTTTTTCGTGTTTAATTTTATCATTTAGTTGTTAAAGTTCGAATCTTAGTTTGAGTTTTTATTTAATTAATTAAAGCTTGAAAATTTTTATTGTGTTTCCTTTTAGTGTTATTGTTAAATTTATAATTTTTGGTTAGTTCTTAATTGCGTAAAATATTTAGTTCTTGAGTTTGCATTCAATTGAGATTTTTAGAATTGCGTGTTTTAATTTATGTAGGAAAGTTTTCGTTTTTAGTTTTGTCCGAAGTTCATCGCATGTTTTAATTCCTACCTGGTTAGACGTAGGATTTCCGTTTCTCGTTATTTAATTCAGTGCATGTTAGGAATTAGGGTTTAAATTGCATGTTCATTTAATTTATCAAAAGAAATCTCAAACAATCCAAGAAACTGAATCTGAACTGAGTTTGGTAACTTTTTATTTTCAATTGGAAATACATAAAATTTGGAATTAAACCGCATTTCCTGAGGAGACGATTTGGCCTTTGAGCTAAGTATTACACAAAAAAAATCCTATACTTGGGATAACTTTCGAGCTGCTCATTTTTAGATGTGAGTCACACATCTTTGCACACAATGATCAACCTTATCCTATTTGAAATGAAAGGTCCACTGCCACATTCCAAAGCACCTATTGCATTGGTCAATGTCGCATCCCCTTCACCAATCTTGCTTAAGAGTCGAGTTGCAAAGCGACTTATGGTCCAAGGATCACTAACTTTGATCTCTCCTAGACCCAAATACGCAAGTTCTCTCGATAGAAAAGATTTGGCGACTTTATCATTGAATAGCATTGTGTTATTCAAGATTGGGCAACCTTTCCTAGGTGAAGGAGTACCTAGGCAGGTGTCACAGTCCTAAATCAAATATGTACAAGGTAATCCCAGTTTTATAAGGGCTGTTTAAGCTCCAACTATGTGAGGTGCCTTTTATAGTACAAATATATAGGATTAGTGGTCTAAAATGAACAATACGTCACTTGAGTTGGACCCAAGACTGCTATATTTGGTATCAGAGCCACTTGAGGGTACTATCATATGGGACCAAGCAAGGGTGCTTTGATGAGGACGTCGGAGATTAGATAAGGGAGAATGTCACAGTCCTACAAAGGATGTGTACTAGGGAACTATTAGACTTATAAGGATGATTTAGACTCTAACTATGTGAGCGTCTTTTATAGGACAAATTTGTAAGGCCAATGGGTCCAAGCGAAAAATACCTAATCAAAGTTGAGTCCAAGACCGTTACAGTGTGTAAGTATCTCATTTTTTGAAGCACTTTAATTTCTTATAGACAATGCAAATGGATTAATTGCTTATAAACAATGCTAATAGACGATGCAAGGATTTGTCTAATAACTCGAATTGCTAAACAAGCTCAAACTATAAGGAAGTAAGCCTTCTGGCTAGAAGTGCTTCATTAATGACCCTAATGCCTTCATTAAAAGAATAATATTTGAGATCACTAATTTTTAAGTTTGAATTTTAAATTTGTGTGAATTTTAAAAAAAATTAGTATAATTTTATATCATATTTTATCCAGATTCATATAAATCCAAAGTAAAGATACATATTACATGCTCCCAAATAAAAAGTGTACGTAAGAATCACTTTAATTGTTCTATGAGATGATGGCTCTAAGAACATACTCGAAGAGGATTGCATAGTGCAAAGATTCAATCTTTTAGGACCATCCTAAGGGCAACAAAACCTATACACTACAATTATAGGCGAGACCAATTGAACTAATCACCAGCTTGGCTAGTTAGGGTTCGAATTTTTTCCATATTTAATTTTATTATTTAATAAAATATTAAATAACAGTTTGCATGGAGAAAAATTTTTCATTTTGATGTGTCCCAAATTTCACTCGATGGTCCAACGAGATTTAAACAAAATTCACTTAACCATCCAGTGAGTTTTAAAAAAGGAGGAATTCCCTAACTGACGTGCAACGCCCAAATCTCGCGGGATGGTCGAACGAGATTTGCATGGACCTATTTTTCTCCTCTACAGGGCATTTAGTTTATTGCTCTGTCTAGGCACAAATCAAGAAATCCATGGCCTTTTGGCACATAAGGTATCCAACTTGTGTCTCAGAAAGCCGGCGTTGAGGTCCCTCCCCCTCGCTGCCACCGCCACCGACGCCATCTCTGCTTTGAAACTCTCCAACAACAACTACGTCAGTGTATGGAGCTGTGACCACTCCTCCGCAGCGACCAATGACGATGAAGAATGCCATTGCAAACACCATAAAACCCTGGCGAAGCCGTCAGAAAACCCATCCCCGACCCCCGGTCTTGCTGCAAAGTACCTCTCTGGCAACCTGCGAGCGAAGTACCACAAGCTTGCTTGAACTAAGTCCCTCATAAAGACCCTTCCAAATCCAATCCTTCTTTGTATTTTGAGAAGGAAAGTCCAATAAGAAAGAGAGGAAGAAGGAAGGAAAGTCCTCTGCAAATCCAGTCCTTCTTTGAATTTTGAGAAATACTTACAAGTGGGATTCATTCCCATAAAATATGAAATTCGCCAATTACAAAAGGAAAGTCCAGTAAGAGAGAGAGAGAGAGAGAGAGAGAGAGAGAGAGAGAGAGAGAGAGAGAGAGAGTCTTTTCCACTCTTTTTTTTCCTTTTTATTTCAAAAAATCCTTCCATTTGTTTAATTATAAAATGAGATATTAATATTTGAAGTAGTATAAGGGTTAAGGAGGAAATTTTGATATAAATTTAATGACGTAAAGTTTTACATCATTTAAGGGAATTTAAATATTAATATAATATTTTATAAATAAATTTTTAAAATTAAAATTTTGAATATACTTTTTTTATTCCAAATTTCAGAATGTACAAAAATAGGTAAATGTATTTGGTTAAGTGTAATGCCTCAAACCTGGTGGGGTCCAGGGTGCTATTTTTCCCTAAATAAAACCAATAATCTCTGATACCACAATTGTAACGACCCGAACCCGAAAGGGGGATCCCGGGTATGCCTTTCCATAACTTAATTAAAATCATACAGCGGGAAAATTTAAACCTCAAATACTTTACCAGAGTACTAACACCACCATATAGTCCCATAAATATCTTCAAGTATATATTATTATTACATCCCAAGAAATACCAAAACATATACAATATTCAGTGTACCACAGGCACTTACTCTAAACTACAATATTTCAACCCTCGCCCCAAAGCGCGCTAAGCTTGATTTCCTGTAAGTCCTGAAATATGAAATGGTTATCGGGGTGAGACACCTCTTAGTAAGAAGGAATAGATTATCATCAGTGTGTGTGGCTAACATGAGTTTTAGTATAAGTAAAATACATCCATTGAGTTAACTATAAATAAAAAAGCATTTGTAAACTGTACTCACATCTATCCAGTTAAAAAATACATATTTTCCTTTAACACATAGTTTCAACTCAATATGGCCCCTTTCACATAAATCCATAAATATGCATAGAAGAATCTTCCTTATTGGACTAACGACAGGTTTAACCCTCATGACGGGTTGTGCGATTCAAAGACTGGACTTAACCTAACTGATCAAACCAAAGCTAAGTAAAAAAAAAAACTCTTTCTGTAAGTACGATTTGCCTACTACATCCTGGTCCAAACCTAAGAGGGTACACAACCCTTCTCAGGCCAAATCGACTATCCCCTACCTACACTTCCATTATGGTGTGGTTGCACTGATGCTTCTCACTAGCTACAATACCGAGCTTTCATCACATCCAGTCCTTCATGGTTCTTAAGCCATTTATTGCAATTTACATAATAAAAATAGTAAAACGATCTCATATTCTCAGCATACATTTCATAACAGTCTTTCCACAATATCTAACCATTTACAATCGATATCAAACCGTCCAATTCCGCAATCGATATTAAACCATCAGTTTCACAATATCCATGTTATTCTCAACAATTCCAGATAGCAGTATAAAACCACAACTTTCACTGTATAATACCATAAAAATCCATCAGATTTAATTATGCAATAATAATTGTAACGACTCGAATTTAAAATGGAAATTTGAGTAATAAAGAGAGGAGGAAATAGAGCCAGAAACAGAAGGAAGTCGTAGACTTCGTTGACGAACGCGGAATGACATTGCATTTGGGGAATAAAATAATTTTTAAGAGATTGCCTGAATTCGTCGATGAACACAGGGTTTCATTGACGAAAGCTTTAAGAATTTCGTCAACGAACACAGGGTTTCGTCGACGAGAAAATACCGAGAGGGGTTTTGAGGCAGCCTGAATTTCGTCGACGAATACAGGGTCTCGTCGACGAAATTTATGAAGAACTCGTCGACGAAGATCGGGCTCGTCGACGAATTCTGCTATCTATATATATGAAAAATCCGATTTTTATTTCATTTGAAGCTTCCTCTCTCACTCTCTCTCTCTCTCTCTCTCTCCTTTTGGCCCTCTCACTCTCTCTCTTCGATTTTGGGCTATTTTTACGCCAGATTGAATTGAGGCTACCACGACGCTCCTGGCAAAGTTCCCTACAAGTTTGCCGTAGCGGATCATTAGGGAAGCGAAGTTAGAAATCATCCCAGAGTTGAGGTAAGACTTTTTAAGTCAAATTAGACTTTATGGTAGTTATAGAAATTGATGTATGCATGAAAATACTGACGATTAATACTGGGAGTTTTGAGTTTCAAGGTATTGAGTAGGAAATCCTACGGGAGTCAGGATAGGATTTTAGAGGGCTTTCTCAGTAGTCAGGTAAGGGAATAAACTAAAGTAGTAATTTTCCATGCATATTATTATTAATTATGAGCACATTTACTTTCAGAAAAGTCTATGCTATCTTTGTATATTACATATGAAATGTATGATTGGAAAATACTACTATTGTGATGAAAATGTATATGTATGTATAAGATGCCAGAAATGATGATTTTAAAATATGAAGTAAGACTTAACAGCACATGTGTGGCATGAACATTATTTTTTATGTGAAGCGAATCATGATATGAATGATTTTACGAGTAAAACATATTTTCAAATATTTTGAAAGGACGAATTATGCTATACTGAGTTTGATGAATATATATGATAAATGAGTTGTTTTTAGAATATAAATACCTGAAACGACTTTGGGCGTGAGGCCACATGTATGTTATCGGCACGAGGCCGTATTTATGTTTCGGCGCGAGGCCGTATTTATTATGTTATCAGCGCGAGGTCGTATTTATTAGATTTTGGCACGAGGCCATATGTATGATTTCGGCACGAGGCTGTATCTATGTTTTCGGCACGAGGCCGTGATGATATTATGTATGTTCATGTATTATATGTTATTACAGCCAGTATGTTAGTTTAGTTCAATTCAGGGCTTGGTACCGTAGCTATATTGTAGATCAGATATCTACGTCAGATTAGTGCTAACCATCCCACGAGGGGATGGGAGATGGATAGTCGATGTGGCTTTCAATAGAGTGTGGAAGTCCACCTGGCAGTCCGGACCAGGGTGTGGCGGGCTTATCGTACTTACAGACATATTTGATTCGGCAGTGATCGGCTAGCCATTGTCGAGTCCCACCTTCGGGTTGCACAACCCATCATAGGGGGTAATACATGACATTAGCTAGCTATTCATCCTGGGTATATTTTCAGTTCTACAGTTACAAAAGATGTTTTTATGTATGTTATTACAGTGATAACAAACGCTTATGTATGTTATGATTTATTAACAAATATAAAGGTACATGATCATCCAGTATGATATTATGATTATTTCTAAAATTATGAAATGTACTGTATATGTATAAGCACTTTAAATGTTCATGTTGTCACACAACTGTATTTAATATATTTTCCCTCAGTAAGAAGTGTCTCACCCCCAATATTAATTAACTTTTCAGGAAACCCAGAGAGACCGGCGGGTCAAAACCGTCGTTGAGTGATTGGTGCTTCCCTACTAGAAGGGTAAGTGTCGAACTAGGATTAGGAGATTTTTGTTGTATGGTCCTAGTGATGTTTTTGACTTTTTGGAGATTGTACATATAAACAATATATTGATGTTAATAGAAAGTTCTGGTATTATGTTTTATGATTGGATGTTGAGATTTATGTTTACTGCTACTAGGTTTTCCGCTGTGTTTGATAGATGTCCCCACTACCCACGGGTTCGGGTTGACCATTTTACCTATTATATGACATTATATATTTATAAATTGAGGGACGTTACAATAATAAATCATTTTCATGCCACCTGATTTGAATGGTAAATCATGATATAATAAATTGACTGGGAAAAGTTCATTTTGCTGAAAATAAGGGTATGATCACCTCTACGGTTTTATTTAACTCAAATTATATGTTTTACAGGAAAAAAGAGTTGATCACCCTACTCACTTTAGTTTTCCCCAAATACGAGTATAACAAACAAAATCATCATTTTCATACGCCTGATTCATTTAGAAATCATATATAACATTTATGTATTCACATACTCCAGTTTAAACGGTTCCATTTCAAAATAACTTACATAATCTAATCCCCTTACTTATTCCTGACCATGTTGCTAAAACCGAGCCTACAGCTTTCGAGACTGAACCCCCAGTTTTCCTTAAACCTCGCCGAGGAGAGAGAAACAATCGGAGAGGAGAGAGAGAGGATCGGAGAGTGGGAGTGGAGTGAATTCGGATGAAAGAGGGTGTGAGATACACTTTAGAGGAAAGTGGAGAGAGAAAAAGGAGTAAACCCTAAGAGAGAGAGCGTGTGTGTGAGAAATGAAATAATATAACAAAAATTTAAGCTTCCTTGACTTAAAGACCCTTAGCTCACACAAAACCATCGACGGTTTGGTCTCATACCAAACCAATTTTTCCGGTGTTCTTACATATAAGCTCTTGATTGTTTAAAACCGTCGATGGTTTCCCTGAGCTTCTAAAATCGTCGATGGTTTGGTCTTGTGCCTAACTAGGTTCTTACATTAAGAGTTTTTTTAGATAAAGAATTTTGTTTAGATAAAAAAGGAAAGGAAAGGAAATGAATGGAAAAGAAAAGAAAAAAAAAACTTATTTTTATCATATTTTTTTTATATTAATTACTATTATTAATAATAATTTATTTTATTATAATTTTTAAAAATTTAAAATTTAAATATTAATGATTGTAAAATTAATTTTTTTCAATAATATGTTATATTTTTAAATTTTTACTTTTCTTAAAATCAAATATAAAAAGTAATCCGTTTCTGACTTGGAAAATATAAAGAAAATAGAAAGAAAAGGAATCCATAGTTATTAAGGAAAAAAAGATTGAACAAATTAACAAATAAATTTTTTCTTAATTTTTATCACATTAAAACACAAATTTTTATCACAAACCCCCAAAAAAAAAAAAAAATCCCTACATAAACACCAAAGAAAGAAAGAACCTAAATTTTTCTTTTTTGGAATTACAGAAACCCTCCCTATGTTGGAAAACCAAAACCCAGCTAGTGAACACTACCCAGATTATCGATAACCCAACCAATTAATTATTTGAAGAAGACACAGACGCCTCTGATTAGCTTGGTCAGTTCATATGAGAGCTCTGCTTTATTCGTTAATTTGTTCAATTTCTTCTTCTTTTTTAACTTTCTTAATAACTAAATATAAAAAAATGGATTCCTTTGCATTTTTATTTTCTTTATATTTTCCAAGCTACATACGGATTACCTTTTATGTTTGATTCTAAAAAAAGTAAATATTAAAAAATATAATATATTAATGAAAAAAATTAATTTTACAATCATTAATATTTAAATTTTTTAAAATTATAATAAAATAAATTATTATTAATAATAGTAATTAATATAGAAAAAATATGATAAAAATAAGTTTCTTTTTGTTTTCTTTTCTTTTCCTTTCCTTTGTTTATCTAAACAAAATTCTTTACCTAAAAACACTCTTAGCCAAATACAAATTTTACTTATATTGTATATTCTGAAATTTGAAACAAAAAAAATATATTCAAAATTTTAATTTAAAAAATTTATTTATAAAATATTTATATTAATATTTAAACTCCCTTCAATGATGTAAAACTTTACTCATTAAATTTATATCAAAATTTCCTCTCTAACCCTTATACTACTTCAAATATTAATATCTCATTTTATAATTAAAGAAATGGAAGGATTTTTTGAAATAAAAAGGAAAAAAAAGGATGACTGGAAACCCTAAACCCTAAATCCCGACTCTCTCTCTCTCTCTCTCTCTCTCTCTCATAGTTAATGGACTTTCCTTTTGTAATTGGCGAATTTCATATTTTATGGGAATGAATCTCACTTGTAAGTATTTCTCAAAATACAAAGAAGGATTGGATTCGCGGAAGACTTTCCGTCCTTCTTCCTCTCCTTCTTGTTAGACTTTCCTTCTCAAAATACAAAGAAGGATTGGATTTGGAGGGGTCTTTATGAGGGATTTAGTTCAAGCGAGCCTGTGGTACTTAGCTCGCAGGCTGCCGGACAGGGAGTTCGCAGCGAGATCGGGGGGCGGGGGAATGGGTTTTCGACGGCTTCGCTGGGGTTTTCCAGCTTCTGCAGCGGCAGTCGTCGTCGTCGTCGTCGTAGTTGTTGTCGGAGAGCTTCAGAGCAGAGAGGGCGTCGGCGACGGTGGCGTCGAGGGGGAGTGACCTCAACGCCGGCTTGCCGAGACAGAGGTCGAATACCTCATGTGCAAGGCCATGGCTTTCTCGATTTGTGCAAGGCCATGGCTTTATCCTTTTTTTAAAAAAATATATTAAAATTTTTGTTGTCATTCTGGAATTATTTCCCAAAAAAGATATTATTTAATATATTTAAAAAAAATTTGAGAAATAAATTATTCTGCATAATAAATTATTCTGCATAATAAATTGAGAAATAATTTTTTTAATATATTTTAGTAAAAATAATAAATCGAAAAATAAATTTTAATAAATCGGGAAATAAACTCTTTTATGGTAGCAAGATTTGTCAAATGTCATTCCGAGAATTATTTTCCTAAAAAAATATTATTGAATATAATTTTTTTATAAAAATGATAAATCGGGAAATAAATTTAATAAATATATATTATACAATATAATTTTTCTCCACAAGAATCATAAAATTAATTTTAATGTATTTGAAATAGTAATTGCTTGTGTGACTTAAATCAATTGAATCAGTTAGTCTAGTCAACCTAAAAATTGAGTGTTTGATTCACTTATAAATTCAATTTTCAAAATATATTGTACTTAATTGACGAATTTGTTCAACATAATATATTAAATTAATATTATTTTCTTAGTTTATCTTATTAAAATTAAATAAAAAAGATAAAATTATCATTTATCAAGGGCATTTCTTTAATTTTTTGACATAAATTTAACTATTGACTAATTGTAATTTTGGAATAACAGAATGGTTTTTTTTGTCCATAAAATTAAATCTGATGATTTTTTTAGATAATTTTCAAAAGTTTAACATATGTAGAGTCATATTTAATAAACTTAAAAGGTGCTATGAATTTTATCAAAAAATAATATTATCTATAAATGGCACAGATTACCAAAACTATTTTAATTTTATATAAATATTAATTTTTAAAAAAATTATTATTCTATATTTTTTTAATTAAAATTTTAAAAATAAAACTATTTTTTACATCTACTCAGGCTACCGATATGTTCTTGTGAAAACCTTCATAAAATGCTCAGCAATTCTTTTATTGGGATTCTAGAAAGAACTTTCTGTTTTTTTTTTAATCTCAAAAAGTAAAGAATAGATCCTCAGTTTCTTTTTGAAAGCATAGATTTGGAGGTCATGATTTTTAATTTGTAAAAAATTAAATAAAATTTAGTATATTTTTATTATACTTAGCTTAAATTTGTACATATTTAAATGTATAAAGTCAAACTATCAAGCTCCTAAACATAGTAAGAAACTAAAAATTGTGAAAGTTGTTCAATTTACAAATTTAGCATATATTTGAGTGTGTAATGTTTAAATTTTAGACTTAAATTTAAAAATATATTTAGATAAATAATTTACAAAATTAGACTAAATTTTTGAATTGAAATAATATCTATATATATATATATATATATTAATAGTTTCCAAAAAATAAAAATTCTTTTGATTGTATTCGAAAGTGTAGACTTTGAATTTTAAATTTTTTGTAAATTTAAATAAAAACAGAAATTTAAATTTAAAACTTGAAGTTTATATTCATAAACACATAATTGAAAAAATTATCTTTGCCTCCATGAGAAAAAAAAATCAAAATAATCTTTCTTACAATCTTTTTAAGACTTAGAAATTTAGAACTCTATTAATTTAATATTAGTATTCGAACATTAAAATTTTAACATTTTAAGTGAAATAAAATCTTCATCTTTAAATGGGAAAACGAAAAAAGATTGTATATTTATTTTGATAAATTAAAAAATAAAAAAAAAATCTATGTTTTACATTTACATTTGTAAATTCCAATTGAAAAAAGAATTAAATAACATTCCTAAAATGTCTCACATGCAAACCTTCACATTTTTAAATATGAAGGTAATACAATAAATATGTATTTATTGATTCATAATTATTTTTTAAAAAAGATAATACAAAATTATTTAATTGTTTATAACCTTTATATTCCAAAGCAAACGCGTCCAAAGCTATCTTATTCATGCACAGTAAATATCGCCACTTGATTTAACAAATCTCACTAGATCAAGTAGCGATATTACGTCAGAATTATTTCAAAAATTATATTTCCAAAAAAAATATTATTTAATATATTTTTTAAAATATATATAGGGAAAAACACTCAAACTAAATGCCCGGGAGAGGAGAAAAGCAGGTCCATGCAAATGATGTCAGCGAGATTTGGGACACATGAGAAAATTTTCTCCATTTAGACTGTTATTTAATATTTTATTAAATAATAAAATTAAATATGAAAAAAACTCGTTAGAGTTGTGCTTTTCCTAAGCCAAGTGAGTGCTGCACCTTCTTGCCGTGAGCCAGTGCCCAAAGCTCCGACTATCACTGACTTTTCAGTTGATAGGATAGCAGGAAACCCAGCTGGCACATTCCCTCAACTGATGCCGTCTATGTCTTCTCCGAGCAAAACTTCCTTAAGAATGACGATCGTTTGTGCATCCTCAATCTGTGTCTTCACCTAAATCCTTCATCAGTTACCATGTTCATTATTTTTTCAAGCAGGCCACAGCTGATTTTCAGAAATTTGGGCAACCCAATATGCTTACACGGATACAGTTGAACTTAATTAACCAACCGAATGGACAGACACTTCAAGCTCTCACTCATTTTGCACACAAAAGACGTAAACTACGAACCCTCAGCACCGGAAAACACGAGTATCCTTCAATTTAAAAACCACGAGTTACAAAAGAGGGAATTCCAGAGAGAGAGAGAGAGGGATGTCAATACTTAAATTTTTCGATGTCAACAAATTACAGAGAGACATGAATACACAAAACACTGCTAAAGGAGGAGAGAACTATTTTCCAAGAACACAAATTACAATGATAGAACATGTTAGACAGGGAGGTCACAGAAATTAGCATGCGAATAGACAAACTACTACAAAGGGACTGCCTGAAAGTTAGGAATTTGATCAGCACTTGTGCTTCCTGGAAGAATTCTGTCATCGTGAAGAACGAGAACTTTCAGTGTGCCTGATTCTTTTAACCAAGCACCCACCACCGCACCCGTTAATATAAACCTCCCTAGATTGCACTTAGGAGCCCGAAATGGCGCACCCATGCCACGAAGGAGTGCCTCAATGGTTCGCCGTAGTGCCCCATCGCCAACTACTTTGCTATGCTTGCCCCAACCGGTCAATATACTGCACAAAGCAAAGAGCTTGAGTACCCATTAACTGACATGAGAAGAAACGTGTAATCACAGAACAAAATATTCAGTGGATGAAAGTGCCTGGATGATGCATATTTGCATATATACCTTAATATTTTTGGCAATTCCTGGCCCTCAAACACAATAGAACGTATATTAAGCAACCAAGAATGTACGATTGCCCGAGCAGCACCAGAAGACATCAAGTGCAAATCCAAGCAAGAATCAGACCACATGTTCTCCCATACGTTGTGCCGTTTCCCTTCAAGCACAACCAGCTGTGCCCCTCGTTTCTGCCAGAAAAAATAACAGAATGGATTTAACATTTTATTTGTAACAAAAATAACAAGAACAACAGCAGCAGCAGCAGCGCTGCAGCAGAGCAGAATTAACACTTAATTTCAGCCAAGAAAGAGTTCCATGCATGGTTGTGACAAAGAGTCATGGACCAAGTTGAAAAATCTGTCATGATGTCTGTTTATTGACGTGGGTATGACAGAAAACCTGCGAAATTGTTTTAGTATTCAAATGCTAAAAACATCTATTTTGCTTAAAAGTATTCAAAGGTGGCATGATTCCAATGATTCAGTGTTTGCCTCAGTGACAAGTTTATGCACACTCAAATTGCCCACAAACCCAAGTTTTACACTGTTAAAACTACTTTTAATTCTGGATTAATACATTTAATTTCTATGCAAAAACAAAGTAATATCATGCAGTTGTAAAACCATGAATGTGAGAAATCTGACTGCCAATTTGATCTCCCAAGTAAGACACAAATGGAAGTTTAAAGAAAGGCACGAAATGGAACACAAACTTTTATGATAAGCTCTGAGTTACATAATTGAAAAGCAAAAAAGAAAATTTATAATTGCAGGGAAAAAAGAAAATTTATAATTGCAGCCATAAATTTCTAATAAGTTTATATGGAATAAGACATTATAGAATATCAGTTTTCACTTATCAACTTCCTGATAATGGACATAAGAGTTCACATTCAAGGGAATTTCGAATATTGCAGGGGATCGTAGGAAATTCAGGACCACTAGGGGAATTCTCAGATATCCTGACTAGCAAATTGATCTCCCAAGGCACAACTGGAGTTTAAGAAAAGGCACAGAAAGGAACATAAACTCTTACGATCAGTTCTAAGATCCAGAATTTGTAAGAGAAAAGGAAAATGTATAATTGCAGCCATTACCTGTAAGTTTATATGGAATAAACATTATAGAATATTAAAATTTTCTTATCAACTTCCTGAAAATGGCCATAAGAGTTCCCATTCAAGGGAATTCTGAATTGTCGGAAATTCAGGATCACTAGCAAAGCTCTCAGATATTGGAAAAAAGGAGAATGCAGTAGCATAAATGGTGTAACCTAAGGAAGGAAAGTTGAGGTGCAAAAAATGCAAAGGGCAATTAAAAATGACTTTCCCAGATTTCTAGCCAATAGAAAATTCAATATATATATATATATATAGCAGCAAGAGACATTCTCAGACGACTTCTATGACACTTTCTACTCCATTGTAAATATTTACTTCATCTGAACTAAAAATACAGTGTTCCAATCATGTATTTGATACAACATTCCAATTACAAAATCTATTAAACTGGGTTAACAGACATTAAAACTTACCTGCCCAAAGTTCCACAGCATGTCTGTTAGAGCATTATAAAAGGAAGATGCAGTAGCAGAGTCCATCTGCTTCACTTCATCAAACAAGGATTGAGCTTGGACCCAGATGTTTTCCTTGTGGCTCAGGAGTCCATGTGCGACGCCGTAGACCTGATTATCAAACAAACGAAGTTCCTCCAACAACATCGAAGCATCTTCAAATGAATTACAGCGGCTACATCCACAACAGAGGCCAAATAAGTTCACATTGGACATACATGAAGTATATATTTAAAGGAATATCTTGAGTGACAAATGCAAGAGGCAACAAGTGATGAAATCCCACCAATTTAATCATCAGGCCATACAAGGTCCCAAATTTACCACTTTTGGCACAGAAGAATGTGAAGGCTAAAGCTTTAGGGTTACATCGGTTCAAAACTTTATGGCAATGGCTAAGAAATGAATAAAATGGTCATATGGTTTGATAAGTCATACAAGAATATGTATTGTCATCAAATCCATAACATGGAATGGACAATGAAAGAATGACTGTTCCCAAATTTCAGCAAGGGAATGTCTTCATATCCAATTCCATTTCGGATGCTTTTGCATAACTGAATTCTTTTTGAAATGTTATATTCCTAAACAATTTTTATCCCATTCACATCTTATTCATTCTATTCCTAGGAATAGACATTCCACAAGCCAAACGTAACCTAGGAGTAAAGATGCAAAAGCAACCTCTCATTCACTTAAATTGATGTTGTAGACAGACCAGCGGGGAGTATAAAAGGCTGTAAGCAGATTAAAGGGTGAAATCCTGTTTTTGGGAACTGACAGAAAAGGTCATTGTATTCAAACAAAACTGCACTTGGGGAACTAAGCAAACATGAATTAACTTTTTAAATATTAGATTAATTGGATCCATCAATCAAAGGGTCTATTTAATCGTGGAAAATAATTTTAGTTTCCATTTTCACTTTTCCAAATAATTACAAAAATGTCACATTATTTTCTGATTTCCCAACATTTGTACACAAAAGTTAGGAAACAGTTTAATATTTTTTTTCCAAGTTTGCAATGTAAATGTTGAGAACAGAAAAATAAGGTTGCATAGTTGCAAATTTCTAAATAACTGGAAATCGAAAATGAAAACAACTTCCGACAACTAAACAGACCATAAAAATAAAATTTTACACGGGTGATACAAAATCTACAAATATTGCTTAGACATTCCTTTGTATTTTATTGCTTGAAAATACAAAGTCAAACTCTTAACCCGAGGTCCTAGTTTTTAATTTTTCCTCCACTGTACCACAATATCAATTAAGATGCTAGTTGTGTTCATCCACCAATTTTAGATCTCCTAAGTCCTCGTTGGATTAAGAGATTTTCGTTTTCTTAATTTCATGCAGTTGGGAGGTTAACATGCTAAACTGTGCTATTCTTAAAATCTTAGTTTTAACAACTCAAGATGCTTTATTGGATAAGATGAACATGGTATGGATTCATATCACAATCAATATTCTTCATATGACAAGTTAACAGTTCAATAAAACATCGAAAAAAAAGTTACCTGCAAGCATTAATAATGGCAGAGAAGGTAACTACATTTGGTTTTATTTCCAGAGCATGCATCTTTTGAAAAACTTCCAGGATGCAGAAGATTTCTTGCCCGCCCCTGTTGCATTTTTTGGCAAAATATGATTTATCAGCAGCTAGCTGCCCAAAATATTCTATGATCTGTTTATCCTCCCTAAATTCTGTGTCCCTTTCTGCAGCATGTTCAGTTGAAGAAAAATATGTGATCTGTGACTTACAAGCTCCACCAGAAACACCATCTGCATGTTCTGCAGTTGTCGTCCGACCAAATGCGTCGATTATAGAATTGTAAGTTACAACGTTAGGCCTTATTCCTTCCTTTGTCATCTGATCAAGCAAGGATACAGCAGATTCCACCAGTCCATTTTTGCACAATGCATCTATGAGGGTGCTGTAAAGAACAACATCAGCCTTCAATCCTGCCTGCTTAAACTCTCTAAACGCCTCCATTGCCTCTCTGTACAAACCACCTTTTGAGTACACATCGATCAATGTTGAGTAAGTCAGTAAGTTAGGACAAACACGTCTTGCTTTCATCTCTGCAAATATTTGCTTAATTTGATCATACTTCCCTTGTTTTCCATATCCACCCAGAAGTGCATTGTAAGTAACAACGTCCTTCCTAATCCCAGAACTCTCCATCTCCTGACAAACGCTTAAAGCCTCATCAAACCAACCAAGCTTCGCATAAATTGAAAGCAAAGTGTTGTATGAAACTCTATCTAATCTAATACCCACGAGTTTCATCTCGCTAAATAAATTGAGCGCTTCATCTAATTTACCTGCCTTGGCATACCCATCAATCACAGTACTATAAGTCACCACATTAGGCAATATATTCTTCCCAGGCATCTCTGCCATTATTTCAACAGCTAAATCCATCTGCCCCCCTTTACAGAGAGCATCTAAGAGTGTATTGTAAGTGAATATATCCTGATCAATCCCTCTATAAACCATCTCATTGAACAAATTCCTCGCCACCTCCCACAATTCCCCACGGCTACAAACGGCAAGAAGTGAATTGAAGGTAATTCGATCAGGTTGCACTCTATTCCTCAACATTTCATTGAACACCTCCTCCGCACGCTTGAAGTCCACGCCCCCTTTCCCACAGGCATCAATCACAGCATTATAAGTAACTAAATTAGGCTTCAACCCTTTATTCTTCATAGACTCAAAAACCTTTAAGGCCTCGTCGCAGTACCCACTTCGCCCGTATGCGCTAATCAAAGCCGAAAAAGCATAAACAGTGTTCCCATAGCCCTCTTGAAACGCCTTCGTGAACACATTCCTTGCTAAATCAACCTTCCCCAACCTACCCAGAATCCCTATCATGGCGCTTGCGAGCTTCCCCTGCTCATTAGACCTTCTCTCTCGCTCCACTGCGAACTCAAAACACCGAATCGCCTTCGAACATTCCCCTAAATTACCGAGTTCCCTAAGCAAGAAGGTGTAATCATCCGTCCCACAGAGCTGCGACTCAAATCCAAGCAAAACGCTCTCAAAGCTCTTACAATCCTCTGTACCCAGGTGAATCAAGTGGAGCAGAACCTCCTCGGCGACCGACGTGTGGCGGCCAGCGAAGGCGGTCTTGGGGCGACCAAAGTGCATTTTGGAGACGAAGCGAGTTGATCTTCGGCCACAGAAGCCGACGCGGAGCTCTGATTTCGGAGGGAAAGAAGAGATGAGAGCGGGGAAGACAGGGTTTTTGGAAAGAGGAGTGGCGGCAGAAGTACCTGGATTGGCGGCGGCATTGCGAGCACTGGGTGAGAACTTGTTTAGAGAGACCTTGTGGGAGGCCCAGTTGTTGTGGCTGTGGCGGCGGCTCTGAGAATGATTCTGGAGGTTCTGGTGAGGGTATTGATGGTGGTTTTGGTGGGGTTTTGTGGCGGTGATTGGCGCAGTTGAGGACGCCATACCGCGGCGGCTTTAGAGACGGGTTTGAGAGAGCAGGGCGGAATGAGAGAGAGAGAGAGCGAGAGGGGATAATGATAAGACTCATAAGAGGAAGTAGGCCTGGCAAAACGGGCGGGCCGGCCGGGTTTGGGCTGGTCACTAACGGGCCGGGGTCATAAACGGGCCGGGTCATAAACGGGTCACACATGCTAACCCTAACTCGCCCATTTAATAAACGGGCGGGTAACGGGTCATCCGTTTAAAAATATATAATTTTTTATTTTAAAATTTTGAAAAATTTCATATAAAATGACATTTTTCTAAAAAAAAACTGCATTTTATTTATTAATTTTTAAATAAAAAGAACATAAAATATAAAAAACAATACATCTCTTTAATGAATACATTTTTTAAAAAATGTAAAATTAAAAAAAACACACACACCTCTAAAAATATTAAATATGCATAATACATGAATGAAATATTTATATATAAATCTAAATTTAAATGAGTCCCACAATATTTACATACAAAGCTAAATGTAAAATATTTAATAAGTTCATTCATCATTCATATTTTTTTAATTCATGCATTATGCATAACACATGAATCAAATATACAAGTCCCACAATCAAAACATAATTTAATGTTATATTTAATGTTTTGTATTTTAAGTCTTCTAGATATTATGAAAGGTTGTGAAACATACTGGTATTATGAATACTAAATAATGTTTGGAGATATGTATATATTTGAATACAGGTGGATGATTAATTTATTAGGGTTGGTAGATGGATTTAGAAAACTCTGGTATTATATAACTGGGAGATTATATTTATGTTTTCCGCTGCGTATATGTTGATTATGGATTATCAGGGATTATATCATGTATAACGTGTTGGACCCTGGTTTAAGGATTCGGGGCGTTACAGATGATATCAGAGCAATGTCCAGCTGGAAGTGTAATTAATTTCACATCGCCTGGATATGGAAATGTTAGAGTATTAGGTTAGAGATAATTTAAACCAGAGTATAGGAAACAGTTAAGATAAGGATGCTAGATGGATAGGTCAGGTTAGGTGCTGAGAAGTAAGTATGGTGTAGGGAAGTATAGGATTTTGTCTTATAACTTGGAGGCAGAAATCCCTTGGCGGACTTTTGTGATTTTCTGATTCAGTCGACGGTTTCAGAAAACCACAGTAAATTCATCGATGATGATGTTTCTTAGCCGTGAGACTTGTCCTTATATGGATAATTTGGACGTGTATTGGTGAGATTATGATATGAGATATAGTAAATCGTAGAATTATGGAAATGAAAGATAGGGTAACAAATTTCGAGGACGAAATTTCTTAAGGATGAGAGAATGTAAAGATCCGAAAAATTAAAATGATTAAAATAATTAGAAAAAAAATAAAATAATAAATGAATAGATAAAAAGAATAGTATGAAAAAAAATAATGAAAAAAAATAAAATTAGATTAATTATTAATTAATTAATTAATCATTATTTAATTGAATTAATTAAATTAAATATATGATATTTATATATTTATATATATGTATGTGTGTGTGTATATATATATATAAAGGTTGTAATACTATAATGTTATAATATAGTATATTATATTATATATAAAAAGATAACTAAAGAAGAAGAAGAAGAAGAAAGAAGAAAGAAGAAGAAGAAGAAGTCAAATTTTTTTAATTACACAGAGCCGGCCAAACCCCCCCCTGAATATTTCTCCTGCGCAGCCAACACTCGCTCCATCTCTATCTCTCTACTTCTTTCAATTTTTCGACTAGTTTACAGCGGGTTGGGAAACATAAGGTGCCGTTGTATTCTTGGTTTCGCTGCCGACATTTCTATTGAAACAGATTTGTCGTGGGAACGACTTAGACACTCCTTCTGGGGAAAGGTAATTTTTCCTTATATTCATAATTTCTTTGTAAATATGCGGTTAAATCGACGATCGGATACCACCACGGGGTCCTAGTCATCGTCGTCGTCATTTTGGCATAGGTAATTTTTCAATTGGGGTTTTCTAAGCCCCACTCCAAGCGAGAGTGAGATTTGAAAATTTTGAAAAACTGGTTATATATGCGGGTATTATTATTTATTTGACCTTAGGAAACATTTAAATAGTATTTTATTTAAGATTAATTTAATGAAACTAGAGTTTTTGATTCAGGGTCCAGGTGAGCGTCGCAGGTATTTTTTGGAGTCTCTGTTGGCGTAATTCAAGAAATCGGGTAAGGGGAAAAATATATATTAAATCAGAATTTTTATGAATTAAATGAAAAATAAATTGTGTTATATGTACATGTATATGTTTCGATATAAGTAAAATGTCAGCCATTTAAATTATATTTTTTTCGAGTTTAGGGTTATTTATTAGATATGTATATGCGAAAATAAACTAATGAAAGTGGAAATATTTTTTAGAATAATTATGCAAGAAATTAAAAGTATTTTTCTAGTATATGAATGTTAATTGTGGGTTGATTTATTTTCAGGCAATGTATGAATTTTATTGCCAAATTGTGTGGCATGAGTAAATAGGAATGTTGTGTAGAAATATATTATATGTATGAGATGCATGATATACAGGGAATGAATTGAGTATGAAAATAATATGTTGTTTGTGTGTGTTAATGCAACCATGTAAATAGCTGAAATATGCTTGGTAAAACAGTGGAAATATGTTGGGTAAAACAGCTGAACGTGGCTGGGTAAATGTATGACAGTTGAAATATGTTGGGTAAAACAACTGAAATATGTTAGGTAAAATAGTTGAAATATGCTGGGTAAAACAGCTGAAAGAAGCTGGGTAAATGTGCAACAGCTGAAAAATGTTGGGTAAAACAGTTGAAAGATGTTGGGTAAATGTATGACAGCTGAAAAATGTTTGGTAAAACAGTTGAAAGATGCTGGGTAAAACAGCTGAAAGATGGTATGAAATGAAATGAAATGTGAACAATGTAAAATGGGAAAGAGTCACTTAAAGTGAAATGTAATGTAATGTTAAGCTGTGAATATGAACAGATGTGTATGATTGAATAATGATAGAAAGAATGATGTATTGTGATATTAGAAGTATGTATGTACGTAAAATATGTTATGATTGGGCGAGGCGTACCTTTCTTCTAAGGGTTTGCTGAGTAAGGCGAGTGCACTAGTAGTTACAGATGTGGCAGTAGTTGCATAACGTACTAGGGCAGATGGAAATTACTTGTATGGGCGGGTAGATTTCCCAATTCTTGGGAGCCTTCGCCGATAACCTTTTATATGAACTGTGTGACTATGAGATCAATTTATTACTTGAGGACTTGCTGAGTAAGATGAGTGCCCTGGTATGCTTTAGCTGCGACCTTTGGATTGCCTAAATATCATAGCAGAGGGGTGCTATTTATATGGGCGGGTAATCACCCATATCATCAGGTAATCTCGTAGGTTAAACATTTGCATGTGTTTGATTAGATTCAGGGAATGATTTCAGAAATTATGTTAACGATTTTTAGATGTTAAATAATATGACATATATAAACTCATGTTGGCCACACACTGTTTTAATATATTATTTATTCCCTTTCTGAGATGTGTCTCATCTGAATATGAATTTATCTTTTTCAAGATTTCCTCAAGATCGAGCTTTAAGAGCTCGAGTTTTTATAGTATTATTGGGGAATAGAAAAAAGAAAAAAGAAAATGGTATACTTCTATGTTAATTTTGAGATATATATGTTATGTTTTATGTTTTGTATTTTAAGTCTTCTGGATATTATGAAAGGTTGTGAAACATACTGGTATTATGAATACTGAATAATATTTGGAGATATGTATATATTTGAATACAGGTGGATGATTAATTTATTATGGTTGGTAGATAGATTTAGAAAACTCTGGTATTATATAACTGGGAGATTATATTTATGTTTTTGCTTATATGTTGATTATGGATTATCAGGGATTTTATCAGGTATAACGCGCCGGACCCGGGTTTAAGGGTTCGGGGCGTTACAAAAAGTCTCCTATCCCCCGATTTAATTAATAAATCATTGTATGAGGAAACTTTTTAGCTTGTGAGTCTTTGCATTTGTATTGCAAGACTCTTAAGGTTGTCTTGTATAAAATATTTTGACAAGTTTGGTTTGCAAATATCTCGTGTGTTTGATTTTTGAAAATTAATTTTTTGAGATATTTGTTTGTGATTTCAAAATCTTTGAAACTATATTTGTGGTTGATATATTTATATATATAGTTTCAAAGAAAGCTTGCTAGGCACACTCTCACATGTTTATTGCATATTGACATTATCTTGAGAGTAGCTTCACTTGACCAATCTCACCTAGCATAAATAGTATTATCTGTGAGTGCATTGGTTATTATTTTAGCGCATCGGTACATATCTACTTATTATAGAAGCACTACATTTGTACATGTTGATTGTGCTCAAATTATTATATCTGTTGTATTCCCAACGTGTGGTCGGAAGAGGGAGACTTACCTTGTGAAAAGTCTCGGATTTGCTCAGATCCGGTTAGGAGAACACTGGATTGGTTCAGACCAGGTTAGGAGAATTAGGTGCACCAGCCTGTAAAGTGTTGTAAATGGTGTTGCTCCACCTACAAGTGAGCAATTTAGTGGAATTCTCTTACTTGTGAGCTTGAGGCGGGGACGTAGGTAGTATTGGCCGAACCCTAATAACATATCATGTGTATACTTTATATTTTCTCAATTTATTTTCCGCACTTTCATTTTCAGCACAAGTATGTTGTATGCTTGATTTACTATATGTTGTACATGTGTTGATTGGGTTTATAATTATATAGACAAACCCTAGGTTGCGTAATACTACTACTTTGGATAAACCTAGGAATAAATTTTAAATTTCCAATTCACTTCCTTCTTGGAAATACACCAATTCCAACAATATTTCATTTCTTAATCCTTAAGAAACCTATGAAATTACGAAAATACCCTTTCTCAAATTCTCTATAAATAGGAAAGTTCTTAATTCATTTTTCATAAAAAAAATTCAAAGAGGGAATTGAAAGAAAAGTGAAGAAAAAGATTTAGTGGTAGGCGGAGAATTTTTATGTACTTAAAATTCTCACTCTTCCACTATTTCCCAACTCACTTTAAGAATTCATTATAAATCGCATTGAAGGAGTAGATTAAGATAAGTACATTAGATTATGTTATATTTTATTTTAAAATATACTTAATTTAAATTATGTGTATTTAATTATATCTGTTTTATTTAAATATGTATCTGAGTTAAATTAAACAACGCATATTTGATTATATCCGTTTTTTATTAAATATATTGGAGTTAAATTAAAATATGTGGCATTGATCATGCCCGCATTTTTATTTAAATACACCCGAGTATATTATTATAGATTTTCTCAAGTAATTTATAAAATTATAATTAGCACGCAAATTGTGTAGCATGAGTTTATTTTATTGTATAAATGAGCAAGTATGAGATTTTTACGTTGTTATGATTATTACATGATTTATTATGAATAATAATGAGATTTTGTATTGAGAAATTATGGAATGTTCATGATATTATTTTATTATATAAATTATAATTGTATGTTTTAAGAACCCTGATGACTCAAATGTTATGGATGCTCGGTAATGTAACTACAAATGAGTATGAGTATAAGTGCAATCACACTGTTGTGAAAGTGTTGGTGGTAGATAGTAGATTTATCTTAATTGCAAATCTGCTTCCAGGCTAGGATGTAATAGGAAAATCGCACTTACACGTATGTTACGGTTTGATTTAGTTTGGTCGACCAACCAGTTAAGTTCAGTTTTCAGATTGTACAACCTGATCATGGAGTTAAACATGACTTACAGTTAAAAAGTCAAAAAGAATTTTTTATACATATTTATATATTTATGTGATCGGGGCCATTTATTAGGCGTAAATGTGGTTTACTGTTTACAAATGTGGTTTTTAATAGTTGAATTATATATATTTATACTGTAAAGCTCTTCTTAACCACACACTGATAATAATCTAGTCTTTACTTGCTAAGAGTTGTCTCACCCTCAATTATTATCATACATTACAGATACCTTGAGGAGCATAACCGAAATCAAAGTGGCACAGCGAAAACGTGGGTGGGATTAGAAATAGCTATTTAGGAGAAATATTAAATTAGTTATGTTTTTAATGTTTTTGAAAATTTTAAGGATATTAATTTTGATATTGGAGATATTCTTGTAATAAAGATGTTTAGTACTCTGTTAATAAATGTATTTGAGGTCTTTCGCTGTAAAATTATTTATAGGTTCGGGTCACTACAATAATAACAACAATAAAAATAATAATAATTACACTAATGACAATCACTAATATGAAAATATAAAAATAATAATCAAACAACAACAAAAATAAATAGTAATACTAATTGTTACTATTATTATAAAAAAATAGTCAAGAATAACAACTAAAAATAATATTTGTTACAATTGAAATAATAATAACAAGAACATTATAAATAATAAGAAAATCCAAAATAATAATAAAAATTATTTCAAGGAAAATAGTTATTATAACAATAATAACAAAATAATTACACTATAATCATTATTATAAAATAATAACAAATTATAATCAAATAAAAATAACAAAAACAACAACAACAACAACAATACTAATTGTTATTATTATTAAAACAATAACAATTAATAATAATTACAATAACAATAAAAAAATGATGATATTTATTACTATAAAAGCGTAGTAATAATGAGGAAACTAATAATAAAAAGTGCAAATATAATAATAATTATTATTTTAAGTACAATAATTATTGCAAAAATAATAATGATGACAATTAATAATAATTACAATGCCAATAATAATTATTTCTTTAATTTAATAATAACAAAAAGATTAATAATAATAAAAATGAAAAATACTAATAATTATTATTTTAAGGATAATAATTAGTATAAAAATAAAAAATAATAATAAAAACAATAAAAAAACATTAAAAATAATTAAAATCACTATTATAAAATAAGAATAATAATATAAAATTTAAAAATTATGAATTAGGGATTTTTAATGAAAAATGACTTATTTTGATTCCATTATACAAGTTATTAAAGAATATCAAAGTTGGAAAGAACTTGAAACTGAATTTTTATAGTCATTTTATGTTATTAATCAAACGTAGAACTTACATTCCAGAAGTAATTCAATTTCTACCTTAATTTCATTTCTCACTAGATTCCTTTCTTACTTCAATTTCATTGCATAAACCAAAAAAGGGATTAGTCTAGGAGAATATTTTGCACAAGTCGATATATGAAAATTTAAAATAGTTAGGATGATTATATACTATAATCCAAGTTCATAAATGATTGCTCTCCACTTGTCAATGCACGCACACACGCACAAAACATGCCTTTGCAAGAAAAATATTAATTGGATCAAAGTAATTTAGTCATACATGTATATAGATTTTTTTTTAAATACAAGAAATTAAGGTCTTGTTTGGAGCTTAAAAAAACATTAGAAAAAGGAAAAGAAAAAGATCAAAAAACAAGGACCCATTTAGTTGTCAAAAACATATTTCATTTTCCAATTTAGTTTTCGAAATAATTGCTAATAATACTAATTATTATTACTATTATAATAAAAATTGAACAACAACAAAACTAAGCCTTAAGTCCCACTAGGTGGGATTGGCAGCATGAATCATTTTTCACCAATTTATGCGATCATGAAAAGTTTCTTTCGACAAATCTAGAGTTATTAAATCTTTACTATCTTATTTCAAGTTATTTTAGGTTTACCTTTACCTCTCACAATAACTAACTCACTATTCCTCACTCATGCACTATGTGGCTTATGTCGCAAGTATCCAAACCATTTGAGTTATTCCTCCCTTATCTTATACAAGAGTTATTCCTAACTACGAATATGCTCATTTTTAATTTATTTTTCAATGTTATGCCATTTATCCATCTAAACATTTTCATATTGTCAATGTTTCTTAGTTGATCAACATTCTGATCCATATAACATAATTGGTCTTATAGCCATCCAATAATACTTTCTTTTAATTTTAAGGATATTCTACAATCACAAAACACTTGAAACATTTCTCCATTTTACCTAACTTGTTTTAAATCCATGCATTACATTCTCTTCAATTTCTCTCTTAGCTTGCATAAGAAATCCAAGGTATCGAAATCTATAAGTATTTTTTATTTCTACATCAAATGTAACTTTGTCTCCAATATTCATTCAATTATTATAAAAATTACATTTTATATTTTCTTTCTTATTTCTCCTTATCCTAAGGCCCTAGATTCTAAAGCATCTCTTCATAATTTTAACTTAACCTCTAGTCCACCCTTAGTTTCATTAATCAATACAATATTATCTGCAAACAACATACAACATGGAACCTCATTTTGGACACTCCTAGTCAGCTGATTCATCACTAAAGTAAAAAATAAAGGCTCAAAGTAGATTCTGTTAGCTTTGGTGCAACCCTAAGAGGGGGCGGTGAATTGGGTATTAAAAATTTATCACCTAGGTTAACTAGTTTATTAACAGTGTAATACAACCTAGGGTCAGTCTACGCAATCAACAAATAAACATACACGTACAGTAAAGGTAAAGTGTGTAAATGTAAAGAACACGCACGATATGTTATCGGGGTTCAGCCAACTGTGCTTACGTCCCCGCCTTGGCCACACCAGCACAAAGATTATCACTATAATGCTCACTTAAACGGGTGGAGCAGCACCTATACAAACCAAGTCAATTCAAGGGGATGACCTCAACCAACACGCCTTAATAGGATGACACACCTAACTTTCCTAACCGAGTTTAAGCCAATTTGGGACTATTCCATAGGGTTAGTCTCCCTTTTCAGACCCGCACCCAGAATACAACCAATGTGTATAAAGTTTGTACACGGAAATACGTTTCTAGATAAGAAAATGTGTGCACCAATACAGCTCAGTCAATATTACAAACACAAATGATATGTAAATATACTCAGTGCTCTAATGTGTGCCAAACACTCAATCAAGTATTATAATCAGTCCAGATCTAGAGTGTGTATCCAAGTAAGATTTGAAACACAATATGTGAATAACACAAAATCATATCAGAGTTTCAAATATGCTAAGCAAGTTAAATCAAACAAACTCAATAGAATATTTCAATATACAAAGCACATTGGAGTTGTTTGAAAGACTAACTTTTTGAAAAGGATTTTTGCACACCAAAAACTAGGTTTAGGTATCTTGCAATGACAATGCAAGAACCACAACCCTCAAAGTCTTTCCACGCAAGATTTATCAAATGAAATCGGTGGAAGAACTTTAATGCTAAACTCTCAAATAAAATCAATCAAGCAATAATACAAGTGAGAGTTCTAATTAGAGAGATTAAGCACAATAGCCTTAGAGATACTCAAAATGCTTAAAGAGATCAAGAGCATGGAGTATGTGAGTGTTTGGAAGTAGTATTGACTATAAAATGATTTTTGGATTTGAGAGAATTTTGGCCTTAATGATCTTTCTAATCTCCTGCTAATTATTCCAAATGAGGAGGAATTTATAGACTTCCCCAAAAATATGACCGTTAAGGATACATGTGGAATAATTAGAAAAGTTTTAATATTAATTAAATTAACCCCATTTAAAAAAAGTTAATTGCGGTAAAAAATAAGGGGCAACCTGAGAGCACCGGTTGACCAGGACAAGTTTGGTTGACCGAAGTTATAGAGGGTCAGTCGATCGGGAGTCAAATGAAATGTAAGTTTGGTCGACCATATTTGTAAATCCGAAGCCTTTTTGGGAGGTTCAGTTGACCAGGACTAAAATGAACTGCACGGTCGGCCAACCGGACTGTTGAGTTCCCGCACGTGGGAACTCAAACGACCTGGTAGTTGATATGTATTTTAGGCTCGGTCGACCAGGTGGTCAAAATGTTGACTTTTAGAGAGTTCGGTCCCATGGTCAAATGAACTATTAGAGTTTAGTCGACCGAGCTGTGGTCAACTAGTTTACCCAAACCAGGTTCGGTCGACCGGTGATATTGAACTGGAAGGTTCGATCGACCAAATATGCATGTTTTATGCATTTCGGCTCTGTTTTAAGCATTCAATCACTCATTTCAAATGATCATTCATATACGTGCAAGAGTGTCATAGGGTCATTTTAGGCTTTTTTGAGTGCACCGAAAAAATTCAGTGTCGGTTGACGGAAGGGTATTTCTTAAGGTCTTTCCATGATCTGTGTAGGTACCTAAAGTCCAATTATGGTCGATTTGAGCATACCTACCTACCATGCATGATGCAAATTATTACAAGCAATAGGAGTGCACAGTCCATAATTAATTTTCATCCTAGAATGAAGAAATGAAATAATGATTACAAATACAACACATAAATCTTCATTCTTCGGCACGAACACCGCATGCCATCATGATATGTCTTTTAGTTTGAAAGCGCGTACAAGGTGAACCTGCATGCAAGTCTTAGTACAACCATCAGTACCAATAGTATTTGTCATAATCAAAACTGGGTGTAACCTATCAGGTCAACAAATTCTTGATGTACACCTATTGCGATTGAAATTTCTCTAGCCTTTCCACCAATAGTCCTTATACTATTAATTACTTAATCGTAAATATCCTTAATGACATCAATATACTTAATATATACACTTTTTTTTTTATTTCCTAAAACTTACCATAGAATTTTCCTAGATACCCCATCATACGTTTTCTCTAAATCAATAAATATCATATGCAAATCTCTCTTTTTTTGCCTAAATTTTTCCATTAATCTTATTAAATGATATACAACTTCTATAATAGATCTATCAGACATAAAACTAAATTGATTTTCTAAGACCTTCGTTTCTAGCCTTAACTTTTGTTCAACTACCTTTTTCAACAATTTCATCGTATGACTCATAAGTTTAAGTCCACAATAGTTATTACAATTTTGAATATCTCCTTTATTTTTTTGTATGTAAGTATTAACGCGTTTTTCCTCCATTCATTTGTCATTTTCTTAGTTTCTATAATTGTGTTAAATAAATTAGTTCATCATATAATTTCATTATCACCTAAACATTTACTGTAGTGACCCAAAGAATAATAATATTATAATAATAAAGAGAGAGGAAAATGGAAACAGGAACAGAAGGAGGCAGTAGACTTCGTCGATGAACGTGGAGCGTTCGTCGATGACCTTGCATTTTGGAGAATAATTTCAGGCTTCGTCAACGAATATAGGGATTCGTTGACGAATGTCTTCAAGATCTTGTCAACGAGGTCCCGTTTCGTCGACGAGAAAATATCGAGCGAATGATTAGACTACTCTGAATTTCGTCGACGAAGGGGAAGGTTCGTCGACGAATTTACTGAAGGACTCGTCGACGAGGTGACGTTTCTCATTGACGAATATGACCCTATAAATAAAACTCGGATTTTTATCCTATTTCAGCTCAAATTACTCTCTCTTCTCTCTCTCCTTCGGTCACTCTCCCTTCTCTCTTCATTTTTGGCCCCGCTAGTTGCCGGATCGATGATCCAAAACCACCACGACGCTCCTGGCTAAGTTCTCTGCAAGTCTGTCTAAACGGATCGTTGGTGAAATGAAGTTGGATTCCATCCCAAATTCAGGGTAAGACATTTTAGTCCGTTTTTGGCCTTAAGACAGTTATAGGAAATGATGTAGGCAGAGAAATATTGATATTCTGTTCTGACAAACGTTATTTTCAGGGTGTTATGTAAGAGGCCCTGCGGGTGTTAGGCCAGTATACCATAGGGGCTTTCCAATAGTCAGGAAGAGAAATATGCTATGCTAGGTAATTTTAAAATGTTATGCAGTTTATTAGATTATGAATATTATGTATTAAAGTATGGTGTGGCTTGAGAATATAAATATAGTACGGAGATATGTTTTACGAATTTCAATACCATGATTTTACAAATTTCAGTACCATGATTATATGAATTCTAGTACCATGATTATACGAATCTCAGTATCATGATTATACTAATTTCAGTACTATGATTATGCAGTTTTAGTATTATGATTATACAGTTCTCAGTATCAAGACGTATGGATCACAGTTACAGTTTATTTCAGTATCATGGTTATTACAGTTATTTTAGAATCATGGTAAATCAGATAATTGTATATAATGATATGTTATATAGTATCAGACCCTGTTGAACCATATAGTTACAGAGCACGGTACCTTTGCTACAGATATTTATGTGAGTGCAACCACCTATTTAGATAATATGTGGTAGTAGGTCGATCACCTAGTCCCTTGACGTGGATAGGCTCCCCATCAGATATGGGTTGAGGTGGGTAGATCAGACCGATGGAGTATAGTGATTTACCCTGGTCGGCCAGCCAGTGTAGATCCCGCCTACAGGCTGCACAACCCTGTCATGAGGGGTCAAATCATGACACACAGTTTCCACAGGGAAAGTTTTCAGTTACTATTACGTATATACAGATTTACTGAAACAGAGAACATACTTATATACACTAGAAGTATTTTGAATAGTAACTTACAATACTGTTATGTTAAGCAACATGGAAAGGGGTAGTGGATTTTATCACTTGTACTGTATTTACATATTCAGTTATACATGATTATATGAAAACAAATTTTCATAATATTATAGCTCATTTGTCACACACTAGTAATAGCATATTTCGTCTTATTGAGTGTTGACTCATCCCAATTGAGAATTATTTTTTTCAAGTGATCTAAGTAGGTGAGCAGACCAGGCTCGCAGATAGAGGGGCCACAGTACTGCCCTGTCAGTAGAGAGTGAGTATATTTTGGGAGTGATTTTGTATGGCCCTCACCAGTTGAGGATATTTTGGGGACAGTGATATATGTATATTTTGAGGAAACCTATTAGCACTCTGGTATTGTATATATATATTTACATATGATTATGTCTATGTAATTTCTGCTTCTTGCTGCTTAGACTAATAATTGGATTTACCCCTAGTATGGTATCAGAGCATGTAGAATATCATAGTATGAAAAAAACAGTTAATTAAGCAGGTCGTTATATTTACAAACTTTAACTGGGATGATAATTGCAATAACGGTAAATAATATCATTATGAAATAATAATAACAACAAGAATAATATTAATAAAAAAAGGCCAAAATAAAAATTATTTTAAGGATAATAATAATTATAAAATAATAAAAAATAAAAACTAAAAATAACTACAATAAAATAATATTTATTATTGTAAAATAATAATAACAATAAGAGCAATAATAAATAAAAAAAGGCAAAATAAATACTAATAATTTTTTTTTTTAAAATGAGGGTACTATTCAAGGTCCTATGGACATTCAATTAATCCATCGGGATAATGGGCTCCCCTAGGGTTCGAGTCTTGGGAGCTATGACTTTTCATTCGAAATATTATTTTGATATTGAAATAATAATGACTATTTTAAGGATAATAATTTTTATAAAAATATTACAATTATAATAACAAAAAAAATAATTACACTAATAACAATCACTAATACAACAATAACAATAACAACAACAAAACCAAACCTTAATAACAATCACTAATATGAAAATAAAAAATAATAATAATCAAACTACAAAAAAAAAAAAAAACTGGTTTTTAGTGATAAAAGTACTAGTGACGATTTTAATTTCTTTTATTAATAAAATATTTTGACACTATTTTTTGTTGAAGTTGTTTTATTTTATTTCTTATTTATTTAAATAATTATAAAATTACCACCTTGTTATCTTTTTTTTTTTTTTTGTTAAGTAATAGAAAAAAAGTTGGATTGGAAGCATCTTTTTCATTATTTTTCTAGAATATTTCTTTGCATTTTAGAGCATGAAATTTAGATCTTGGAATTAGATTTTTGCGGATTATGGTAAAATATGTTAGGAAATTATTTTTAGTTTTTTTTCAAAATCCATACAAATCCAAAAGCTCCAAATATGATCCCAAATGCTAGCTTATATAATTTTTGAAAAACTAAAAAATAAGTTGTCTTTCTTGTTATTATTTTGGAATTTAGAAATAAAAAACAAGAAATTATTTTGTACAACTGAACTAATTATTTATTTTCTACTTTTTAAAATATGAATCTTGCAAAGTTAAAAAAAGGAAACAAAAATTTTTATAAGTTTTTGAAAAATTATATATTTATATATAGACGTGCATGCATCCATGTGACTGCATGGGAACGATACAATGCATGCATGCACTAATTTCAAACCCTAAAGTAAGTAGGGTAGATATGACGCGTGGCTTATTATTTCTACTGCCTTCATTCAAATTTTTCCACTGTAATTAATTAACTTTCAACGACCAGCAACCTGCGTATATGTGTAGAGGAAGAAAAATGATTGCCTGGTCGATTTGCTGCCTGATCATCAAGACAACACCAGCATTTGTGCTGTCTCCATCAGGACCCTCAAATTTATATATCGTCAAATTCGTTAATTAAATTATGATTTTTTTGTTGTGCATGTAAATATCAAAATTGAATATAATAGAATGGAGGTATTTGATTCCTATAATTTTTTATTTGATTTAATATTAATTTATCAAGTATTGAGTTAGTATCTTTACAATATAGTTATTAAAATAATGATATTAACATTATTATATTAAATAATTTCTTTATAATTTTAGGTTAATTGGTCGCTAGGTATAATATCAAAGTCTTCGCCCCTTAATTTTAGAGCTTGAATTTGAGATACATTTCTTTCGTGACTTTGTTTTGTAGGATTAAGTTTAATTAAATAAAGGTTTTTTATTTGTTTTTATTTTTTGGGAATAGAGACGCATGTGTCTTGGTTAAATTTAGCTAGTTTTAATGGTAAAAAAATGATTTGAAATTTCCTACTAGCTAGCTAGCTTTTTATCTCCTAGGGTAAAGGATTTTTTATTTTTTTTTTTGCGTGGAGGCTGAACTCTGCCCTATAAATACGATCACCCTCAAGCCTCTCCCACCACAAAATTAGGCATACTGATCTCATTCAGTGTAGCTGAGTGATCAAAATGGGGAAGTTCTTCGCTAAAAATGTCTGTCTCCTTGTTGTAACCTTGTTGATAGTAATGGCAGCTATTGGTTTAGCCCAAACGCGGCGCCCTCACGAGGAAGAGGACATTGTCATTCACACTGGCGGTGCAAGTGGGGGTGGTGGAGGCGGCGGCGGCGGCGGAGGCGGCGGAGGCGGTAACAAAGGAGGCGGCGGTAGTGGTGGTGGTGTTGGTGGCGGTAGTGGTGGTGGTGTTGGTGGCGGCACTGGTGGTGGTGTTGGTGGCGGCACTGGTGGTGGTGCTGGTGGCGGCACTGGTGGTGGTGCTGGTGGCGGCACTGGTGGTGGTGCTGGTGGCGGCACTGGTGGTGGTGTTGGTGGCGGTACTGGTGGTGGTGTTGGTGGCGGTACTGGTGGCGGCAGTGGTGGTGGTGTTGGCGGCGGCACCGGTCATGGTGGCGGTAGTGGTGGTGGTGGCGGTATTGGTGGCGGCAGCGGCAGCGGTCATGGTGGTGGTGGAAAAGGAGGTGGTGGCGGCAACGGTCATGGTGGTGGTGGTGGAAAAGGAGGTGGTGGTGGCCAAGGAGGTGGCAGTGGCAAAGGAGGTGGCGGCGGCAACGGTCATGGTGGTGGAAAAGGAGGTGGTGGTGGCCAAGGAGGTGGCAGTGGCAAAGGAGGTGGCGGCGGCAACGGTCATGGTGGTGGAAAAGGAGGTGGTGGTGGCCAAGGAGGTGGCAGTGGCAAAGGAGGTGGCGGCGGCAACGGTCATGGTGGTGGTGGTGGCAAAGGAGGTGGCGGCGGCAGCGGTCATGGTGGTGGTGGTGGCAAAGGAGGTGGCAGCGGCGGCGGTCATGGCGGTAATAAAGGTGGTGGCGGAGGCGGTGGTGGCGGCGGAGGCGGCGGAGGCGGTGGCGGATCTTCTAGCGCTGGAGGGTTTTAGTCTTGGAAGTCGTTCCTATCTTTGCAGCTATTATGAGAGCATGCATGCATGAGCATGCGCAGAGCATGATGAACAGTATCAGTCATGTACCCCTTTATAATTAGTACTGTATTGAAATAAAAGTTAATTAATAAATTAAGCTGTCGCATGCATGTCTTTAATCGTCTCCATCCTCATTCTCGTATTAACATTCATTGCTCTTTTCATCATATCTTTCCATGAATTTTTTTTTTTAGTCAAAAGGTAAAGCTGAATAGATGGATGATATTAATTAAGTTACCTCAAGGCACTGGGTCGAGGAAATGGAACGAGCGAAACCAGCAGGATTCGCCTTAATTATCCAGAAGCTAACTACAGAAACCTTCCTAAATTTGAGCAAACAAAATGGAACTTTGAGCCACTGCAGGAATCAACCTGGACCACAGAAAGAAATAAAGGAATCCCCTCCTTTATAGGTTTTCTTACACATTCCTAATTCGCAACTTATTTCATATTTTCTTTTAAGATTTTAGTATTTATTTATTTTTTAAGAAGTTAATTAAAGATCATTAGATTCAGTTTAGAGATAATATATAGTTAATTAGGTATGCTCGTAGAACGGGTGTGTAGGGAGTACTAGTACCTTCTCCTCGTATAACTGAACTCTCGATCCTAAATCTAATAAATGTAGATCGAGACTACTAGTTCCTTGGCCTTAAAATTAGTTTAGAGACCAATCAACGAATAGTAATTAGGTGAACTAACTACACTTATAAAAATAATTAGTTTGTGACAATTCCATCAAACTTTCAATATTATTATTTCTCGCCTTTTTGGACCCTTCTTTGTAGCGTTGCAAACTACATTTAGTCAATTCTTATTTTATTATTATTTAACCCAAATACTGGCTGATTGAGTGGCAATTTAGGGTCAACTCAACCAAAACTAACCCTTGTGCAACCCTATAACTGAAATGCAATCAGTGTAAATAATTTTTTTAAGAAGGGTAATTTCATTAGAAGAAAAAAGAAAACAAGCTAGGAGCTTGAATTCTTATAGAAACACATTCAAAGAAAAAAAGAGAAATGAGCAAGTCACCCTCCCATATCCGAAAAGATGCATGAAAACCCTTCCTAGTCTAAGGATGACAAAGAGGCGTTGGACTTAATCCATTGATGTAAGCCTAAATAACAACGATCAAATACCATAGCTATTGTGGAGCAATTGCCATTGAAGATTCATCTGTTCCTCTCTTTTCAAATTTACCAACATATAACTACCGGTATCGCTGCTTTCATTTTTTTGAGTCAACCCCTAAGCTTAGAGAAATTCCATGATAAGAACATGGGTGCCAAAGAATTTGGCATGACAATGTGATTTGACGTCTTTTGACAAATGAGTTCCCAGATTTGCCTGCTAAACTAACAATGAAAGAAGAGATGATTGGCTTCTTCACTGTCCTTCTTGTATAAGACACATATAGAGGCCAACCTCCAACCTCTTTTTTGTAGATTATCGGATGTTAGGATCCTATTGTTAATTGCAAGCCAACAAAAAACACTCACTTTTGAGGGAATGAATGTGTTCCAAAGATAAGACTAGGAGATGCTTACATTGTATTGAGGATCCCTATCGACGATGTGATTGTAAAAGCTTTTAACCGAAAAGGATTTAGTAGTGGAAAAATCCCAAACACATGAATCTGGCTTACCCTATTAAAAATTAAACTTGGCAGCCGCACCAACCAGCCGCTTCTATGGACATTGGAGATTGGCAGCCACTAACTCTTCACCAATTTCAGCCCACTTGTTTGAATTTAATTCTACCTATCGTCCATTTTCTGCTTTAAATAGATGTGTGTGTGTGTAATTTAATGTGTGGTGGAGTGAGGGTGAATAACCAGTGAGAAGAGAGAAAATTGTATCTTGAATTCGTCTCTATAATTGTTTTCAGAATAAAATTAATTGTTTTGTATTTATGTGCAATTCTCACTGAGTTTCAATCACAACCAGTGATTGAGCGAGTCCCCTCCACCCATAAGTTGTATCAAAGAGTCCAGGTTTGCTGAAATTCACCAAATAGAGGCGAACATAGAGAAATTCAATTTTTTTTCCCAGATTTGAAGTTGCTCAAAATCCAAAATTGAGCATATCATTGTGAAATTCACATTAAGACGATTCCAAAGGTGAAACTTGTGCTTCAAACAGAGTCTGAGAGAACCCACACGTGCCCTCACGCGCCGAAAGATGAAACATCGTCCTCCATTGGCACCGCACGTGCCGACGAGGACACTGACTACCAACGTCACGCCCTCCACGCGCCCGCATGCGTCTTCCTCTCCCGACTGGTGAGACCCGACCCGAACACCTAATCCATGACCCAGCCCAACAACGAGCAACTCATAACTAGCCCCGCGAAGACGACCCAACCTAGCTCTAGACCCGCGATTACGACCCGACCCGGTAGACCCACCTATGTCCAGCTGCCGACACACAACATGCGTAGAAGCAACCATGTGGCCATAACGGTAATTACTAATGTCGTTATCTCCGTTAAGTCAAACCTTTTTTTTTTTTTAAATCGGTTCAGAACTTTTTGGCTGGTTCAATGATTTTTATACTGATTCTTTGTAACCCAAAATCGGTTCCTAAAGTTTTTTGACCTTCTGAACACATTGGTTGCATCAAATTTTCCAAAATCAATCTCTATCACTCTGTTTTTTGATATTTTAAAATTGATGGCAAACGATGCTACCCAAGCGGTCATTCCAAAGTTGATACGAGAGAATTATGATAACTGGTCTATTCAAATAAGAGCCCTTCTAGGTGCTCAGGATATCATGGACTTCTTTGAAGATAGGTACACTGAAAGCCCATCAGAAGAAGTTGAAGCAACTATGTATGACACTCAAAGAACGATCTTGTGAACCGATTGAAAGAAAATTGCAAGGCGAAGTCCACAATCTACCAAGGCCTTGATGAGGCTATGTTCGAAATCATTGCCTCCGCCAAGACATCCAAAGAAATTTGGGACTCTCTCCATCGAACACACAAAGGTGTAGACAAAGTGAAGAAGATTCGTCTTCAAACATTGCGAGATGATTTCGAATCTTTAAGAATGAAATCTACTGAATCCATTGCGAATTACTATACATGAGTTATGGTAGTATCAAATCAATTAAGAAGAAATTGAGAGACTCACAACAACGAGAGAATTTGTGAGAAAATTTTGCGATCTTTAGATCCAAAATATGATTATATAGCGGTGACCATGGAAGAAACAAAAGATTTAGAAACCATGTCCACAAAAGAACTTGTGGGCTCACTCCAAGCCTATGAGCATAAAGTCTATAGAAGAAGTGAAGATAAAGCACTAGAGCAAACCCACTAAACGAAGTTGTCCCTCACTACAGATTTATACGATAAAGGGGGATGTCATAGCGAGGAAGAGGACGAGGCCGAGGATCTCGTGGAAGAAATTATGAAAATTTTGACTCCAAAGAAGGTGGCAAAGGTGGAAGAGGTCCCACTAAAGAATGACGCAATCAACATAACTATATCCCACGAGGCAGAGAACAAGAAGAAGAGGGGGATACAATAACCGTTCGAATGTAGACAAGAGAAATGTTTAGTGCTACAACTGCCACAAGTATGGACACTACAGTAATGAGTGCAGAGGTAATCCCGAAAATCACGAATCAAATGAAAATGCTAACTTTGAAGAAAAGGAGAAAGCCAAAGGAGAATCATTGATGCTGATGGCACACAATTCAACCCACTAGGACCAAAATGTTTGGTACCTTGATTCTGGAGCCAGTAATCACATGACTGGTAGAAAGAACCTATTTAATGAACTTGATAATAAAGTTCAGGGAGAGATATCATTTGGTGATCTCTCTAAAGTCTCAGTTCGAGGAAGGGGAAATGTCCTAATCAATAGGAAGGATGGAGACCATGCTTTTATCTCCAACGTTTACTATGTGCCATCCATGAAGACTAATATACTTAGTTTCGGATAGCTTATGGAGAAAGGCTATCGAATTAGCCTTAAAGATAAGTAGATGGTGATAACATACGCTCGAGGTAAGCACGTTACTTGAGTACAAATGGCAAAGAATCGAATGTTTCCGCTCGCCATTCAATATGATGTGCCAAGGTGTTTAAACGTTATCATCAAAGACAAAGACTAACTACGGCATCTCAGGTACAGACATCTGAATTTTGAAAGTTTGAAACAGTTGGGAAGCAAGAAGATGGTGAAAGACTTACCCAACATCCACCACCCAAATATGATATGTGAAAGTTGTGTTCTGAGCAAGCAACACAGAAACAGTTTTGGAAAGCAAGCTGACTGGGGATCTACTATGCTATTTCAACTAGTTCACACAAACGTGTGTGGTCCATTAAGGTTGTTTTCAAATGGACAGAACTGATGCTTCCTCACCTTCATTGACAATTATAGTAGGAAGACTTGGGTCTACTTCCTGAAAAGGAAGTCAGAGATGTTCGACAAGTTCAAAGACTTCAAAGCTCTTGTGAAGACACAGAGTGACTATCGCATCAAGTCACTTAGATCAGACCAAGGAGGAGAGTACAAAGATGAAACTTTCCTAGAATTCCTTATGCACCAAGGACCACCCAAATATGATATGTGAAAGCTGTGTTTTGAGCAAGCAACATAGAAACAACTTTGGAAAGCAAGCTAACTGGAGATCTACCATGTCGTTTCAGCTAATTCACACAGACGTGTGTGGTCCATTGAGGTCGTTTTCAAATGGACAGAACCGATGCTTCCTCACCTTCGTTAACGATTATAGGAGGAAGACTTGGGTCTACTTCCTGAAAAGGAAGTCAGAGGTGTTCGATAAGTTCAAAGAGTTCAAAGCTCTTGTGGAGACACAGAGTGGCTATCACATCAAGTCATTTAGATTAGACCAAGGAGGAGAGTACAAAGACGAAGCTTTCCTGGAATTTCTTATGCAACAAAGGATTCAAAAATAGTTCACATTGACCTACACTCCCCAGATGAATAGTGTAGCTGAGAGAAAGAATCGCACAATCCTTAACATGGCTAGGAGCATGTTAAAGGATAAAAATGTGCGCAAAAGTTTTTGGGCAGAAGCAGTATCATGTGCAGTTTATCTGCTTAACCGGTGTCTTACAAAGAGTCTTAATACAAAGACACCACATGAAACCTAAAGTACTCACAAGCCCAGTGTGAGTCATCTTAGAGTGTTTGGCTTCATTGCCTATGCTAAGATCCTAGAGGCAAGAAGGACAAAATTGGAAGATAAAAGAGAGAAATGTATCCTTTATTGGATACAGGGACAGCACCATAGGACATTGACTCTACAATCCCATCAATAAGAAATTCATTCACAGTTAGGATGTCATTTTTGAAGAAAATGAATCCTAGAAATGGGACCAGGATGAATCTTCCAAAGATGCAGAACTAATGCTTGAAAGTGAAGAAACCACACAGATAATAGAAGTGGCTATCGAGTCACAAGTTCCCGAGCTGCAGACACCTCCACATGGTTCACCTCAGAGGAATGAGTCTCCATCACCAATTGAGTATGAAATCTCAGACATAAGGCCTACAAGAGCTCGAAATCTAGCTAACCTGTATGAAACTATAGAATCAATAGAAGAGTGTGTTACACTATATTGTCTATTGTTGACCAACGACCTGGTTAGCTTTGAGGAGGCTAAAGAAGATGACAAATGGAGAAAAGCGATGGATGAGGAGATTCAGTCCATCGAGAAGAACAAGACTTGGGAGTTAACAAATCTCCCGAAGGGCCGCAAAACTATTGGTGTGAAGAGACCAAGAAGAATGCTCAAAGAGAAGTTCATAGATACAAAGCAAGACTTGTCGCCAAGGGCTACAAACAGAAAGAGGGGATTGATTATGGAAAAATCTTTGCCCCGGTTGCC
The DNA here is from genome assembly GCF_029873635.1 of Malania oleifera. NCBI lineage: Eukaryota > Viridiplantae > Streptophyta > Magnoliopsida > Santalales > Ximeniaceae > Malania > Malania oleifera. Next base: position 107,952,921 of record NC_080421.1, on the reverse strand, counting down.
AGGCTTAAAACTATTAGATTACTAATTTCACGATCAGCACAAAATGGATGGAAGATTTACCAACTGGACATGAAATCAGCATTTCTGAATGGTTTTCTAGAAGATGAGATCTATGTTGATCAACCATCTGGATATGTGAAGAAGGGAAAAGAAGATAGAGTGTACAAGCTGAAGAAAGCACTCTATGGTTTAAAGCAGGAACCTCGTGCGTGGAACATGAGGATTGATGATTATTTTCAGAAGAATGGATTTGAGAAATGTCCCTACGAGCATGCGTTATACATGAAGATGGAGACAGACAGAAGCATGTTGATTGCCTACCTGTGTGTTGATGATCTAATTTTCACCGGCAACAATCCAGAGATGTTTGCCAGTTTCAAAAGAAGCATAGTCAAAGAGTTTGAAATGATGGATATTAGTCAAATGGCTCATTTCCTTGGCATAGAAGTCGTGCAAAGCGAGAAGGAAATCTTCATCTCCCACAGCCACTATGCAAAAAAGGTACTGATCGAAGATGTTTAGGATAGACAAATGCAACCCTGTGACAACTCCAGTTGAAACGGGATTGGAGTTGAGAAAGAATGAGCAAGGAGATGTTGACCTCATATACTTCAAGAGTTTGTTGGAAGCTTGAGGTATTTGACGTGCACTAGATCAAACATACTCTATGGAGTTGGACTTGTCAGCAGGTATATGGAGACTCCTAATTAGTTCCACCTGAATGCAGCGAAAAAGACATTCCGCTATGTTAAAGGTACCATCATCGATGGTATGTTTTATTCATCAAGAGGTGATTGCAAACTTATCGGCTATTCAGATAGTGATTGGGGAAGAGATCTTGATGAAAGAAAAAGCAAGACTGGATTCACATTCTTTATGGGAGGTACAACATTTACATGGTCATCAAAGAAGCAACCCATTGTAACCTTGTCATCATGCGAAGCTGAGTATGTTGCTGACACCTCAATTGTTTGTCATGGTATATGGATTAGGAATGTACTGAAGTATCTAAGATTTCTTCAAGTTAACCCCGCGAAGTCTACATTGACAACTGATCAGCAATTGCACTTGCAAAAAATCCAGTTTACAATGAAAGAAAACATATTAATACTCGGTATCATTTTATCAGGGGGCATGTCAAGAATAAAGAAGTAGAATTGATATCTTGCAGAACGTATGATCAGATTGCTGATATTTTCACGAAACCACTCAGACATGACATTTTTGCAAGATTGAAGATAATGCTTAAAATGACAAAACCAAGAAAATCAAGTTTAAGGGGGGATGTTGAAAATTAAACTTGACTGGAGGGGCCCAATTTTGAATAAGCCCAAATATCTTGAATCCGCCCATTAAGTGCTTCTCTGATCTTCTTGGATCTCGTTCTAGTGATAGACCCAATTGGAACATGCAATGGATCCTTTAATGGGCTTATTGATTCCCATCATTCCCCCTCTCTTCAAAAGGATTCGTCCTCGAATCGTGTAGTATTTTAAACCAATATTGACAGCAAGATAATATTATAGAAACAATGAATCAATGCAAGACGACCAAAAAAAAAATCAACTTTGACAAGTACCAAATGATAGTATCTATTGCTTTAATATCACCTTTTTTTTTTTCGTCCTTTTGCTTTCTTTTCTTTTTTTTTCTTTACGTCTCATTTTTTTTTTTCTTTTCAGATGCCTTTTTTTTTTTTTTTTTTCCTACTTGGTACACGTCATAAAACAAGAACAATGAATAATGATTGTAAAAACTTTTAACCGAAAAGGATTTAGTACTGGACAAATCCCAAACACATGAATTTGGCTTACCCCTGCAAACATTGACGTTATATACCAAGTTGAATAGATCAATAACTTTGTTAACCTCCTTAATTACCTTTGACGAGTCTGTTGAATGAAATATCCCAAAAAGCCCTGTTGTTAGGAAAGCTTAATAATATGCCACTTAGCATTCTTCTATAGTGGTAGAGAAAAATATGAAAGGTTGATCATTTTTTCATGTTTGTTTATCAATTAAAAAAGATATATACCAAATAAATAAATAAAAATTAAATTTTACACAGCATTAATATCTATTTTTTTTAGTCGTATTACAATAAATTTTTATTTTTAATAGCACTTAATGTAGAGAAAAAAAATACAATAAAATTTTAATTCTATTTTGAGTTATTTTCTTCTTCTTTCCTTTTTTCTCGTAAGTATTATTAAATCGGAGACCTAGTAAATTTCTTAAAGGTCTTGTTTGAAACTTAAAAAATATTATATAAATATATGATGGATATAAACTTAGTTCTCAAAGAAACAGAGAAAAAATAAATAAAATAATATAACAATTTTTTTCTCTTTTCAAAAATTAAAATTTTCATCCAAATATAATCTTAAGCTGAACAAAATTAAAAAAAAAAAAAAAAAACAACCATATATATATAATCCGGAGACTTTAGCCACCATCGTGTCGCTTTGGACACTATGGTACAACACTAAATTTAGGAGGATGAAAGCCACTCACCCATTGACGCACCCCTAGCAATTTACTGCGGTAAACTCTTAAGGTAAAATCGAACTCATGACTTTGGGGTCCACCAAAGTTACAAATCACCCTTACAACCAAACTTATTTTGAATGTATACTAGATTTACCTTCTAAATATTTTTATTTATTTATCTATTTTTCTTTGTGTAGATTGTATTTTGAATATAATATAATTATATAGAATAGTGAATAAGTAAAAGTTGGATGCTTTGTGGTTAGTAGAGTCCTATTCTTTTGATGACGGGTGATTAGAGTGCTAACTCCATGTCTGTTCATGCATTTACTGGGCTGAATCAGGCTGTGTGCGCATGATCAAATGCATGTTGACGTTATATGTTTATTAAATATACATGCATGCATCATAGGATGATGCTCTAGCCCCAGCTCTCTCTCTCTCTCTCTCTCTCTCTCTCTCTCTCTCTCTCTCTCTCTCTCTCTCTCTCTCATGAAACGTGGTCATTGAATCTCATCCAGTGGCTTGAACTTGTTTAAACTTTGGATGGAGTGGTCGTAAGGTATGATGTCAAAGTCTTCCTTTCTCAGTCTTGGAGTTTGAATTTTGAGCTCATATTTTTTTCTCAAGGTTGAACATGCATGCAGGCATACAATTTTTTCAAGAAGATTGTCTATAAAATGCCACAGTTTAGATTATGCTTATTCCTCAGAATAGAAGAAGAAATATAGGAAGCGTTGTAGTCGTAGAAAAAAAAGATTTGAAATTTCCTACTAGCTATATATCTAGCCATAGCTATGATCTGTGTGCATGCATGCACTAGGAAGTATTAAGATTTTAGGGAGCACTGGGCTCAGTACTTTGCCCCTATAAATACAATCACTCACAAGCCTCTCCCACCACACAATTAGGTATACTGATCTCATTCAGTCTACATACCCTATTTTGTTTGGGCATATAATAAAATTTTTTTCCATAAAAAAAAAATAATTAGAATATAGGAAGAAATGTATTTGTACATTGAAAATAATAAAAAAAAGAAGAAGAAAAAAACAGAAAAAGAAAAAAAGAAAGAAGAAAAGAGGTGGTCTTCAAGCTCCAAAATTCAAACCTGCAAAGAAAAATCAAGAAATTAAACATGTGTGAAAAATGTGCAAAACTAAGAAATAAAAGGTGGTTGACAAGATAAATGTAATTGATTCTTGATTGGTCAAATTGAAAATTTGTTTTAAAGTTTGATTGAGCAATCAAAATTGATCGAATTCAAATCAAATTAATCCTTCAAGCCTATAAATAGAGGTTTCTTAAAGTGAGATAGTCACACAAACACACATTCACATAATCAAGCGCAGACAATTGGAAGGAAAATCAAGAGTTTTGATTGAGAGATAATTCAGAGTGTGCTAATAGTCTGAATTGTTAAAGAATTGAAGGAGTGAGGATCTAGTGAAAGAATTTAGGAGGACCTGAAAGAGTTTCAGGGTGAGGATTCACAGACATGGAGAAGTAGTAAGAGTCAAAATCTCGAGGAATAACAAAGCAAATGACTAGGATCGAAGAAAAGTTAAAGAATTAACATTGGATTTGAAAACCGGAAGAGTTAAAGATTAAGGTTGGTAAACTTTTCAAATATTTTTTTTGTTTAATTCTGCTTTGAATTATAAAAATTTGAAATCTCGTAATCTAAATGTAGTATATTAAGGTTAGGATCTGTATTCAACTCGTTAACCTGGATTTGATCCATATATGGATCCAACCTGTTGACCCATTACCCATGACCCATTGAAAAACCCAAGACCCAGGTCTAAGTTGGACCTAGGTCCATTAACCACTTACACATATTAGTTAGCCCAATAGACTTAGCCCAGAATCAATCACAACTCGAAGCCCACTAAACCCAACATCTGTTTTTCTTGAACCGTTGGTTTATATTTATTAATTTTTTTTAATTTTTAATTTTTGAAAAATGGGAAAAAAAGTAAAAAAAATCTGAAAAAAAAATCAAGAAAAATATATTAAAAATAAGGAAAAATATTTGAGTTATTTTAGCTCAAATTTTAAAAAGTAGAAAAATAAAAATACCAAAAATGAGGAAAAGTCTTTAAAAATTCAAAAAAGTTTTAGAAAAATATTGAAAAGTTTTAGAAAATTTCTACAAAATTTTGGATAAATTTGGGAATGCTTTTAAAGATTCCTTTGCTTAAAATTTGTTGATTTTACTTGATTTTATGTGTGTTCGTCCCGATGATTTAACAAAGGGTAAAAAGGTATTTCAGATCTCACTGATATCAGTTATGAGAGGAGTTTTATCTAATAAGATTTACACGTTAATTAAAGACAATTAGATTAAATTTAGGGATAATTCATAATTAATTAGGTACCGTTCATAAAATAGGTGTGTAGGGAGTGCTAGTATATTTCCTATGAACTTCCGATCCCAATTCAGGTAAAAGCAGATTAAGGCTACTGGTTACTTGGCTTAGGATTAGTATGGAGACCAAACAATGAGTAGTAACTAGTTAATCTAACCGCACCTAAATAAATAATAGATTGATGACTACTCCAATAAATTTTTATCCTTCTCAAGGACATTGCAACATTGAGTATAGGTGAGCGAAAATGGGAAAGTTTTTCATTAAGAATGTTGGTGTTCTTGTTGTAACCTTGTTGCTAGTTGCCGTGGATATTGCCCAAGCGCGGCGCTCTGATGACGAAGAGGACATTATTGTTTACTCTGGTGGTGGTACAATAAGTGGCGGTGGTGGAGGTGGCGGCGGAGGCAGCAGCGGTCATGGTGGTGGTGCTTGTGGTGGCAGTACTGCAGGAGGCAGTAGCAGCGGCCATGGTGGTGGGGCAGGCCGTGGCAGTGGTGGCGGTGCAGGAGGAGGCGCTGGCAGTGGTGCTGGTGGCGTTGCTTGTGGTGGGCCGGCGGTGGTACAGGGGGAGGCAGTGGCAGTGGAAAAGGTGGTGGAGGAGGTGGTGCCGGCGCTGGTGGTGGAAAAATTGGTGGTGTAGGAGGAGGTAGTGGTGACGGTCATGGCCGTGGTGACGGTGTCGGCAGTGGCAGCGGTCATGGTGGTGGGAAAGGTGGCGGCGGCGGTATGCCTGAACTTTCCATCGTATCTTCCTTTTATTCTTATTAATCAATTGGTTCACCTCAACATGCAAAAATTATGACTAAATAATTCATAATTTACCTTTTTATGCAATTTATTTATACAATTACACCCAATATTAAACATGATTCTAATATTTTTAAAAAAAATTTAAAAAATATGTTCACCGACGTTGAAGTAAATTTTGGTCCATCAATATGAATATATATATATATATATATATATATATATATATATGTTTTTTTAATTTTTTTTTTCTAGGTAACTAACAACACAAATGAAGATTGATTTTTTAATATTTTCCTTTTCTTTCTTTTTCCCAACGATTTTCAAATTTCAAATGGAGTCTAAATTAGTATTATCTCAACATCGTAAAAAGGTTAGCATCCATCATTCAATTTATTTTTCAACTATGAAACAAGTTCACAAATGGACGTCAGGAGAGAAATAGCTTTACATCTCGATTTTTCCATATTGCTCACCCAAAGTTACAAATGACTGATCTTGATACCACTTGTTAACACCGAAGAGTCCTCATCGACGGACCTGATATACGCGGGTGAGCACCAATTAACTCAAAAGTTTAAATTATGTGCATAAGCGTCCATTTTCTATCTATTTTTTCAATGTAGGAATTCATCAACTTTTTTTCGATGTACCAAAAACTGAAAGTGATATTCCAAAAATGAATTGTTAACCTTGCGCAGCACATAAAAAAAATTTGCACCTCTGTTAGTTGCTGCATTAAAAAGTTGCAGCAAAGATGCTGTGAGGTGTTGATTTCAAACCCAACTGTCATCGCACAAAAGTAGACTTGAGTTAGGGTTTATGTTAATTCTGATCAATTCCCATAGATCCTCTGCACTTGTAAGAATCTCTTTCAACCATTCTTTCCCAAAAGCTTCTTTAGGATATGAAGGAAACCGGCCAGCCATCTAATGGATAACCATATTTAACACGGATGAGTTTTCTTCATAAACTATCTCTTTCAAAGAAAAATCTCCAAATCCATTTGCCTAAGAGGGCCTTGTTTATAGTCTTACTGTTTTGGATCTTCAAACCTCCGTCACAAATTGGGGGATCGTGTTAGGTCCAGCCCAATTTTTTTTAAAAGGATCTAAGCTTTATTTATTTGTTTCTTTTAAAGCTCATTTCTAGAAGCTCATTAGGGCTGATTATTTATAAAAATGATGCACCGCTGGAGAGAATTTGAGAAGAGGTAGAATAGAGCGTTGAAATAGAGAGGAGTTGCAGAATTTCATAGTAGTTTCGATCAAGTAGCCAACCAAAAAGTCATTTGTGGTTCGATTTTACTGCAATTTTGATAATACGTTCAAGGCTTGTCGATCTTCAATCTGATCGATGGAAATCTATTTTGGAGTCCTAGAGACCTAGGTTTTTTGGTCAGAACAGTAGCTGCGTTTCGGATGATCTATTGCAAATTCTTTACTATTTATTTGTGATTCTTATATATACACACACTACAAAAAAATTGCATTTTTAGTGACAAAAGTATTAATGGCGAAGCAAAAATGGTCACTAATAATGCGCTATTAGTGATAAAAAATAAATTCATCACTAGTAGTTAAAGCATTAGTGACGAAATTGATATCTATCACTAATAATGTATTACTAGTGACGATTTTCTCTTTGTCACTAAAAGTAGGTTTTTCGCTCAAACTATCTTGTGAAAATATTGGCAACGATTTATGGAATATTAGTGACGAGATTTTTCATCACTAATACTCTATTATTAGTGACGGATGTCGATCAACACTAATAGTTATATTTTAGTGACGATTTTTAAAAACTGTCATTGTCGCGACGTTCCCGGATGTGAACTTGGGATGACTCAAAAATGAATATGATGTAAATGAAGCGAGTGTATTTTGAAAAATGTGATTTTTGTAGAAAATAAAGTGCAATGAAGTCGCCACTAACTTTTTGGAGTGTGGTTAGAACACTTGATTGCTACCCCATTAGGGGTAGAATCGGTCTGTGCTACCAGAGTCGGACTTGGAAGTTTGGTTATGCGAGGGAAAGGTATTAACACCCCCTACACGTCCATTCTTACGAACGGTACCTAATTAATCGAAAATTATCTCAAAATTAATTTAATAAACCTTTAAAATTACTCCCTTTCAAAATTGTAAAACAAATGCAAAAAGAAAAAATATCATATAGGTATTCCCTTAGAACTTTGGCATATCGTGCTCCAAAGAGCTCATGCCTCCCTTTTAAATCATTGGGATCGAAAAATCGAGAAGGTAGGGTATAAAATACGCTCCCGGGGTTTTTCGAAATTTGTATAGCATTTTATACGTAGGAAAATATTATTCCAGGAGTTTTTGAATTTATTTAGAGATGAAAAATTTGTAAAGATGAGTTTTTTAACTCAAAAATATTTTTCCCTATTTTTCTATGATTTTTCTGAATTTTTATGACAATTTTCTTTAGATCTTTATGTTGACTTTATAGGTCATATCCCGTTTTGATTATGGGAAATACTCTGATATTTAATGATTGATAAGTTTGAGTGCAAGACCAATCAAAAGTATCATATAGTGCATGCACATGGGCTTAAAGAAGACGAAAACTCATAATGTTTATTCATTGTAATTTATATTTATCATTTTGGGTCTGTAATAGTAACATAGGGAACATGGTCTAGAATAATTAATGTCTTACCTACATGGTAGGATAGATACACTCAACCATAGATGGACTTAAGGATCACCCTTCGGTTGACCAACGCCAGATTTTTAGGGTATATGCTCAAAAGCCTTAAATCGGCCATAGGACCCACAATATTGCATAAAAATGGCCCCCATAATCTTAGTGTTTATTATCATGTAAATAGAGGTAATTTTATAAGAAAAAAAAAATACTGAAATGCACAAAGAGGGCATGTTCGGTCGATCGAACTTCTATACACAGAAACCTTCCGTCGACCGAACCTCCATCGGGTCAACATGTTGACCGCCCGATTGACCGACTAGAAGAATATATACAAGCCCTGGTCGACCGAACTTCCCTGGGTCAACATATTGAGTTTTCGATTGACGGACTAGAAAATGAACTCCAACACTGTCGTTGACCAAACATCCTCAGGAGAAGCCCTAGCCGCCTGGTCGACCGATCTACCTAGTTCAAAAACACCCGGTTGACCGAATCGCATGGAATTATAAAATCGCCTTTAAGACACTTAGTCCGGTCGACCAAACTCCCAGTTCAAATTTCTCCTAGTCGACCGAATTTTGTCACTTGGTCAACCGAACCTCAAGTTCGGTCGATCGGTGCTCTCAGGTTGGACATTTTTTTTACTAAGATTAAATTTTTAAACGGGGTTAACTTTGCTAAAAAGTTTTTAAACAATCCTAATAATACCCTACATGTCCTGAACAGTTATAATTTCAGGAAACTCTATATATACCCCCTCATTTGCAAAAATTAGTGAAAGATTAGCAAATTTTCTTCGATTTTCAAAAGCTCTATTTCTCACATTCAAGTTTCATTTTTTTATTCTTACTCTTCCTTATTGCAAACCTTGCTAAGTAAAAGTATTATTGTGAGTTTCTAGTTAAGCTTATACTCTCGTTAGTTCTAATTGATTGACATAAATTTTTATCCAAGAGTAAGCTTGAGTTTTTTTTCTATGAGACTTTATTAATAAGTCTTCCGTAGGAAAACGTCATAAAGCTTGTGAGTTTTGCATCATCATTTCAATACTCAAGAGTTTGTATTACTTTTTGTTTGTGAAATAAATTTTTACGAACCATTTTCAAATATCCCGTGTGCTTATTTTTGAGAAAAATACTTTTGGGATATTTGCTTGTGAAGATCTTTGTTATTGTACCTTTTGATTGATTATATCATCTTGACACAAAGATCAAATAATTTTTACAAATCGATTTCAAATATCTTGTGTGGTTTATTTGAGAAAAATATTTGTTCAAGGTATTTGAAAGTGTGCTTGAAGATAAACACTATTTTACAAATCAACTTCAAATATCTCTTGTGATTTATTGAGAGAAAAATATTTGTTGAGGATATTGAAGCGTGCTTGAGATCTTTGTTACTGCATTGTGATTGATACTATTATTTTGACACAAAGATCCTTTCATATACACTCTTGTGAATTGATTGTCATATTTGCATTAATCTTTGAGAGTAGACATTAAGACTACACTGAGCTTATCGTATCTTATCATTCGGTAGTGTGCATTGATTTGTGATATTGAGCTATACTGGTGTACATATTTGCTTGTGAAGAAGCGTATTTCTGTGTACAAAAATTTCATATCATTTGTTGTATTCCAGGCGTGGACATGAAGAGGGAGACTAGTCCTGTGGAATAGTCCCGGACTAGCTTTGACCCAATTAGGAAAGTTAGGTGCGCCATCCTGGTAAGGCGTGTTGTATTAGGTGTCGCTCCACCTGTTTAAGTGAGCTGTAATAGAATCCTTATGCTGGTGTAGCCAAGGCGGGGACGTAGGCACTTTGGCCGAACCTCAATACTTTTTTGCACTTTACTTTACTGCACGTGTATGTTTATTTATTGATTGCATAGACTGACCCTAAGTTGTGTAATACTGTTGTTAAACCGATTGACTTAGGCGATAATTTTTAAATACCCAATTCACTTCTTAAATACCCAATTCACTTCCCCCCCCCCCCCTCTTGGGATTGCACCAAAGCTAACACTTTTTCAAAATTTTGAAATAACAAAAGGGTAATTGTTGACCTTATAGGTCATACTTTGTTTTGATTATGACAAATAATCGAGTATTTAATGTCTATCAAGTTTGTGTGCAGGTTCATATTAGTAAGATCATTTGATGGCATATGAAGACTTGAAGAATAAAGACCAAGAAGATTCATTTGTTGTAATTTATATTATCTTCATTTTCAGGTATGTAATAGTAATATAGGACAGATCTGTAATAATGAATTTATATCATGCATATAGGAACTAATAAGCCCAAAAACCTTAGAATGAAACTAGGTCCTTGCACTTACGCGTAAGATTGTCCCCAAAATAATATATAATATCAGGGGAATCAATTGAATCAAAACAAGACCTAAAGGGCTAAAAGAATAGGGTTTTGGGCAACCGAATCTTGGTGTTCAAAACACCTCGGTCGACCAAACCGTTGAAAGGTCAAATAATTGACCTGACTTCGAGCGACTGAACCAAAAAGGACTTTACCGTCCTCGCCCAACCAAACTCGCACGCTTACCTTTTCCACCAACTTGGCAGCCCGAACTTTCACGCTCAAAACTGCCTTAGGCTACCGAATGTTCAAGTTTGGTAAATTGAACTTGATACCGGGCAACCGAATCGTAGACTTTTGGAAAATCTCCTCGATTCAGCAAACTGTTCTCTTCCTAGGGCACCTGAACATGAAGAACATACTTTTTCTCTTGTGCCTATTCGGGCGATCAAACCATAGGTCAAGCGCCCGAAACTCTTGGGTTACACAAATTTTTACCGTGATTAAGAGGGGTTAAACAAAGTTAATTTTACTAAACATTTTTAAAACAAATTTAATAATACCCTATGTATCCCCAACAATTATAAAATTGGGTAAGTCTATATATAGGGGTTCATTTGCTCTGATTATAAATTAATTAGGACATTGATTAAGCAAACAAATTCTCTCAAATTTCTTAAGACCTATTTCTTCATACAAACCCTATACACTCATATACTACCATTCTTTTGAGAAATCAAGTTTTGTGAGTGTTTTATTTATTGTGTGTTATTACTAGAAACTCTCATTTGTTTATTGCATATTTGATTTTCGGATTGAGGGTTGAGCTTAGTTTTCCCCTTGGATTTAATTAATACATTTGTTGTGTGGGAAAACTTAGAGCTTGTTGTTCTTTGCATTCATATTACAAAACATCTTAGCTCATATTTTTGTTTGTGCAAAAATATTTTTACAAGCTCATATTTGAATATCTCTTTGTGCTTTGATATTGAGAAAATATTTTTAAGATATTCCTATTACTCTTGGTACAAATCTTTGAAACTTTAAACTGTGATTGAGATTTTTATATATACATAGTTTCAAAGATTAGTTTGTTGATACACTCTTATGCTTAAATTTGAGATAATCATTTCTTGAGTGTTGATTGCACACATACACCATTGAACTTATTGTTCTTACATTATTGGTGTGCTTTGATTATTACTGGTGCAAATCTGCTTGATTGTGAAACATAATATTTGTATGTATCTTGTATTGAAAATTGGTTGTATTCCAGGCATAGCCTGAGGGGACGTTAATCCAGCCCGGAAGGATTAGTTGTAAAGGTTGAGGTTAGTTCTGTGCTAATTGACCTGGTTGTATTTAGGTGTCGCTCCACCTGTTAAGTGAAACTTAGTATAATCCTTATGCTTGTGAGTCAAGGTGGGGACGTAGGCACTGTTGTTGAACCTTGATAACATATCTGGTATTATCTCTCTTTACTGCTTTATTGTGCATGCTTAATTAATTTACTTGTGAAGTTTAATTTTTTCTAAATATATATTGATTTATTTTATCTACACTAGATTGACCTTAGGATTGTGTAATACTTTTACTAGTTGATTAACTTAGGGGATTAATTTTTAAAATACCAATTCACCCCCTCTTGGGATTACAGTAAAGCTAACAGTAATTAAGCAAAAAAAAAACAATGAAAATGAAGTAAAGAGCACTTTTAGAATTTTTCTTGAATTTCCATAATTTTTCTTCTAATTTTTATGAATTTTTTCTGAACTTTTATGATTTTTATGATTTGTAATGAGTTTTTATGTATTTAAAATAAATAAATAAGAAAAATAAAAAGTAGAACCGGTGAAAAACTGGTTCAGGGGGGAGTTGAACTGGTTAAACCTCAACTAGTTTTGGAGGGAACTAATTTAAGGTCGTAGTCGAGACCGGCACGCCACGTGGTGTACTGTGAGAGGAGGTGCACACGGGTAAGGATGGCTAGTGTGTTGTGATCTGGAGCGTCCATTGAGGCGTGAATCCAACAACTACTAGGGAAGGCCTCTAGGCATTGATGAAGGTTGGACAAAAACGCCACGTGTTATCTGATAAGAGGGGTACGTAGGCTAGTGAGGACTGCAGAGGTAGCACTATCCTAAGCATTCACAGAGGCGATGATCCGACAATTCGCATCAAGCCGACATGGATTAATGGGAGAGGGGACAAAAATGCCACACACCGGACGAGGAAGAGTGTAAACCCTCATGAATGCTCCTGACATGGGAAGTCTCGACCATTGAGGCGGGGCATAAATGTAACGACCTCAAATTCTAAATATAAAATGTAACATAATGAATGGAAAAGTCAACCCGAACCCGTGGGTAAGGGGGGACACCTGTCAATTACAGCAAAAACCTAAGCAGCAGTAGGTATAAAATCTCAATCATCCAATCATAGAGCATAATACCAGAGTTTACTATATCATCAAAATACTGTTCCTATATACAATCTCCAAAAAGTCAAAATAACACTAGGATCATACAACAAGAATCTCCTGATCCTAGTTCAACGCTTACCCTTCTAGTAGGGAAGCTCCAATCACTCAACGGCGACCCTGACTCGCCGGTCTCTCTGGATTTCCTAAATATCATTTAATGTTCGGGGGTGAGACACTTCTTAGTAAGGGAAAATAAACTAAATACAGCTGTGTGGCAACATGAATATTAATGTAATTATACATATGAAGTACATTTCATATATCTGTAGACATTTATCATAACATACTAAATAATCATATGCTTTCATAATTGCTGATAAATCATATTGCACGTAAACATCTGTTATACTGATGATACTGAAAATATATCCAGGATGAATAGCTAGCTAATGTCATGTATTACCCCCCATGACGGGTTGTGCAGCCTGAAGGTGGGACCCAACAATGGCTGGCCGACCACTGCCGAGTCAAGTATATTTGTAAGTACGATGGGCCCGCCACACCCTGGTCTAGACTGCTAGGTGGACGTCCACACTCTACTGAAAGTCACATCGACTATCCATCTCCCACCCTCTCGTGGGGTGGTTAGCACTAATCTGAACATAGATATCTGATCTATATAGCTATGGTACCAAGCTCCTAAACTAAACTAAACTAACATTCGGGTTCTAATAACATATAGTACATGATAATATAGCATCTTTCATAATTTTCATAAAAATGGCCTCGCGCCAAACATTTCATAAATACGGCCTCGTGCCGATCATCTCGTAAATACGGTGATTACACGCCGAAATTGCGTAATTGGACGTTTAACCCAAGTTTTACGGTTTATATTTTTAATTAAATGTCCAAAATTGTCCAATATTTTAATAAAGTGCCAAAATCATCATTCTTGAATTTTATTGCACTATTTATGAAGTTTTGAAAATTTTTTGTCACAAGAAAATTCCCGGGAACCAAAACCGATACCTGTTCGTATTTTATACATAACTTTTCCGAATGAGCTCCGATCGAGACGATTCAAATTTTTGGAGAAAGAGGAAAGGATCATCTACAACTTTCGTGTTTTGAGTTTTGTGAGCTACAGGCTCCAAAAGAGTCAGATCTGCGACGAACAGAGAACAAATAAAATGAGAAAATAAAAAATATATTTGATGTGACCTGGCCATGCATGGCCGGGTCGGGTCAGTGCTATCCGGGTAGGGCTTCTTTTTTTTTTTTTTTAAACTCCTCCAGCGCAGCTCTTGGTGGCTCTCCTCTCCTCTGTTCTTCTTCTTCTTCTTCTTCTTCTTCTTCTTCTTTGGTTTTGTTTTTTTTTGTTCTTTCAATTTCTGCTTTGCTCCTTCTCTGTTTCCCTTTCCTTCTTTCCCTGTTCTTCCTTAGCTCTGCCTCTGCAGCAACACCACGAAGTCCCTTTCCCCTTATCTTCCTCTACTTTTCTTCTTCCCTCTTCCTAACCTCTCTATTTTACAGTTCCTCCTTCTCCCTCGCTCTTTATCCTCTCTTTCAGCCTCCCTTCTCCCGTCCTCTATTTTTTTTAACACTCACAGTCCTCCATCACCAGCAGATACCAGCCCACACCAAGCTCTCCATAACCTACTCCTTCGGCTAGAAACTCTACCAGCACACAAGCACCCGAGAGCCCTTTGTAAACAGCAGCAGCAACAACAGCCCCTTAGCCACTCCAGCCTGCTGCCATCCTCCAACAACAGCCATGGCCGAGAATTCTAGTCTTTGCAATAACCCGAGCACAGCAGCTCCTTCGCACTAGCTGTGCTTCTACACAACCTCATCAAGTCCACCATTCCAGGCCAGCCTTCCAGAATCTGCTCCAGCAAGGTCCACCCGAGAGTCACCATAGCAGCAGCAACTCCTCGAGCACCAATGCTGCGCAGCTCCAGCACAGCAAGCCTCTCGGACAGCCACGAGCCACTGCACAGAACTGCAGCCTTGCTGCAACCGGAGATCCTCCTCTGCAACCACCCTCTGTTTTGCTCTTTCTCTCTCTCTCTTCTTCTTCTTCCTTTCTTTCTTTCATTTATTTCTTTTGATGGATACTATTGTGTTTATTATTATTTATCTATGTTATTTGCAAGTTTGAATTTTAATGTTTTATTTTGTAATGGTTATTTAATTGTGTTTTTTTTTTCTTGTGTTTTGTTTTGTTTTGTCTTCCCATAAATTAGTAGTAGATTAATTTAGTTGTTCTCTTCTCTTAAAAAAAATTTAATTTTTAATTGAAGTTTGATTTAGTTTAGGTTTCTTCTTGTTAAAGTTCGTGTTTTTATATATTGTCTGCGTATTTCTTAAGTTTTCAAAATACTAAATTTTGGTTCGAATTCTCAATTTTTGTTAAAGTTTCGATTTTTAGTGTATGTTTGTGTCTGTTTGAGTTTCCATAGTGTGCTTTTAATTCCGTGTCCGAAATTACCATTTTTAATTAGCACGTGCTTCGGTATTTCCTTAAGTAGATAAGAGTTTCCATTTTTGCTTTTTAATTTAGTGAATGTTAGTTTTAGGGTTTTTAAATTACGTGCCATTTAATTCGTCAGAAGTAAAATTGAACAACTCTGAAAAACCCCGAATCTGAACCAAGTTCAGTACATTTTTATTTTTTATTGGGAGAACGTAAAATCTGATATTAAAACGCATTTCCTGAGGAGACGATCTAACCCTTGGGTTTAATATTACACGAAAGAACTCCTATACTTGGGATAGTTTCTGAACTGCTCATTTTTCGAGTGAGTCATACGGCCTCGCGCCGAAATCATACATAAATACGGTCTCGCGTGGAAATCATACATAAATGTATATCATTCTGAAAATAATCAATCTATCATATATTTTCAATATCATAATGTACTGTATTCTTTCATAATTTCTCAAAACATATTTCATTCGTATCATTGTCGTAACATAAAATTCTTCCATGTAAAATAATATTCATGCCACACATTTGCTGCATAAAACCATACATTGTATTTTGAAATCATAGTTTCTGACATCTCATACATATACATACATTTCAACATAATAGCAGTATTTTTCCCAAACGTGCATTTCCTTCATAATATACAGATATTATACATGCTTTCCTAAAAATAAATTTTCTCATAAATAATAATAATTGGCATGAAAATAACTGCTTTAGTTTATTTCCTTACCTGGTTACTGAGAAAGGCCCTAAAATATTCTAGTCTACCCCCCGTAGGATTTCCTGATCAATACCCTGAAACTGAAAACTCTCAGTATTAAATTTCAGTATTTTCCTGTGTATATCATTTCCTATAGCTACCATAAGACCAAATTTGACTTAAAAAGTTTTACCTCAACTCAGGGATGATTTCCAACTTACTTTCACCAATGATATGTTGCGGCAAATTTGGAGAGAACTTCCCCAGGAGCGTTGTGGTAGCTTCAGATTATCAAACCGGCGTAAATCCAGCCCAAAATCGAAGAGCGAGAGAGAGAGAGAGAGAGAGAGAGAGAGAGAGAGAGAGAGAGAGAGAGAAAATCGAAGGGGAGAGAGAGAGAGGATGATATTTTCTAAATTTTTTATTTTTAAATCGGATTTTTGATATTTATAGGACTGGATTCGTCGACGAGCCACGTTATTCGTCAACGAGTCCTTCAACAATTTCGTTGACGAAATCCACTCCTTGTCAATGAAATTCAGTCAGCTTAAAAACCTTTCTCGGTATTTTCTCGTCGACAAATCTTGTCTTTGTCGACGAAGTTTCTTATATCTTCATCGACGAATCCCCTGTATTCGTCGACGAAGCCCTGATGATTTTCCTCAGTTATTCATTCCTAAAGTGTAATATCGTAAACTTCCTCCTTTTATTACTGTTTCCATTTCCCTTCTACTTTTTTATTTAAATCTTGTTATTATTCGGGTTGTAAATAAATCCAACGGCGATGGTGAAACGCGTAGGTTTTCTAATGTGGGAAGATCGTGACCATGCAGGGGAGCTTCTATCGGACAGTTTCGATGAGGGGCATCAAATGCCTAGAATTGTGTGGGAGCTAGGTGTAATTGAGCAGGATTTGTGGCCCATCTCCACCGTTGATGAAGATTGGGGATCTACGACTGGGAGAAGAAGTACCTGGCTAGCATTGATGATGAGGGTGACTGGCTGCCACCTGTCACCTTGGAGCAGTGGCGCATGCAAGTAAAGGTTACCATCATCAATGCTTCTGACACGAGGAGATCCAGGTCGTTGATAACGGAGTGTGATTCAAAGGTTGAAGGAGGGCACTCACTGATTGCCAAGATGGCCTTAATCTTCACCGTTGCCGAGTCTCCATGTGGCAAAATCCTGCTGCTTTGTGGTACAAGATACTAAAACCAAAAATTTCTCTCTTCCTCATTTTTCACTCCTTGTTTGCATACCTCTTTTCTCTCTCAATTTTCTCCCTCCTCTCTCTTGTACATTCTGCCATTCGAACAGTCACAGAAACCCTAATGGTTTCTATTTCCCCCTTCTTATTCTCTGTTCATCTTCCCTATAAATCCAAGAACAGAAGCCCTAGGGCCTCTGTTTCTTATTTGGTTCTCTCTCACTCCCTTCTCAATCTTTCTTCCTTTTCCTTTCTCCAACTTCTTCCTTTCTGTCTTTGCGTACCAAAAACCTTAGTTTGAACACTCCTCTATAATTCTGTCAGTCTCTCTCGGTCTCTCACCCGCAACAACTCTTGAAGGAGTTGTGGCTTTTGACAAATGGGATGCTACTACGACGAACCTGCCCCAAAAGACTTCGAAGGAAATGGTTGGTGTGGATTTTCGAGAGGCTCACTTGAAGTCCAAAAAAGATGAGTTCTTCCTCCTCTCTCTCTTTCCCTTTTTATTTTTATTTTATTTTATTTTATTTTATTTTTTTTTTATTTTCATTTGTTTATTTTTTCTTGTGATTTGATGTGTGTGTATGTGTACACTAGTTTGTGATGATCGTGCATTGGATGTTCTGATGCTTCGGGTGAGGGATTGGGATCTTTGGTTAGGTGGTTAGGGTATGTTTCAAGGGTGGGAGATAAAGACGAGTCGGCTCGTCTTTGATCTGGTGGGTGAGTGACTGTTAACTCATGTGAGTCAACTCAACGAGTTTTGTGAACTCGGGTGGTCCCGAGTGAACCCCGCACGTGAGACCAGACACGTGTGGGTCTAGTTGGGAAGTGGGCTTGAGATTTAGAATAGGCTTAAAGGCTTTTTTTTTTTTTCAAATGGGCTTTGTTTTTAAAAAATTAACCAGGCCTCGGATTTTGTTTAAAACCCATGTGGGCTTGGTCTAATTTTTCAAATGGGTCTGGGGGTGTTTTGAAAATGGGCTGGCTCAAATTAGATTTTAAAACAAGGCCCGTATTGGATTTTAAAAACTGGCTAGCCCAATTTTGTTTAAAACAGGGCCCGTATTGGATTTTAAAAATGGGCTAGCCCAATTTATCTTAAAAATAGGGCCAGTATTGGATTATAAAAATGGGCCAGCCCAATTTATTTTAAAAATAGGACCTGTATAAAAACAAGCCAGCCCAATTTTATTTTAAAAGTAGGTCCCGTTTTGGATTTTAAAAATGGAACCAGGCTTGTTTTAAAACAAGGGTGGGCCGAGGACTATTTGAAATGAACTTGGGCTTCAAGTTTGAACATGGTTCGGGTTTGGTGGCCCGGTTCAAAGGTTCAAAAACCAAACTCGGGTTCGGTTGGGTGGTTTGCTCGATTTAGCTTGAGTTAAGTATAAGCCTAAGACCTAGGGAAAGGGGAAGACCTACTTACCCATTCACACACTCAACAAGATTATATGAACTAAATGATACAAGAAACATAACTTTTAATTCTTACATGCCCCTTCTTCTCTCCTCTTCCTCCCTTGCTCTGGTATCTGCTTCTAACCTCAGAGCACCAGTGGTTTTCTGTCTTCGCCACTAACTCTCTCTAATTCTCCCTATCATGGGTGAATGCTGATCTGTGCATAGGATGGTGTCCTTTGGTCTCTGCTTCTTGCAAAGCTCTCTCTCTGGAATTCTCACCTAAGCAAAATTGTTTCTCTAATTCTCTCCTTCTCTGCTGCTCTCTATAATTTGGCAGAGTGTTGCTTTTTTGTTTTTCTCTCTCTCTCTCTCAATTTTAGGAGAGGTTTTCTGATGCTCTCAATTTTATCAATTCTTATAAAGTGCCTTTGCACTCTCAATTGTATGTTCCTTCAACTACAATGCAGGCCAATTTATAGGGGGTTCTGGGGTGCTTTGGCGCCAAAAGCAATTCCATTTAACTGAATTCCCTGCGCTGGCAGGGAATATTTTATTCTCTACTTTATTTCCCCTTTATTTTTGAATTTCTCTTACTAACCGAATGATTTTCTAGCTCTCTTGTGCGCAGGGTAATCGGGGTAGTCCAGGTGGCATTTCGGGAATGGAGGGCTTTGGGACCTTTGACCAGGTGGTGAACCAAGAATGGAGGGCAGGGCATCTATTACTTTATTTTTGTTTTTGTAATTTTTTTCTTTTTGCTCTGTTGTGATGTACCCCAAAGATTTATTTCCTACGACAATAGTTTGTACAACTTAAGTCTTTATTTTCCATGTATATTTCATTTCCTTGTGTTTTCGTACTTTACACTGTTATTTTCGGTTTCTTGTTGTGCACGTATCCCCCCCCCCCCCCCTTTTGGCAAAATAAAATGTGACCTCACTTCTTTAATTTTGACTCCTTGTTTCATTTCAGAGTTGACCATGTGGCCCATGAAAGCCCCTCGGTTAATAAAACACCATTTTAACATTCAAACAAAGCCCTAGCTTTAACATTAATAGACCCCAAAACCAAAAACTTAGATTAAAATTTCAAAATTCAGAAGACTGAATTTAAAAACCTGAAAAGCCCAATTCCAACAATTTGGATTACTCCTAGACCTAAACCCGGGAAACTTGATTTTCAGTTGGTCAAAAAGAACAAATTCCAAAGACGGTCTTGAATTTAACTACTGTTCAAAGAAACCTAGTCTACTCGAGTAAAACAAAATCCTAATTTTAAAAAATTAGGATTAAAATGACTAGCAACTTGTTTAAAAACTTGAAAGACTCGATTAAGAATTCAAACTTAAACCCCCCCCCCCCTTCTTTTTTTAAGTGAAAAGGACTCAATTATGGGGTTACGCCGAGTCTTAGTCTTAAAACAAAGGGGGGGCTCATTTGGGATTCAAAGTCAAGTCTTATTTCACAAGGCTCCTTTGGGGTGGCCTAGTTAAAATTAGAGTGTCCACAGTCACTAGTAGTGATTTTTAGTGATGGTTTCCGTCACTAAAAAATTTGCCCAATTATGTCATTTGGCTTTTCCTTTTGTGAAATCCCTCGCTTATCCCAATCCCAACTCTCTCCCTCTCGCACTCCCTCTCGCAGTTCGATTCATCTGAGAGGCACCGCCGCGCATTCCCACCGCCACTACTGCATCCCTTCCACCGCAGACCCACCGTCAGCTAGGTAGCCACTTACTGCCTACTCTCTCCCTCTCGAGTTCCATTCCGCCATGCAATTTGTCCAAGAGGCGCCACCCCCTCTGCCGTAGAGTCACCATCAGCTGGGCAATCATTTGCTGCCTACTCTATCCCCCTCGCGCTCCCTTCTACCATGCGATTCGTTCAAGCTATGGTACGTTTGATTTCTTAACTTTTCTTATGAGTTCTACCCCATTTGACTTTTGCCTCTATTTTTGGTATACATTGTTTATTTTTCAATAGATTATTTAATTTCTATTTGATCCATGATTTGGGTTTCAAAACACTAATTTTAATCTCCCAAAGAAAGCACCGATTAACTTGCCCCACTTGTTTGTTTATGTATAATCTAGTTTTATATTCCACTTACATTGTTGTTTTTGTTATAATCTTTCATTGTTTGTTTTGTCTTCTGTTAAAGACAAGGCTTTCAAAATTGCATTTGAGAGCCAGTTGATTCATCTTTGGACAACATAAGCTTTATTTCTTAGTGTGTCTATGGTTGTTTTGAATCTTCAATCTATACATGTTGCTCCAAAACCAAAACGTAATGTTTAGTCTTCCCAAGTTACCTTATATGCCTCTCCAATATCTCTATCAAGTAAGATACAAAGAATAAATTTTACTTATAGAGGGGAGACATAATATAAACAATGAAAAATATGTGTCGGAAAGTTGAGAAAATTCACTTTAATTAAATAAACTTTTGTCCCAATTAAATATTTGATTATCACCAACTAATGTCAATCAAAATTGATGAGTTAAAAATATATTATGTAGGAACCCGAACCCGAAAAATAAAATAAAATGAATATAAAAGAGAGAAATAAAGGAAAAGAAAGGAAAAAGAAGGAATTTGGAAAGTGGGGACCCAAACTGGCGATGGTTTTGCGAGTCGGAAGAAAACCAGCCACGTTTTGGTTCTGCCAGGCCAGTCAACCACAAAACCGGCAATGGTCCCAGTTTTATGGATACAAGGGAAACCGACACCGGTTTTCCTCTGGGCCTGCTCACCTATAAATAGGTTTGAGCTCATTTTTTTAGAGAATCTCAATTCTCTCTCTTCTCTCTCCTAGGGTTTCAGAACTTTTTCACCATAAAGCCTTTCCGAGCTCATCTTTGCTTCCCATTTGTCTCTATCATCCACCGTCTAGCAAATACGCGTGTTTGCACCGATTGGAATTTCTAGGATTTTGTCGTTTCAAGCCGTTCAGGTTTTTTTGTTTTCCATAAATAGGTAAGGGGATTTGTTTACATTAGTTATTTTTAAAATCTAAATTGGTAGAACTGTAGGTTATGATATTATGTATGATATGACTGCTTATTTGGAAAATTTCATTGGGTGAAATTTCTGATTTTTCTGTTTTACGGTTTTGGTAAAAACTAGGGTTTTGGAGTATGGCCTCCATTTTTCCTAAAACTTATTTCTTTGTATTAAACCTAAAGTAGGAGATGCTTAAAACCCTTGTTTTCAATTTAAATGATATTTTCTGAACCATATGCTATACTAATGCATTTTAAACCAAATGAGTGTAACATGAGATGTTAAATGGAAATATACTGAATTGAGAAATATGATTATGAGATATGGGAACTGGAGTTCTAAATTGTTATCAGGAAATGTAGAAAAGAGATGTCGGCTAAATACCGAGATATGTATGTACCAAGGTTAAACCGAGAGCTGTGTGTGCCAGTTTATACCAATGAATGAATGAATGAATTAATTAATTGTGAAAAATACTGGAACTGCTTAAATGCTTTTTGAATGAAAACAAGTTACTGTGCTTTTGATATAAATTGTATATATATTATATGAACCACTTGAGAAAGCTTGTTACCAGGAAAGTACGGTAGCATTGCTAGCATGAGATACAGTGCAACCACGCGTTATTCTTAAGTGTGGGTATCGAACTAGTCGACTTGGTAAGGATAGCCACTGGTTGATCACGGACCAGGGTTGTAATGCCCTGAACCCAAAAACCCGGTCTGATGCGTTATACCTAAATAAATCGTGCTTCGTGGCCCCCCGAACCTGCCTAGTGGGACTTGGGTGCTATGTCATCTATTTATTTACCTAATACCTGACATTCTATTATCATTTACGCAGCGGAAAATGTAACTACAATCTTCAACCAATATAATACTTGAGTTTTCTACATCTATCTACATTTCAAATGTAATAACTCGAATAATTATTGGAATTAAAAAATAAAGAAAAGAAAAGAAAAAAGAATTTTTAAAGGGGATATAGCAGGGCTCCTCATTCGTCGACGAATCGTTTGCTTGGGCTCGTCAACGAGAATTTACCGAAAGGTTTTTTTTCAGGGCCTAAAATTTGTCGACGAGGGCGCCGTCTTCATCGATGAACTGCCTTCATGGACTCATCGATGAGGTGACGTGGCTCATCGACGAGGCCACATGGCCAGCCACCTATAAATATGAAAAAACAGGTTTTCAGTTGAAATTTCCGTTTCTCTTTCATTTTATCTCTTTAGAAAAATTACTCTCTCCCTTCTCTCTAGATTTCTGGCTCCGATTCTCTCCGGTTTGACGATCAGAAGCTACCACGATGATGTTAGGGAGATTCTCCACAACATAGCCGGAGCGGAAATTCAATTCGAGTAGTTTGGGAATCATCCCAAAATTAGGGTAAGTAGATTTTTAGGTATTTTCAGTATTACCAATATTATTTAAGGCCAGATTTTGTATACTATGAGAATATACTGGTGTTTTGTGGAATAAATTTGGGGTGTCATATTTTCAGGAATAGAGTATTTTGGGCCTTATAGTCATGGGTTAAGGTTCCAGTAAGTATCTGTTCAGGAACCCTGGTAAATTATGGTTGAAGAGATTTATGAATAGGCAATTTAAGGAATTATGAGTGTATTGATTTATTGGAGAATATGTGTATATAAATGTAGGTTTTTGAGGTTGGTACGCCGAGGGTGCGGGAGTGGAGTGTTGAGTGAAGGCCAACCTCACAGTTAGATAGGTAAGGGAAATATGTTATGCTAGGGATTTTAGAAAGTATATCAAAAATTATGTATGTATGTATATATACATATATATATATATATATATATCATCTTATTATTCAGTTTTTCCATAATGTTATTACTATTATTATAATTACAGCAGGAGTTACATTAGAGCATGAGAATCTTACTGCTTAAATGTGTGGCATGAGTTTATAACAGTTTAGTAAAGTATTAATATAATTTTACAAATATCATGTTTTACAGTATATTAGCAGAAAATATCAGTATGCAATTCCCAAAAAATATAATTTATAGTATTTTTCATAATGTCATGACTACAAAACCATAACACTCAGTTATTCAGATATTCAGTTATTCAATTAGATATACAGATTATGAAAATCAGTTTTGAAATGTTATGGTTATTTCAATAACATGGTAAAAATAGTAAGATAATTATATATATATATATATATATATATATTTATTTATATCAGTACTAAGTAGTATCAAACCTTGTGGAAATATTCAATCAAATCCAGACAGTAGAGCACGGAACCGTTGCTATTTTAGATCAGAGTGCAACCACATATCTTAGATAGTGTGTGGATTCTGTCTGATTGTGACAGGAGAGATTGCAGTCTCCCCATAAAGCTAGGTTGAGGTGACCGGTTTGACGAGGTAGAGTAGTAGCGTGCCCGAAGAGACTGTAGTGGGTCAGATTGTTGATTGATAGAGATTCAAATTGACTTACCTGGTAGGCCAACCAGAGTTAAGTCCAACCTACGGGCTGCAAAACCCTGTCATGAAGGGTTAAATCATGACATTCAGATATCAGGGTATTAACATAGTAATTTCTATAGATACAGATTTACAGTACAGCAACATATCTATAATAATATTAGAATTATGTGTAACTAGAAAACTCAGATATACAGTTGTATTTTAAACTATAATAAATGTGATCTGTGCATACTAGATTATTAGCTTTATAGTTTTAGTATTATATTAGTATATTAAATGTGTAACTCAGTTGCCACACACTAGTAATAGCATATTTTCTTTTACTGAGCGTTGTCTCATCCCAATAACTTAACATTTTTCAGGTGATCCAACTAGGTGAGTAGATCAGGCTCGTAGGTAGAGAGGTTTTTGCGCAGCCCTTTTTTGAAAGGTGAGTGTTTCCTGGGTGTTGGTTGTTTAGGTAGATCCCAGGGTTTTGGATGACGTCACTGGGTACTTTGTGATGTTTATTTTGGGACCTTTTAGATTTCTGGTATTGTAAATATTGTTTATAGTTTTATGTTTACTGCTACTTAGGAATGTATTGCGTACAAAGTTTTCCTCAGTGCTCCCTTGGGCCTGAGATGTTTTCAACAGGTAATACAGAGAGATTGGATATATATATATATATATATATATATATATATAGGAAAAAAATGGCTTTTAACAGCAGGTTATTACAGTTTGGTATCAGAGCCTAGGTTACTAGTTCTGTAGACCATAGAGTGCATCAGAAACAATACCAAAATATAGGAAAAAGATTTGGAGTTTTGTTCTATGGTTTGGATACATGATTTACGCGGTGATTTCTGTGTCTTTCCTAGGGTGGCGATTTGAGGAAAGCCATAAAAAAACTATTAACGAGTCGTGTGTCTAGGTTGTAGGATTGAATTTTGAGTTAGGAACAGGGGAAATAGTTAATAGTGAATCAGAAGTTTTAGTTAAATGAAATAAATAGGATCTGTACAGGAGATAGGATTTTTAAATAGTGTTCCTTGTATTTTCAGGATGGATCTAGGGAGCAGTGGTATGAATGCTAGAGGAGATAGACCAAGACCCTCCAGTATGGTAGGTGGAGATATAGATGCAATATTGCACAGCGTCACCCATAAAGTGATGGCTGAGATGGCTAGGAGCTTGGGAGAGCGTGGCTGCACAATCGAGCAGTTTACACGGACGAAGCCCCCGTCTTTTGCTAAAGGAGCTGACCCAGTTGTAGCTGAAAATTGGGTTTAGGACGTTGAAGAGATATTGGCAGTGCTTTCATGTACAAATGAACAGAAGGTGTCATTTGTGACATTTAAACTAATGGGAGAGGCAAAATGCTGGTGGAGATCAGCACGATTGATCAAGGAATAGAAGCTTGATCCCGTGCCAGTGATATGAAGTCAATTCAAGGAGCTATTCTTCGAGTGATATTTCCCTACTATCGTTCGGAGTACAAAGGCAACAGAATTCCTACATTTAACTCAGGGGCAGATGACAGTGTGACAGTATGCAACATGGTTTATTGAGTTGTCTTGATTTGCCCCACACTTGGCACCAAACGAGGAGAAGAAAGCAAGAAAATTTGAGGAAGGCCTGAGGCAGAATTTGTTTGAGCAAGTCATCGGACGTTCGCGGAGGTGGTGGACAGAGCTGCCGTTATCAAGAGTGGCATGCAAAGAGGTGTTGTAGCTCAAAGTCAAAGGAAGAGGCCCACACCTCAGGATTTCCAGATGGGTTCTAGTTGGGGACCATGTAGAGGAGACCAATATGGAGGTAGTCAGGGACATATGATGGGGCGCAGTGGTCCTCAGGGTGGACGGACTATTCCTACTTGTCCTAGATGCGGCCGGAGGCATCCAGGTGAATGTAAGATGGGAGAGGACGTCTTCTATCATTATGGGAGACCTGCGCACCAGTCTTAGTCATGTCAGGGATTGCCAGCCCAGGCACCAGCTCCCATATTGTTTCGGGGTGGTTATCAAGTACCCTGTGGAGACCAACAGAGGAACACTACACTGGCGAGGGTCTATGCATTGACGCCCGGAGATGCCGAAGCCACTAGAGATGTAGTTACAGGTACCTTTACCTCTTTTTTGTATAAAGCTATTATTTTATTTGGCACAGGTTCCACTCATTCTTTTATTTCGTCGGGATATCCTAAATTGACTGGGTATGAGGCACGGGTGTTAGATGTTGAGTTGGCGGTGACTACACCTACTGGATTAGTGGTGAGGTGTAGGAAGGTACTTAGGGATTTTCCAATGGCCATTCAGGCAAAAGTACTGCCAGCTGATCTAGTGATATTAGACATGCAGGGGTTTGATGTAATTTTTGGTATGGATTGGTTGGCAGTTAATTATGCTAGTGTTGATTGTCATTTGAAAGAAGTGATTTTCAGACCTCTTTGTGAGTAAGAATACAAATTTCTTGGTTCATGTGTGCGCTTTTCGCCACAGCTTGTGTTAGCTATTTAGGAGAGGAAACTAATTCAAGATGGTTGCTAGGAATTTGTTGCCTACATAAAAGAATTTCCAAAAGAAGAACTGAAACAAGTAGTTGTTCCTGTGGTCATAGAATTTTCAGACGTTTTTCCAGAGGAATTACTTGGTTTACCCGTAGACCATGAAGTTGAATTTACCATGGATCTTCTACCGGGGTCAGCACTGGTATCTAAAGCACCTTACCGAATGGCTCCAGCCGAGTTAAAGGAACTGAAAGATCAATTGCAAGAATTATTGGATAAGGGATTTATCAGGCCTAGTGTGTCACCCTGGGGAGCACCAGTTCTATTCGTGAAGAAGAAAGATGGGACCATGAGGATGTGCATAGATTATAAAGAAATAAATAAACTTGTGGTCAAGAATAAATATCCTCTTCCCACGATTGATGATTTGTTTGATCAGCTCCAAGGGACCCAGGCCTATTCTAAAATTGACCTTCAATCAGGTTACCATCAAGTGAAAGTTAGGGCAGAAGACATTTTAAAGACGGCATTTCGAACTAGATATGGGCATTACGAGTTTCTAGTGATGCTATTTGGGTTGACTAACGCTCCAGCAGTATTTATGGATTTAATGAATCAGGTGTTCCATCAGTACTTGAACCAATTTTTTGTTGTATTCATTGATGATATACTGGTCTACTCGAGGAATTTTGAGGAGCACGAGCATCATTTGAGGTTGGTGTTGCAGACATTGAGAGAGAGAAAGTTGTACGCAAAATTCAAGAAATGTGAATTCTGGCTGAGGTAGGTTTCTTTTCTCGGCCATGTGATCTCTGAGGCGAGTGTATCTATTGACCCAAGTAAAATAAAGGTAGTGATGAGATGGGTG
The DNA here is from genome assembly GCF_029873635.1 of Malania oleifera. Classification (NCBI taxonomy): domain Eukaryota; kingdom Viridiplantae; phylum Streptophyta; class Magnoliopsida; order Santalales; family Ximeniaceae; genus Malania; species Malania oleifera. The sequence continues at coordinate 107,925,272 of NC_080421.1, read as the reverse complement.
AGACCAGAGAATGTCCAAGAGGTTAGAAGTTTTCTAGGTTTGGCAGGCTACTACCGATGCTTTATTGACAGTTTCTCCAAATTATCAAGTTCGCTGACGCGACTCACGAGAAAAAATGTGAGGTTTGAATGGACTAATGACTGTGAACAGTGTAACGACCCAAAAAATAATGATATTTAAATAATAAAGAGGGAGAGTAATGGAAACAGTAATAGGAGGTAGTTGACTTCATCGAAGAACGATTCGTGTTTGTCGACGACATCGTACTTTGAGGAAATACCCCAATAATTTATCAGGGCCTCGTCGACGAATACAGGGGATTCATCGAAGATGGTACAACAGGACCTCATCGACAAGGGCGAGCTTCGTCGACGAGAAAATATCGAGAGATGCTTTGGGGCAACCTGAATTTCATCGACGAGGGAGGAAGTTCGTCGAAGAATTCCTTAAAGATTTGTCGATGAGATGACGTGTCTCGTCGATGAACCCAGGGCTATAAATTTCCAAAACCCGGATTTTGATGAAAAAATCAGCGCAGAACTCTCCTCTCTATCTCTCTCTCTCTCCCCTACGACTCCCTCCACTTCTCTCTTTGATTTCGAACCCGTTTTACGCTGGATTGACGATCTGAAGCCACCACGATGCTCCTGGAAAAGTTCTCCGCAAGTCTGCTGGAGCTAATCGTTGGTGGGGTTGGTTTGGATTTCGTCCCAATCTCAAGGTAAGACATTTTATTCAAAATTTTCCTTTCCCTCGGTTATAAGAAATACAATACATGAAAAAATACTGATATTTTGTTATGAGGGATTTGATTTTCAGGGTGTTGAGTGGAGAACTCGACGGGTATAGGGCCAGAATTTAGTAGGGGCCTTTCAGAGCTAAGGTAGGGAAATATGCTATGCTTGGAGTTTTATAATGATATCATAAATTTCATAGACACATATAGATATAGTTTTTATAGAATATGAGTTTAAATGCTTGTGTAACCTGAGTAGATTTTCATGTGATGAAGAACTTATATAACTTTTATAGCATATCATACTATACTGAATACACAGATATAAACAGTATATACAATTTATGTAGTTTTTTCCAGTATATGGAGTTATATAGAATATACAAATATAGATATATATTCACAGAGTTTATACAGAGAGATATACATGCATATATAACTTTTATACGAATAGCTTCATAAATAGATATATATATATATATATATATATATATATATATATATATACACATATATACATATACATGTATACAGTTTTACTCAGATCAGTATATATATTACAGTTTTATATAGAACAGTATATACAGTGTTTATAGTATGTCATGTTTCCTATTACCATAACATACAGAGTATACAGACAGAGTATATAGACAGAGTATACAGACATATATACAGAGCTAACATCAAGATGCTACAGATATAGTATACAGAGATTACAATATTTACAGTATAGAAAGATAGCATTATGGTAATTTTGGAAACATGATGAAAACAGTAAAAGAATATATATATATATATATATATATATATATATATATATATATATATAGTATCAAATCCCTGAGGAAAGATTACATACAGATACAGATAAAGAATACAGAGTACGGTACCGTTGCTAGATACAGATAGAGTGCAACCACATATCTCAGATAGTGTGTGGGTACCGTCGACTATGCTCGGAGAGTATGCAGCTCCCCATTTCGCTGGGTGGAGGGGGCCGATTTGACGAGGTAGTAGCCAGTCCCGAGCCTAGGAGTGGATGCAGTTTGGCCAGGCTGAGGTACTGTAGAGTATATTGACTTATCTGGAGTGTCGACCAGATGAAGTCCCGCTTACGAGCCGCACAAACCTGTCATGAGGGGTCAAATCATGACATATAGAGTTCCAGGGATAAAGCACAGTTATGTATATGCATATAGTTTTATAGTATATGATGAGTATAGTATGATATTAGCAGTATGAAGAGTAGAAAACACAGATGATACAGTTATATTTTAAATTGTGAAAAGAAAGATATGCTTTATAGATTTACTATTGTATTACAGTTCAGTTGTTATTTAAACAATATTCCTAACTTAGTTTCCACACACTAGTAATAGCATATTTCCACTTACTGAGCGTCGACTCACCCCATGACTTTAACATTTTTCAGGTGAGCCAGTTGGGCAAGCAGATCAGGCTCGCAGACAGAGAGTATTTTGATTACCTTGGTTATAAGGTGAGTTTTTGACAGAGTTTTTTATTTTTGGGGTAGATGATGATGGAGGGATTTGTTTAGTATGGCTATAGTCGATATATACTGGATTCTAGTATTGTATAGTATTTACATATATATATATATATATATATATATATATATGGTTATGTGATGTGTGTTCCGCTGCTTAGGTATGAATGTAGATATACATATAAAGAAAAAAAAAATGGTAAGAATTTTATGGGATGTTACAAACAGAGCTTTCAGGAATTGAAGCAGCGATTGGTCACTGCCCCAGTGTTAGCTATTCCATCAGGAAAGGACGGGTTCGTGATATATAGTGATGCATCCCTGAAGGGACTTGGGTGCGTATTGATGTAGCACGGTAGGGTCATCGTATATGCTTCTAGGCAGCTTAAAGAATATGAGAAGAACTATCCTGTGCATGATTTGGAGCTAGCTGTAGTGGTGTACGCTCTCAAGATTTGGAGGCATTATCTATATGGAGGAAAATGTGAAATTTTTACGGACCACAAAAGTTTAAAATATTTCTTCTCTCAGAAAGAGCTAAATATGAGGCGAAGAATATGGTTAGAACTTATTAAATATTATGACTGCACTATTAGCTACTATTCAGAGAATAGCTACTATTCAGAGAAAGCAAACGTGGTAGCTGTTGCATTGAGCCGGAAGTCAGTGGGAGTAATATTATCGGCAGTAGAGATTCAGCACCCTATTATGATGGATTTGGAGAGATTAGGTGTGGAGCTGATAGAGGATGATCACCAATCATTCATTGCTAACTTAGTGATTCAGCCTACGTTGCAAGAAAAGATTAAAGCTGGCCAGAATTTTGACCCATAGTTAGCTGAGTTAATAGAAAAAGTGCAACACGAACAAGAAGAGGATTTCAGCATATCAGATAACAGAGCCCAGTGGTTCCGTACTAGACTATGTGTTCCTGCAGATGCCGAGATTAGGAGGACTATAATGGAGGAAGCTCACACATCCCTATACACCGTACATCCGGGTAGTACTAAAATGTATCGAGATCTATAGGAATCCTTTTGGTGGAGTGACATGAAGATGGATATTGCTGAATTTGTAAAGCAGTGCTTGACGTGCCAGTAGATAAAGGCTGAGCACCAGAGACCCACAAGACAGTTGCAGCCACTCTTCTTTCCAAAGTGGAAATGGGACCACGTCTCTATGGATTTTGTTACTGGGCTACCACCAGTGTGACAGGGGTCGAATGCTATTTGGGTGATCATTGATTGTCTGACAAAGACCGCTTATTTCATCCCTATTAAAGTCAGCTATTCCATGGATCGATTGGCAAAAATATATGTTTAGGAAATAGTTTGCAACCATGGTGTACCGGTATCCATAGTCACAGACTAAGATCCTCGATTCACTTCACGGTTTTGGAAAAGCTTTCAGGAGGCTATGGCACACAGTTAGCATTTAGCACTACTTTCCACCCTCACATAGACGGTTAGACTAAGAGGACGATCATATATTAGAGGATATTTTTCGTGCATATGTGCTAGATTTTGGGGGTAGATAGACCCAATTTATGTCGTTGGTTGAGTTTGCTTACAATAACAGCTATCAGGCCAGCATCGACATGGTACCTTACTAGGCACTGTATGGTAGGAGATTTTGTTCTCCTCTTTTCTGGGATGAAGTAGGCGAGAGGCGAGTTTTGGTTCCAGAGATGGTACAACAGGCATACGATAAAGTCCGACTAATTAAAGAAAGAATCAGTACCGCTCAGAGTCGGCAGAAGTGCTATACAGACACTCATCGCTGAGAGTTAGAATTTGATGTGGGGGATTGGGTATTCTTGAAGGTAGCTCCTCTGAGAGGGGTTATGAGGTTTGCAAAGAAGGGCAAGTTAAGTCTAAGGTATATTGGCCCTTTTGAGATACTAGAGAGAGTGGGGTCAGTTGCTTACAGGCTAGTTCTGCCACCAGCTTTGTCTAGAATACACAACGTATTCCATGTCGCTATGCTAAGGAAATACGTCCTAAACCCGTCCCACATGATCAGTTATGCAGAAATAGAGCTTAAAGATATACTAGCCTATGAGGAAGCACCAGTGTAGATTTTAGACCGAAAAACACAAGAATTGCGTACCAAGGAGATTCAGCTGGTGAAAGTTTTTTGGAGGAACCACACTATAGAAGAAGCTTCATGGGAACTTGAGAAAGAAATTAAACAGAAGTACCCACATTTATTTAATGAATTATAACATTAGTCAGTGTTGTTTAGATAATAAAGATAAAGTCTGTTTAGTGTAGAATGATAATATATATATGGTTGTATTTTAGATTATAGAATAGGTAATGTTTTGGTTTGGGGAGAATTTTCTTTTTGAGTATATTTGTAATTTCCTAGGACCTCGAATGTAACCACAGTATTCCTCCGCCACAAGTGAGGGTAATTAATAAAATAAGTAGCCAATTTTCTTCAGAGAGTGATGTATGGTACAAATAGTAAATTTCAAGGACGAAATTTTATGAGGAGGGGAGAATGCAATAACCCAGATAATTAATGGAATTAAATAATAAATAAAAGAAAAGGGAAAATAATTTTTAAAGGGGATATAGCAGGGCCTCTTCAACAAATGGGAGCATTCGTCGACGAATCGTATGCTTGGGCTCGTCGACGTGGACGAGTGTCTCGTCGACGAGAATTTACCGAGAGGCTATTTTTCAGGGCCTGAAATTTGTTGACGAGGGCACCATCTTCGTCGATGAATTGCCTTTATGAACTCATTGACGAGGTGATGTGGCTTGTCAATGAGGCCACGTGGCCAGCCACCTATAAATATGCAAAAACGGGTTTTCAACAGAAATTTCTTTTTCTCTTTCATTTTCTCTCTCTAGAAAATGCACTCTCTCCCTTCTCTCTAGATTTCTGCCTCCGATTCTCCCCGGTTCGATGATTAGAAGCTACCACGATGATCCTGAGGAGATTCTCTACAACCTAACTGGAGCAGAAATTAATTGGAGTTGTTTGGGAATCATCCCAAAATTAGGGTAAGTAGATTTTTAGTTATTTTTAGTATTACCAGTATTATTTGAGGCCAGATTTTGTATACTATGAGAATATACTGGTGTTTTGTGGAATAAATTTGGGGTGTCATATTTTCAGGAATAGGGTATTTTGGGTCTTACAGTCATGGGTTGAGGACCCAGTAAGTATCTGTTGAGGAACCCAGGTAAATTATAGTTTAGGAGATTTATGAATAGGCAATTTTAGGAATTATGAATGTATTGATTTATTTGAGAATATGTGTATATAAATGCAGGTTTTTTAGGTTGGTACACCGAGGGTGCGAGAGTGGCGTGCTGAGTGGAGGCCAGCCTCACAGTCAAATAGGTAAGGGAAATATGCTATGCTATGGATTTTAGAAAGTATATCAGAAGATTATGTATATATATATATATATATATATATATATATATATATATATATCATCTTATTATTCAGTTTTTCACGAATGTTATTATTATTATAATTACAGTAGGAGTTACAGATTTTAGAGCATGAGAATCTAACTACTTAAATGTGTGGCATAAGTATATAACAGTTTAGTAAAGTATTAATACAGTTTTACAAATATCACGTTTTACAGTATATTAGTAGAAGATATCAGTATGTAGTTCCTATAAAATATAATTTATAATATTTTTCAGAATGCCATGACTACAATACCATAACACTCAGTTATTTTGATATTTAGTTATTCAGTTAGATATACAAATTATGTAGATCAGTTTTGAAATGTTATGGTTATTTCAATAGCATGGTAAAAACAGTAAGATAATTTTATATATATATCAGTACTAAATAGTATCAGATTCTGTGGAAATATTTAGTCAGATTCAGACAGCAGAGCATGGTACTGTTGCTATTTCAGATCAGAGTGCAACCACACACGTTAGATAGTGTGTGGATTCTGTCTAACTGTGCCAGGAGAGATTGCAGTCTCTCTAGAAAGCTGGGTTGAGGTGGCCGGTTTGACGAGGTAGAGTAGTAGCGTGCTCGGAGAGATTGCAGTGGGCCAGATTGTTGATTGATAGAGATTCACATTGACTTACCTGGTAGGCCAACCAAAGTTAAGTCCCGCCTATGGGCTGTATAACCCTGTCATGACAGGTTAAATCATGACATTCAGATCCCAAGGTATTAACACATTTATTTCTATAGATACAGATTTATAGTACAGCAGCATATCTATAATAATATTAGAATTATGTGTAAGTAGAAAACTCAAATATACAGTTGTATTTTAAACTATAATAAATGTGATCAGTGTGGTATACTAGATTATCAGCTTTACAATTTCAATATTATATCAGTATATTAAATGTGTTACTCAGTTGCCACACACTAGTAATAGCATATTTCCTCTTACTGAGCGTTGTCTCATCCCAATGACTTAACATTTTTCAGGTGATCCAGCCAAATGAGTAGATCAGGCTCGCGAGTAGAGAGGTTTTTGTGCTGCCCTTTTTGAAGGGTGAGTGTTTCCTGGGTGTTGGTTGTTTGGGTAGATCTCAGGGTTTTTTATGACATCACTAGGTACTTTGTGATGTATATTTTGGGACTTTTTAGATTTCTGGTATTGTAAATATTGTTTATAGTTTTATGTTTACTGCTGCTTAGGAATGTATTGCGTACAGTGTTTTCCTCAGTGCTCCTTTGGGCCTGAGATGTTTTCAGCAGGTAATACAGAGAGACTAACTATATATTATATATATATATATATATATATATATATATATATATATATGTACTCAGGAAAAAACATGGCTTTTAAAAGCAAGTCGTCATGCCAAAATAAACCATTCATCCACATGTATCCGTATATATACATATCTCCAAAAACATAATCTACAACTTCCAATATTCACAACTCAGAAGACTCAAAACATAAAACATAAAACGTAAAACTTATACATCTCAAAAGTATCATCAAAGTTTATATTGTTTTTCTTTCTATATCCAAAAATGTTATAACAACCCCGAGCTCTCTAAGCTCAATCACATGGAGGTCCTGAAAAAGATAAATTTGTATTCGAGTGAGAAACATATCAATAAGAGAAGAAACAATATATTAAATCAGCATGTGGCCACATAAGGTTTGTAAATAACATATGTATATATAATCATCATTTGCATAATATTATCATAATTTCTGAAATCCTTTCCTGAGCTTGATCCAACAGATGTAAGGTATTTTACCCACGAGAATACCTAAGGATTGGGGTGATTACCCACTCATACAAGTAGTACTCCTCTGCTCTGATACTTTAGGCAACTAATGGTCACAACTGAAACATATCAGGGCACTTACCTTACTCAGTAAGCCCTCAGGTGAAAAAGTAATCTCGTACTCACACTGTTCATACAAAGGTTTACCAGCAAAGGCTCCCGAGAATAAGGAAATGTACCCGCCCATACAAGTAATTTCCTTCTACCCTAATATGTTATGCAGCCTACTGCTACATCTGATACCTACTACGACACTCACCTTTCTCAGCAAGCCCTCAGGCGAAGAGTTTGCCCCGCCTATATAAATACATATCATACTAGCATGGATACTGATGCTACAATAATACATTACTCTATCTGTCATTTATTCTGTATTTCTCATATGTTCATGTTCTCAGTTTTGACATTTCATAGCATTTCACTGTACGTGACTCTTTCCCATTTTACATTGTTTACATTTCACATTTCACATTTCATTTCCATTTCATTCATATTTCATTTCATTCTCATTTCCATTCCATTTCCTGCATTCGTACTACAACTCCTTTCAGCTGTACATTAGTTAGTTCACATAGATATGCTCTATTCTGCTACTACAACTCCTTTCAGTTGTTTATCAGTTAGTCTACAACTCCTTTCAATTGTTCATCTGTTTCCATGGTTACATTAACAATCACATGCAGCATAATTTATAACACATTTTTCATTCTCATTGCATTTCCCGTATAACCTGCATTTCATACATATAACATAATTCAACACAGAATTTCCATTTTACTCATGCCACGCAATTTAGCAATACATTTCAAACATTTTCTGTAAAATAAGTCAACCCTCATTAATCTTTCATATACTAAAAGTATACCTTTAATTTCTTAAACAATTATATTGAAAAATATTTCACTTTCATTAGTCCATTTTCACAAATACATATCTAATAAAATAGCCTTAGGCTCAGAAAATACAATTTAAGCGGTTGGCATTTTAAACCCATACGGAAACATATATATATATATATACACACACACACACACACACACATAACATAATCCATTTATCCATTTAATTCATAAAATCTAGTTTAATATATATATTTCCCCCTTACCTGTGTTCTTGAACTATGCCAACAAGAACCCCAAAATGATGTCTGTGGCGCTCACCCAAACGCTGAATCAAAAACCCTAATTTAATTAGATAAACCCCAAATAACCTACTATTTCTACATTTCCTCAATCTATAAACCTCATATAAACATTTAAAATCCCAAAACTAAGAATCTTAACCCTTACCTCAACTTTGGAGCATTTCTCGAAAAGCCCAGTTTAGAAATCTGCTCCTCTAGATGTGTAGAGAATCTTCCCTAGAACACTGTAGCAGTCTCGATTTGTTGATTCAGGATGAATTCGGGCTGGATTTGAAGAGAGAAGGCAAATAGGCGTTTTAGAGAGAGAAAAATAGAGGAAAATAAAACTTTCTTCACCAAGAAGCTTCATTGGATCTTTTATACTCGATGTTGCCACGTGGCTTCGTCGACGAGAAGACAGGCTTCGTCGACGAGTCACAGAAAGAACTTCATCGAAAAAAGGGCGTGTTCATTGACGAAACTTAAAATCTGAAATTTGCTCACTCGGGATCTTTTCGTCGATGAGGGATTGAACTTCATCGACGATCTCTAGAAGAACACTCATCGACGAAGACAGGATATTTATCGACGAGGTTTGTTGTTCTTCCTCTTTTATATCGTCCTTCTTCCCTTATTCTTTATTTATCTATCCCATTTATTATTTTCCCTAATTATTTAATCATTATAATTTTCCAGGTCTATACAAGAGTGGTGTGGGCCAAGTTAGACTGGAGAGAGTAGCATGACTAGCCTGGTGCCCCCAAGACTAGATCAGAGCATTATAAATGCACAACCCATATCATGGGGGAAGTAAATGGTGTAGTTATGATGTTTCAAAGCTGAGATGAGTTCATTATACATATATATGATTTAAAAATAAAATGGGCAAAGTTACATCTTTGAGTACCGAGCCGAGGGATCGTATAGTGTATGGGCATGTACCCTACCCCAACCTCAGGATATCTCGCTTGTAATGAGTGGTACAATCTTAAGCAGGAATTATGTATATATATATATATTCTATATTATAGGTTTGTGAATGGTTTAAATGTGTAATTGGTTTTCTATTGGAATAAACTCATGTAGTCACACACTGATGTAATATGATCTACCTTACTGAGAAGTGTCTCGCCCCAATATACAAATCTTATTTTAGATCCTATAGGAAATCGGTCCTAGACTTCTAGAGGGATTTTGAAGCATAGTGTTTTTGTTAGTTTATGTAAGTTCTTTTTTATATACTGGGCTTTGGCCAGGATATCTTTTGGGGTTTGTAATAGCAGGTTATGTTTATAGTTATGTATGGATGTATGTGAGGAAACAGTTAGAAAATATGGTAAGTTTTATTAGATGATGGATGTTTATGTTTTCCACTGTGCATGAATGTGAAGTTCAGTTTGAAGCACCTGATTTCCCTTATTTGGGTGGGTAGTATATGTATGGTATCAGAGATATGCATGTTATGTAGGTATAGTAGTACTCTGGGCCCACTTAGAGGGTCAGGGCGTTACAGTGGTATCAAAGCAAGTTCCAGCTAGAAGTGTGAAGAGATTTACATCGCCTAGTTGTGGAAATATTCAGAGCTTAGGTTGCTAAGTTCTACAGATTAGGTTGGATAACTTTACCAGAGTATAGGATGAGGATAGGACTTTCGAGTTTTTCTTCGTAGACCTGGAGACAGAATTTCATTGACGAACTTCTGTATTTTTCTGGATTAGTAGATGGGTTCAAAAAATCACGGCAATCCATCGACGGTTTTGTTTCCGAGTCGGCGGAATTGGAGCTAGAATAAGAGTATCAAGTTAGCAAAGCATGTCGTCATTAGGGGTGTTAATTCATCGAAGTGAGTCTTATAGTATTGTAGTTGTAGCAGATATGTAAGCAAACAGGATTCTAAATAAAGTTTCTCAATTGTTTCTTCAGAATGGAGTCTAGAGATAATACTACTAACGCCAAGGGCAGTAGCAAGGAAGGGGCGAGCCATGAGGCCGCCAGTGACTCCACATTAGTTTTACGGAACTTCGCCCAACAGATTATGGCAGAAGTCGTGCAAACTGCTAGGGGGCAGGACCGTCCCATAGCTAAGCTAGGATGTTCTATTAATCAGTTCACTCGAATGAATCTTCTTACCTTCGCAGGGAATGCAGACTCGATCCAAGAAGAGAATTGGTTTTGGGAGATTGATAAGATCTTGACTGTTCTACATTGTACGGAAGAGCAGAAGGTGGCTTATGCGACGTTCAAATTTACTAGAGAAGCCGATAGGTGGTGGAAATCAATAAGGATGTTGGAGGAGCATCGAACAGTACCAGTAGTGATGACATGGGGCCATTTTAGAGAGGTGTTCTTTGAGTGGTACTTTCTAGCCACTCTCAGGTATGCAAAAATGGAGGGGTTTATGATTCTGACTCAAGGGCAGCTGACAGTTCAGCAGTATGCCTCCCGATTCATGGAGTTAGCACGTTTTGCTCCTTTTATGATATTAGATGAGGCTAGGAAGGCCTGGAAGTTTGAGAGGGGTCTGAATAAGGAGATACGGAAGCAGACGGCGATCCTGCAGATTCAAGACTTTGCTACTCTAGTGGATAAAGTCACTGTGGCAGAGGAGAGCCTACAGGAGGACATAGTGGTACAGATCCTGAAGAAGAGGCTAGCGCCTCCCAATTCTTATTCAGGTGTGAGGCAGGGCACTTGGAAGAAATATGGTAGTGGCGAAAGCCATCAATGAGAGACTGGGGGTGGTACACCTCAGGGTACCACATCTTTCTCAGCTTGTCCTACTTGCGAGAAGCAACATGCAAGGAAGTGCTTGTAGGGTTCAGGTGATTGCTTTCGGTGTGGTAAACTAGGGCACCTGATGTGTGATTGTGACACGCCAAGGAGCAACGCACCCCCACAGCAACCATATAGAGGAGGTACTCAAGCACCACGTGGTGGATACCATAGAGGTACAACCCAGGCAAGGGTGTATTCCCCAACTCTAGGCGACGTAGAGAACACCGGAAATGTGGTGATAGGTAATATTTATATGCTTATGAATAAATCTGTAGTACTATTTGATTCAAGAGTGACGCATTCCTTTATTTCTTGAGGATTCGTCAAACTATGTGGGTTAAAGGTTCAACCATTAGCTGATGAACTAGCAGTGGCTACATCGGCAGGGTTAGTAGTCGTATGTAGTAAGGTGATTTGGGATTTCTCGGTAGAGATTCAAGGGAGAATATTACCAATCAGCTTAATTATGTTTGATATGCATGGATTCAATATCATTCTTGGGATGGATTGGTTATCGGCCAGTTATGCCAACATCGATTGCCATAGGAGAGAGGTAGTATTTAGGCCTCCTAAGAAGCAGGAATTCAAGTTTTTAGGGTCGTGTGTGCATTATGCACCGCGTATCCTTTCAGCTATTTAGGCTAGGAGGCTACCATCGAAGGGATGCAAGGGATACTTGACGTTTGCAAAAAAGACGTCGAGAGAAGAATTTAGGTTGGAGGAGATTCCCATAGTAAGTGAGTTCCCAGATGTGTTTCCAAAGGACTTGCTAGGATTACCTTTGGATTGTGAGGTGGAGTTCACTATATAGTTAACTCCAGGGACGACGCCAATATCAAAAGCTTCATATCGAATGACTCCAGCAGAACTAAGGGAAATGAAGGAGCGGCTACAGGAGCTACTAGATAAGCGTTACATCCGACCGAGTGTTTTACCCTGGGGAGCACCGGTACTATTCGTGAAGAAGAATGATGGGTCGATGAGGATGTACATCGACTACAGAGAGATTAACAAGGTAACGGTGAAGAATAAATACCCATTACCCAGAATTAACGATCTGTTTGACCAACTACAGGTCACACATGTCTTCTCTAAGATCGATATACGATCCAGGTATCACTAGTTGAAGGTGAAATCAAAGGACGTACCGAAGACAACTTTCTGAACCCGGTATGGCCATTATGAATTTTTGGTTGTGTCGTTTGGTTTGAAAAATGCTCCTACGGCATTTATGGATCTGATGAACAAGGTGTTTCACTGATATTTAGACCAGTTTGTTGTGGTATTCATAGATGACATCTTACTCTATTCAAGGAGCCCAGTAGAGCATGAGACTCATATAAGATTGGTACTTGTGGTACTCAAGGAGAAGAAGTTATTCACTAAATTAAAGAAATGCGAGTTCTGGCTAGAATAGGTTGCATTTCTACGGCATGTAGTGTCCAAGGAAGGAATATCAGTGGATCTAAGCAAGGTAAAGGTAATAGTTAACTAGGCAAGACCGAGGAATGTGCATGAGGTTCAGATTTTCTTAGGTCTGGTCAGATATTATCGTTGTTTCATCAAGGGCTTTTCTAAACTGTCAGGTCCTATGACACAGCTTATAAGGAAGAATAGTAGGTTTGAGTGGAACGGGGAGTGTGAACAGAGTTTTTAGGAGCTAAAGTGACGTTTAGTCACTGCTCCAATATTGACCATTCCATTAGGGAATGATGGTTATGTGATTTATAGTGACGCATCCCAAAAGGGACTTGGTTGTGTCTTGATGCAACGGGGAAAGGTTATTGCTTATGCTTCTCGCCAACTCAAAGAGTACAAGAAGAACTACCCTACGCATGATTTGGAACTAGCAGCTATTGTTTTTGCATTAAAGATCTGCCGGCACTATTTATACGATGAAAGGTGCGAGATCTTTACGGATCATAAGAGCCTTAAATACTTCTTCACCTAGAAGGAGTTGAATATGAGGCAATGCAGATGACTTGAGTCGATTAAAGACTACGACTGCAACATTAGTTACCACCTATGAAAAGCTAATGTGGTACCTGATGCATTGAGTCAAAAGTCGGTGGACGCATTGATCTCAGTAGTTGTTGTACAACATCAGATCATGATGGATCTATAGAGGTTAGGAGTGGAGTTGGTGAACAAGGATCCACAAGCATTCATTTCCAGTTTATTTATTCAACCAACTTTGTGTGAAAGAATCAAAGCAGCTCAAAAGGAAGATGCAGAACTGATAGAGGTTATAAAAGGGGTTCAGAGTGGTTTAAAGCTAGATTTCAATATCTTAGGTGATGAGGTATTGAGATTCCACACTAGAATTTGCGTACCGAATGACACTGAGATTAGGTGGGTCATTCTAGAGGAGGCACATCGTTCGCTCTACACAGTTCATCTAGGAAGTACGAAGATGCACAGGGATCTGTGGGAATCTTTTTGGGGGTCTAACATGAAAGGAGAGATTGCCTATTTCGTAGAGCAGTGCCTAACATGTCAGCAGGTTAAAGTAGAGCACCAGAGGCTAGCAGGACCACTTCAACCACTTGACATTCCCAAGTGGAAGTGGGAGCATATCTCGATAGATTTTGTATCGGGGTTACTGACTTGTTCTGAGTTGTGCTTCCAAGTGTAGAAGTGTCAAGTTGTATCAAGGATGAGTCTAGGATCGTATTCCACAGGGACCACTGAGTATCAAAGTATTTATGTAAGTTTAGTGAAATCCTGTTGCTGAAAAATGGGGTTTGAAAATCTTTTTGGTCTTTTATGATTTTGAAAACAGTAAACAAGTAAGAGAAGGTTGAGTAAACTATCAAAATGAAACTAAAATTTTATCAATTTTCCAAAAATGTAAATCTAATAACGCAACCAAAACTAAACAGATTAACTGAAACAATTTACCAAATACTCGGGTTACGGGTCAATGTCTGCTTGCTTCCATAATTTACTAATTCCCTAGGCCTTACTCCTCTTCTTATTAATCCAATCAAGGCATTAATAAGATGAAATTTTATTACTAAACTCGAGTAAATTTGCCACATCCAAACGGAAGAAAATATAAACTCTCATTAAGCATCAACCGAATGTCGTGTAAACTAGTTGATGAAAATCCTAGATTAAATCAAGGTTTTGATGTGCCTAACGTCAACAACAAAGCAAGAAACAAGAGCTAGTGATTTATCAACGATGCCTTCAATTTTCGGTTTTAACCAAATAAAAGTTTAACAATGATGTCATAGGATAACTAATAAACCATGGAACGCAAACGACATCAATCCACACCTCGAGTTACCGAACTTAGCCACTCATGCTTGTAATCCACAATTTTCGAGTCAAATCAATTCCACGGTAACTCATTGCACCAATAAAATGAAAATAACAAATTAAAACAACCCTAACACTTGAACGATAATGAAACACAAGAAAAATATGAACTTTGATAAAACCGGTCCTAACTAAACCGAACATCGAAACAAAAATTAAATCTTGGAAAGAGAAAAAAAATAACTAATTTAAATATGAATCCAAGCGTAATTAAATATGAACTTCCAACTAAATCTACCAATAAATTAAAATACCAAAGACAAAAATAATCAAACAATCAACTATTGCAAAGATAAAACATTCAAAATCCAAGCTTTTTAATTACCTTCAGTAAATAAAAAAAACAATACTATCCTATATCAATATTAAAAGAGAAAAGATAAAAGAAAGAGAGAGTAGGGGCCTGTTGTGGATGTGTTCTGTTCTGCAGTAGGAGGCTGCGGAGTCACGGCTGGAGCAGAGGGGCTTCTCGGGTGGCTGTGATGCTGGAGTGATTGGAACTGCTGGAGAGAAGCTTGGCTGGTTTGCTAGTTGGCAGGAGTTGCAGCAGTAACCTCAGCTACTGGTGCTGCTGTCTGTGGCGTCTGTTAGCAGCACGCTGCTGCTGTGTTGCTGCAAGGAAGGACCTCTTTGCTGGCCAGAGCAAAGTGGACAGCAGGGGCTGTCGTGGCTGGATGATGCCGAGAGGAGAAGGCTGCTGTTGGTGTGTTTCCTGCTATGGAGCGACAGTGGCAGCAACAAGGGAAAGGGGATAAACAGAGAGGAGAAGAAAGAGCAAGATAAGTAACAAGAGAGGAAGAAGAAGAGAAGAAGAAGACAAGGGAGAAAAAAAAAAAAACTGCCAGAGAGACAAGATGGAAAGGAAAAAAAATTTAAAGAAGAAGAAGAAGAAGAAGAAGAGGGAGGATAAGAGAATGGTGTGCAGGGCACACCTGGGAAAGAGGGGAAGAGAAGAATAAATAGAGATTGGGGAAGAAAGCCCAGACCCGGATTAGAGATTTGACCCATTTAGAGGACCCGAATTATTATATTTTTTTGTTCTCTGTTTATTGCAAATTCTGCTCTTCTGGAGCCTGTATCTCACAAAACTCAAAACATGAAAGTTGTAGATGATCCTTTCTCTTTCTCCAGAAATTTGAATCGTCTCAATCGGAGCTCGGACAAAAAAGTTATGCACAAAATACGAACAGGTGTCAGTTTTGATTCCCGGGAATTTTCCTACGACAAAAAATTACCAAAACTTCATAAATAGTGCAATAAAGTTCAAGAATGATAATTTTGGCACTTTATTAAAATATTGGACAATTTAGACATTTAATTAAAAATATAAACGGTAAAGCCCGGGTTAAGGGTCCAATTACGCAGTTTTGACGTGTAATCAGTTACCTGCAGCGGTGCATGAACAAAATTCCATCTAGGTTATAGTAGATTGTCTGACGAAGACTACACATTTTATTCCCATTAGCGTCAGCTATTACATGAATAGGTTGGTAGAGCTATATGTGTAGGAGATTGTACAACTCCACAACATCCCTATTTCTATCGTTTCAGATCAAGACCCATGATTTACTTCTCGTTTCTGGAAGAGTTTGCAGGATGCCTTGGGATCGCAGCTCACATTCAGTACATCGTTTCACCTGCAAACGAATGGACAATCTGAGAGGACTATTCAGACTCTAGAGGACATGCTCCGGGCGTGTGTGCTGGATTTTGGGGATAGTTGGATTCGGTATCTACCGCTCATAGAGTTCCTGTATAGTAATAGTTACCAAGCCAGTATAGAGATGGCACCATATGAGGCTTTGTATGGTCGCCGATGTTGATCTCCATTGTACTGGGATGAGGTAGGCAAGTGGCAAATTTTGGGACTAGAACTGATTCAGTAGACCTTTGCAAAGGTCAAGCTTATCAGGGAGAGGATTAGAGCAGCATAGAGTCAGCAGAAAAGTTATGCAAATACTCGCCGATGGGAGTTAGAGTTCAAGGTTAGAGATATGATATTCCTGAGGATCGCTCTGATGAAAGGGGTGATGAGGTTTGAGAAGAAGGGGAAGTTGAGCCCTTGCTACATTGGGCCATTTGGGATCCTAGAAAGGATAAGTTCAATTGTTTATCGAGTGGCGATACCCCCGGCACTATCCAGAGTTCATGACATGCTTCACGTGTCAATGTTGAGGAAGTACGTGCCAGACCCTTTGTACATGCTAAGCTATGAGCCTCTGAAGATCGGTGATGCATTAGTATATGAGGAGGTATTGGTTCAGATTCTAGATCAGAAGGTGCAAAAATTGTGTACTAAGGAGATACCATTAGGGAAAGTATTATGGCATAATCATGCAGTGGAGGAAGCATCATGGGAGTTAGAGTCAAAGATACGTCAGAGGTATCCTTAGTTATTCATAGATGCACAAAGTTAGGCAGGTAAGAAGAATATTATGTAAGTAAGAACATATGTATGTATGTTTAGTAGAGTAGGTTTGTTTTGGTTTAGAGTATGTATGGTCTTTGAGAGGGTTCTGTATAGATATTGTAACCTCTCTAGACATTATGTTGTAACCATGGTATTCCTCCGCCATAGGTGAGGGTATGTAATAAACTTGGGCCAGAGCCATAATATGGGTGGCTACCGACCCTTATGTAGAATGGAGTCGTGATTTTAGAATATGCTTAGTATTAGTTAGCAAATTTCGAGGAAGAAATTCTTATAAGGAGGGGATTGTAGGAACCCGAACCCGAAAAATAAAAAAGAATGAATATAAAAGAAAGAAATAAAGGAAAATAAAATAAAAAGAAGGAATTTGGAAGGTGGGGACCCAAATCGGCAACGGTTTTGTGAGCCGGAAGAAAATCAGCCACGGTTTTGGATCAGTCGGGTAAGTCAACTGCAAAATCGGTGATGATTTTGTGGATACAAGGGAAACCGGCACCGGTTTTCCTCTGGGCCTGCTCACCTATAAATAGGTTTGACCTCATTTTTTTTAGAGAATCTCAATTCTCTCTCTTCTCTCTCCTAGGGTTTCGGAACTTTTTCACTATAAATCCTTTCTGAGCTTATCTCTGCTTCCTGTTTGTCTCTATCATCTCCTGTCTAGCAAATACGCGTGTTTTCACTGGTTGGAATTTCTAGGGTTTTTCCATTTCGAGTTGTTTGGGTTCATTTTTCTATAAATAGGTAAGAGAATTTGTTTACATCAACTATTTTCGAAATCTAAACCGGTAGAACTATAGAGACTCGGAGAATTTATAGTAAGTAAATAATAAGAAAAGGAAATAAAAGGGAAATTTCACAAAAGGGACAGGGTCTCATTGACAAACGCGGAGCGTTCATCGACGAATCATCTTCTTGGGCTCATCGACGTGGATGTGTGTCTCGTCGACGAGAATTTACCAAGAAGCTATTTTCAGAGCCTGAATTTCATTGACGGGCGCACCATCTTCGTCGACAAACTGCCTTCAAGGACTAGTCGATGAGGTCAGATGACTAGCCACCTATAAATATGTAGAAAACGAGTTTTCAGCGAAAAATTTCTCTCTCTATCATTTTCTCTCTCTATAAAATGGGTTTCTCTCACTTCTCTCTAAATTTCTAGCTCTGATTCTCCCTGGTTCGACGATCAAAAGCTACCATGGTGATCCTGGGGAGATTCTCTACAACTTAGCTGGAGCGGAAATTTAATTTGAGTAGTTTGGGAACCCTCCTAAAATTTGGTTAAGTAGATTTTTAGGTATTTTCAGTATTACCAGTATTATTTGGGTCCATATTTTTTATTCTATAAGAATATACGGGTGTTTTATGGAATAAATTTGGGGTGCCACATTTTCAAGAATAGAGTGTTTTGGGCCCCTATAGTCATGCATTGAGGACCCCAACAAGTATATGTTCGGGAGCCTACGTAAATTATAGTTCAAGAAATTATGAATAGGCAATCTCAGGAAATATGGGTGTATTGATTTACTAGAGAATTTGTATATGTAAATGCAAGCTTTTGGGGTTGGTACACCAAGGGTGCGAGAGTTAAGTGGAGACCAGCCTCCCAGTCAGATAAGTAAGGGAAATATGTTATGTTAAGAATTTTGGTATGATTATTAGCAGAAATTATGTGTTTTAACAGATTATTATTATTCATATTATAAAATATATATGTTTAGCATAAAATATGGATTTTAGAGCATGTGAATTTATTTATTTAAATCGTGTGGCATGAGCATAAAGTATATTAGCACAATATTTACACAACTACAAATATCATGATTTACAGTGTATATATATAGACAGATATATATTTATCAGACAGTTATTTATAGATATTATCCAAACAAGTATTTTATAATAATTACAGATTGCCATGTTTTCCAAAACCATAACACTCAGCCATTATAGATTAGCCCTAAATTTTTTTCATCCTTCTCTAGATTATAGCTTTGGGTTCAATATGAAGGAATGCCTATCTCCATTGATGCAACCATTTCTATCCAAATGCAAGGTTGAAGGGGAACAAATTGTAGTTTAATGTAACAACGGAATCAACTAGATTTCATTTGTTCATTTGCCTTGTGTGCCTTTAATGAGGGAAAGTTTCCCAAAATTCCAATTTTGGGAATTGAGAATCGAATTGAATTGTAAGAGTTGGTACAAATTCCCAAAATTAATTATAAATTATATGCACATATTTACGTAAAAACAAGTGAAATCAAGCTCTTAGCTTATAATGCATTTAAACAATAACAAAAATTATATTTTGTTTATGTTTTTAATCATTATATGCATGTGTTCATTGAAGTTTAGACCCGTTCAAGAATCGTTATTATACATTCATGTCGATCTTATCGTAAATGTGAGACAAATCAATTAATATTCAATTGATAAAAAAAATAAAAAGATGAAGAAGATATGCAGAATTGAGTCTAACTTCTCCATCTTTTGCTAAAGCCCATGAATTCTGTAGTCTTCAAAATATTTTCCCAATTTACAAGGTCAAAACCTTTTTCAAGATCTAATTTGTGAAATAGACCAACTTCTTTTTTAAAAAAAGTGAATCAACGCACTAATTAGCCAACAAAGCAACATCAAGGATTTGCCTTTTTAGACAAAATTCGATTCTCAAAAATTATTGGAGGCAATATCTTTTTGAGTCAAGGATAAGATTTTGGCAATGATTTGTAAATAGAGTTGGGAAGACTGATGGATTTGAGATCCTTAAGACTCTTTGCTCCACCTTTCTTAGGGATCAACACTAAGAATGTGGCATTTATTATAAATGATAATACTACAAATATGTGGTATAAGTTAATAATCACACATTAATTAATTATAATAATAAAACACTAATCACATGTTAAATTTATTTTTGGGTAGTAGAAAGACGACTTGCCATCCTTTTGGTAGTGACCATCGCCTTAAATGATTTGTCAAACCCCAAGAGACCCAAACCCAGGTTAAATTTCTGGCGATCTAACTCTTAAGAAAAACCGGTTTAACATTGAGACTTAACTTGGTTAACAAATGGTAAATCATTGTTTGGTTCTTTGTGAAAAAACTGGTCGACCAAAGATGGTCACCCCTCATTTGATCAGAATATAATCATTATACTCCTAAGACACCGATCATGATTTCGAAGATAAAGATGGAAGACTTTGTTCATTGATTTCGTCGAGCAAATATAACGCTTGATAGGTCGATTCTGTCTGTTTTTCCTAAAAATCTTCATTATCAACAAGTCTCCTTGACCATATCTTGCAGTGGAGTCCTTACTAAACTCCAACTTTTAGGCTTTTCCTCCATTTTTTTTGTTGGTTTTGAATAGATTCACAAAATCAACTATCTATTGGCTCCAAGTCCTTTGTTCTAGTAAAATAATTTCCTGTGTCAAAACACAAAATGCAAGCTAAAATGGATAAAATTTGACACAAGGTGATGTGATGAGACTGAAATGCATTTTATTTAATTCAAATTCAAAATGATTAAAGCAAAAAGGACTCAAAGAAGCATCCCTCTTAGCACGTGATTCATTTCTCGATATTGTTTCTAATCAGTCCTTCCTTCAATCCAATGGCCTTAACAGTACCCCCCACTATGATTAGGCAGTTGATTCCCCTGTACACCTGGCTCTTTGCTGTCAAATATCAACCATATAGAGTCTCTCAATGATTGTACTTTGTGCTTAAACGCCCAGCAGCGATCGATGGTGTGACCAGGGGAGTTGGAGTGATATGCACATCGAGCCTCTGGGTTCTACCAATGTGGAGTAGGGGTTGGAACAGAATCCCTTGTGTTGACCCTGTGGGGTATACCCTATTTTGATTATGACAAATACTCAGGTATTTAATGTCTATCAAGTTTGTGTGCAGGTTCATATGAGCAAAGATCATTTGATGGCACATGTTAACTTGAAGTAAAAAGAAGACCCAAAAGATTCATTGTTGTAATTTCATATTAAGTTTAATATTGGGTCTATAATAGTAAAATAGGAATGGTCTATAATAATTAGTGTGCATCATGCATGTAGGAATTTATAAGTTCAAGACCATAGATGGACCTTAAGGATCACCCTTCAGTCGATCAACGCTAGATTTTTAGGGTATATTCTCAAAGGCCTTAGATCAACCATAGGACCCACAATATTGCAAGAAAATGGCCCCCATAATCTTAGTGTTGATTATCATATGAATAGGGGTAACTTTATAAGAAGAAAAAGAACGAAAATGCAGAAATTGGCATGTTCGATCGACCAAACTCCCACCGGGTCAACAGGTTGCCTCTCGATCGACTGACCAGATATACATAAGCAAATCTAGTTGATTGAACCTCCCTAGGTCAACAAGTTAACCGCTCAGTCGACCAACCAAAATTATATGGGCAATGCCCTGGTCAACCGAACCCCCTCGTGGGAATTTCCAACCGCCTCATCGACTGAACCTCCTAGTTCAAAATGACCCGATTGACCAAATTGCGCGGATTTGCAAAATCACCTTTGAACCACTTATGTACTGTCGATCATCCTTCTAGTTCAAAATGCTCCTGGTCGACTGAACTCAGACACTCGGTCACCAAACCTTAAGTTCGGTCGAGTGATGGTCTCGAGTTGGCGAGAATTATCGAGGTTAAAAACACTGTTATTTTTATTAACCTTGCTTAAACTTTTACAAAAATGACATATATGTCCCCAACGGTTATAATTCTCACCTCTTCTATAAATAGGGGCTCGTTTGTGAAAATTAAGTGGAGATTAGCAAAATAATTAATGAAAAATCCTCTAAAGATTTCCAAAAGCCCATATTTCTCAAATACTCCCAAATACTCTCCTACTTCATTTTCTTTGATCATCCAAGCTTAGAGAGAGTGTTTAGATTATTAGTGCTTCATTCTAAATAGCCCTATACTCTCATTGATATTTGTATTGTTTGATTTTTGTATTGAGAGTTTGGATAAAGTTTTCCCACAGATTTAACTTGATAAATCTTGTGTTGGGAAAAACTCATTAGCTTTAGGATCTTAGCATTGATATTGCAAGATTCCTTAAGCATTCTTTTTTGGGTGTAAAATATTTTACAAAGCTTGATTTCAAACAACTCTTATGGTAGATACATTTAAGAAAATATTTTTGAGTTCGTTTGAATATTATTGCTAGCATCTTTGAAACACTAATCTGATATTGAGATTTGATACACTTTGCTTTCAAAGATTAGCTTGTTAGAACACTCTACGCATATTTGAGATTATACATCCTAATGAGTGTTGATAGCACACATACATCATTGAGCTTATAGTTCCTATATTATTGATGTGCATTGATTAGTACTTGTACGTAGTGGTACATATTTGCTTGTGTAAGAAGCATTTCCATGTACACAAAATTTTATACATATTTGTTGTACTCTAGGCCCAGACCTGAAGAGGGAGACTAGCCATGTTGAATAGTCCAGGATTGACTTAGGTCCGGTTAGGAAAATTAGGTGCACCATCCTGGAAAGGTGTAGGTTGAAGTCAGTCCCACTAATTGATCTAGTTTTATTGTTAGGGGGAGCCTTTCTTGGTTGTACCCACTTTTGTATAATATATTTGTCATCATCAAAAAGGGGGAAAATGTTGACCTTATAGGTCATACCCTATTTTGATTATGAAAAATACTCCGGTATTTAATGTTTATCAAGTTTGTGTGCACGTTCATATTAGCAAGATCGTATGATAGCATATATTAACTTAAAGCAAAAGAAGACCCAGAAGAGTCATTTGTTGTAATTATATATTAAGTTCAATTCAGGTCTGTAATAGTAAAGTAGGAAAGGTCTGTAATCATTAATGCATATCATGCATGTAGGAACTGATAAACTCAAAGACCTTAGAAAGACCTTAGGACCTTGCACTTGCACTTAAGTTAATCCCCATTATCACATATACTATCAGGGGAAATTATTGAATTGAAACAGGACTTTAGATATAAAAATTATAGGGCTTCAGGCAACCAAACCTTGGTGTTCAAAACACCTCGTTTGACCAAATCATTGAATGGTCAAATAGTTGACCTAACTTCGGGCGACCGAATTCAAATGACTTAAGTGTCTACGGTCGACCGAACTTATACCCTTACTTTTTCCAACAACTCGGACACTCGAACTTCACGTTAAAAATACTCTCGAACAACCGAATATGCAAGTTTGGCAAACTGAACTTGAGACCAAGCGACCGAACCTTGAACATAATGGAAAATCGCCTTGGTTAGCAAACCGAACCCTCATTCAAGCACCTGAAATTCAAATTTAACTTTTTCTTTTGTGTTTGTTCGGGTAACCAAACCTATGGCTCGGTCGACCAAAACTCTCGGGTGGGCTAAAATTTTACCGCAATTAATTGGGGTTAAACTGGGTTAAATTTTTTAAACTCTTTCAAAATAAATTTAATAATTCCCTATGTATCCCCAGCAGATATAATTTAGGTCTTCTCTATATATATGGGTTCATTTGCTCAAATTAGGAGGTAATTAGCAATCCGATTAGCAAATATTCTCTGTATGTTTGAGAACCTTTTTGCAAAATATAAAGCCTATACTCTCTCATACAATCACTTCTTTACTAAATCAATCCTTGTGAGAGTTATTTAAGTGGTTTTACATTATCCTCATTTCCTAGGAAACACTTATTGTATTGTGTATTTGATTTTCGGATTGAGAGTTAAGCATAAGATTTTTCCCTCGATTTTATTTGATAAATTAGTGCGTGGGAAAATCTAGTGGCTAGTGAGTCTTTTCATTATCATTGCAAGACTCATTGAGCTTGTATTTTTGACTATGCAAAAATCTCTTCACATGCTCATTTTTTCAAATATCTCTTGTGCTTGAATACTGAGAAAATATTTTTTAGAGATATTTAGAATACTTTTGGTAGAAATCTTTGAAACCTTAAACTGTGATTGAGATTTACATCTATACTTAGTTTCAAAGATTAGCTTGTTGATACACTCTTGTGGTTGATTGAATATAGACATTACTTTGAGTGTTGATTGCACACATATAGCACAGAGCTTATTGTTCTTATATTATTGGTGTGCATTGATTAATACTGGTGCAAATCTGTTTGATTGAGAAACAAATAATTTGTACACAAATTGTATTATGATTCTGTTGTATTCCAGGCGTGGCTTGAGGCGGCGTTGATCCAGTTCGGAAGGATTGATTGTAAAAGATTGAGCTTAGCTCTATGTTAATTTGACCTGGTTGTATTTCGATGTCACTCCACCTGTGAAGTGAGTCTTAGTGTAATCCTTATGCTTGTGAGCCAAGGCAAGGACGTAGGCATTTTGCCGAACCTCGATAACATATCTGATGTTATCTCTCTTTACCTAATTGACATTGCATGTGCAATTAGCTTACTTGTGTAATTTAATTTCAGCATATATATTGATTTATTTTATATCTACACTAGATTGACCCTAGGGTTATGTATTACTGCTGCCGATTAATTGACCTAGGGGAAAAAATTTTAAAATACCAATTCACCCCCACTCCCCTCTTGGGATTACAGTAAAGCTAACAATAGATCAACAATCATAAATTTTCACAGAAGCAACACTAAAAGTGGTTCTGGTATCGGAAAATTATGAGATCTTATTAAAATTTGGAAATATGCCAAGAAGAAATGAGATTATTGTTAACAATGTGTTTGCATATGCGATTGCTTCAAAAATTATTAATGATAGTGAGCTTGAGCCTCAAACTATAGAAGAATGTCAATATTGAAATGATTGGCCAAAATGGAAAGAAGCAATACAGGCTGAGCTTGTGACGCACCAATTTTTCATACCATTTTTTAAATAATAAACAATAATAATTATCCAACACCTGCCACGTCACAACTCTGATACCATATCAACACAACCCGACCTAAAGTGGATACCGGGTAAACAGTCATACAAACAACCCTAATAGTGGAAGGCAATATTTATGCACCATTTAGAATACAAATGACCAGAGTTATAACCGTCCATATATATATATATATATATATATATATATATACATATCTAACATATTCCCAAAATCAATCAAAAGCTCTAGGGGAATCATACATCCCTAGCTTAAAACACTCACCCTGTTTATTAGGGTACCAACTCCCCTGGCCTGTCATAGTTTTCGCAGATATTTAGATATTTGGGTGAGACACATCTCAGTAAAATGGAATAAATTATTTGCAGTGTGTGGCAGTATGAGTTTCGTTATACCATAATATAGTCATTTCAGTGATAATAATATTTGAGAAAAATATACCAATTATACTCATAATCATATAGATATAAAACATAAGCTATTATAAGCTTAAATTCCATTTTTCAAACTCATTGACATACAACCCATATTTATCAGCAAAAGTTCTCGAGGATAGGGGAGATTACACGCTTATACATGTAGCTCTCCTTTGCTCCAATATCGTTTGTAACCTTACCCAATTAACTTGGGTGAGGCTACAACTGATACTTATCAAGACACTCACTTTACTCAGTAAGCCCTCAGTCAGAGAGTTTTACTTCACCCTAAATATTTATGTTATTTAACTCACACTCTTTCATTTCTCATTTCCATTTCACATCTAGCTCATTAGTGTCTTCAGTAACCAATCCATGTGTCCTCTGTAACTCATGGTTGTCTTGAGGATATTATCCATGCCATGCTTCCCCCCATGGTCAAGGTTGTGCGGCCCAAAGGCTGCATCTAAATCACAGTTGACCTATTTGGTTAGATCAAAATAAGAACTCTACCTGTCTGTCTGTAGTACGATTGGCCTACCTACCCTAGTTTGGACTCTAGGGGGAAAAACTACCCTTCTCACTGGCTCAATCGGCTGTCACGCCACACTCTCCATGAGACCGTGTGGTTGCACTAACACCTCGCCAGCAACAATATCATACTCTTTATCAACAACCGTCCATCGGGGTTCTCATTTCCCCATTTCATTATTCACATTTCGTGCTCACATTTCAGTATTCACATTACAATATTCACATTTCTATATTCACATTCCTGTATTCACATTTCAACATTCACATTGCAGTATTCACATTTTCATATTCACATTTTAGTATTCGCCTTTCAATATGCTCATTCCAATATTCACATTTTCAGTATTCATATCTCAACTTATAATGGTATATATCACATTTCAATATTCTCATCATTTTCTGTTTCTTTCTCATCTTTTCAATACACATTCCATTCTCAATAATAGTACATATCTCATTTCGCATATTTCAACATTTCTCAATAAAACATATCATCATTTCATATTTCCCCATTTATCATAGAAAACATTTCTATATTCATATTTCATATTCCATCACTTCCTAGTAAAATACGTGTTGGTATAACATAATTCATCATTTCATATATTTCAAATCCCAAAACATCACAATTCAGTATGACTCATATGCCACACCATTTTATATGATATTCATATCATAATAATTTCAGGAAAAATATCATATTCTTATTTTTCATGTATTAATTCAACCAGTAATTCTCAAAATAATTGTTATAATTTATTCCTTTTACCTGACTTACTGATAGACTTGTTAAAACCCAAACCCTACGCCCGCGACATTCAAAACTTAAGACTGTAAAATTTACATTTTTTCCCAATTAATCAACTCAACCTCCATAATATTTCTTATTTAGCACTTCCTAGACACTATATACTCCAATTAAACATTTAAATCCTAAAATACCTTACTTATCCTAATTTTAGAGTGGTGCCCAAGGACTCCAAATCAACAATCTGCTTTGGCTAACTTGTAGAGAATCTCCCCTCAAATCCCGTGGTAGCTTATGATCGTCAAAATAGGTTTAGACGAAGCGAAAAAAATTGAAGAGAGAGAGAGAGAGAGAGAGAGAGAGGGAGAGAGAGAGAGAGAGAGAGAGAGGGCCGTAGGGTAGGGAGAGAGAATGAGAAGAGAGACAAGAATTTTCTGGAAAATGACAGAAGACCTCTTTATAGGCCAGGCTTCATCGACAAGTTAAAGTGATTCATCAATGAGCCAATGAAGACACTTCATCAACGAAGGGGCTAGTTCATTCATGAACCTTAAATTCTTTGAAATTCCCTGACTCTCGATATCTTCTAGTTGACGAGACACGTATACTTCGTCAATGAGACCTAGAAGGACATTCATCGACGAAGACTCTGGATTAATCAACGAACCCCTGCTGATGCCCCTTTTAAATTTCTTTTCCCTTTATTATTCTTTTCCTTTCTCTTTCCTTTATTATTTTTCATAAATAAATTTTTTGGGTCTCTACAGAGCTAAACTCATTAGCCAAACGTAAGGAATTTGGACCAATAATCCAAACACCTGAGAATGTCAAACTTGTTGGGTATAAATGGGTTTTTGCACGTAAAAGAAATGAAATGAATGAAATTGTGAGATACAAGGCTCGTCTTGTAGCACAAGGTTTCTCCCAAAGGCCTGGTATAGATTATAATGAGACCTATTCCCCTGTTATGGATGCAGTTACTTTTAGATTTCTGATTAGTTTAACGATTTCTGAAGGACTTGACATTCGCCTCATGGACATAGTAACAACTTAATCCAAAACAATGGCAAATGTATTATCTTAAATTACAAAGATCCTAATATGGATTGAAGCAATCTGGACGAATGTGGTACAATTGTCTAAGTGAATATTTGTTGAAAATTAGATATGAAAATAATCTTATCTATCCTTGTGTTTTCATTAAGAAGATAAATTCAGGATTTTCTATAGTCATTGTTTATGTTGATGACCTAAACATGGTAGGAACTCCAGAAAAGTTCTCAACAACTGCTAACTACTTAATGAAAGAATTTGAGATGAAGGATCTTGGGAAGACAAAATTTTGCCTTGGTTTTCAAGTTGAACATTGAACAAGTGGAATTCTTATTCATCAATCATCTTATATAGAAAAAATCTTGAAACAAATTTATATGAACAAATCTTATCCATTAAGCTCCCCGATGGTTGTTCGTTCACTTGATGTGAAAAAGGATCTTTTTCGTTCTCGATAAGATGATGAAGAAATCCTTGATCCAGAAGTACCCTATCTTAGTGCAATAGGAGCACTCTTGTATCTTGCTTATTGCACTAGACCAGATATAGCTTTTGCGCTAAAATTTGCTAGCAAGGTTTGGTTCTACACCAACTCAAAGACATTGGAATGGAGTAAAACTTGTCCTTCGTTATCTCCTCGGCACATTCGATGTGGGTTTATTTTACATAAAGGGATTAAAGTCGGAGTTTAAGGATATGCTAATGTTGGATATCTTTTTGATTCTCATAAAGTTCGATCACAAACAAGCTATGTTTTTACATGTGGTGATATTGCTATCTCATGGCGATCTATAAAACAAACGATCATCACTACCTCTTCAAACCATTCAGAAATATTGGCAGTTCACGAAGTAAGTTATGAATGTGTATGATTACGAACTATAATCCAATACATTAAAGGGACAAGTGGATTATCACTGGAAAATGACACGCTAACAATATTGTATGAGGACAATGCAACTTGTATTACACAAATCAAAGGTGGGTACATAAAAGGTGATAGAGTAAAACATATTTCACCAAAGTTCTTTTACACTCATGAATTTCCGAATAGAGGAGATGTTGACATTTGTAAAATTCTTTCAAGTGACAACCATCAGATCTATTCACAAAAGCATTGTTAACTTTAATTTTCAAGAAGCATGTACATAACATTGGAATGTGACAACTTAAGGACATTTTTTAGTTGATTGTATTTTTTTGGGGAAGTATGAATATTGCACTCTTTTTCCTTCGTTAAGATTTTGTCTCACAGGGGAATCCTTAACGAAAGTTTTAACAAGGCATATTCATAGTGTATAGTCATCATAGGGTAAGTGTTATAAAACATGTATATTTATGTGGATGACTATCTAGATAATATGTTACAACATTTGGTATGCCCACATAACGGTTTATTATGTGGTTAACCTTTGGGATGTCAATGTATTTGTCTATATAAGAACATATTTTATAACAAAATGATATAATAAGATGATTAGTAACATCTAATTTTTGAAAAACTAGATTATTAAATTTTTATAATTTCAAAATTTTTTCTCTTTTATTTCATTTACAACGGAACTATTGTTATAGAAATAACTCTTATTTGTCTCAATTTGAAGCGAATAAATAACTAAATAAATGAAAATTTCTTAATCTGATTATAAATTATTAATTTTTTTATTCTAATTAGAAAATACTACTATCATGAACACTTGGTGCACATATTTATTTTAAAATTCTTAAATGATAATTTCAAGAGAAACGCGTCCCACACCCACAAGTAATTAATATAGACTAACAATAATGCCCCAGGTGACAGCGGTGAGGTGGAAGAAACCATCGTTTCTGTCGGTCAACGTTGATTTGCCGGCGTCATGCCCGCACTTCCCGTCGGTGAACGAGAGTTCGCAGAGATACGACATTTTCGCGGCGGATGACGCCGAGTCTCCCGCCGCGGCGTAGGCATTCGCGGACAGACTCTGTTGGGCGCTCGCGAGATAGTGGAAGATCGCGTCGTAGTACAGGGAGACGCAGTAGTTGAGGGCGCACCGTCGCGACGAGTTGAAATTCTGTCTAAGCGATTGGTTGATCTCGGCGATGGTCTCCGTGCCGTTGACGACGGCGGCGGTGAGCGTGATGGCGGCTAAGTCTTGGGCGTGGACGGCGACGGCGCTGCTGGGCTCGGAGCGGAGGACCTGTGTGCAGACTTGGGGGTACATGGTTTTCTGGCAGGTGTCGTCTATGAAGTCGCCGGCGGCGGCATAATGGCTTAGAAGATCTAGGAGAAGGAAGATGACCAGAGTGCCTCCGCATATGATCTTCATCCTCATTCTGAATCAAGTAGCGGCACCTCTCTCTCTCTCTCTCTCTTCTGCCTACAAAAATATCCTTGTGTTATGACCAAAAGAAGTTAATTTTTATAGTGTAAATTACTTTGTAGGATAATAAATATATAGTATTATGTTTTTCTTTAAAGAATAAATTCACGAAACTAGAAATATTTTCATTTAAAAATTTTATTTAAATATGCTAAGATTTTAACCTAAAATAATTCATTTTAAAAAAAAATTGAATAAAATTGCTATATTTTAATATTTTAAAAATATAAAAATTATTGGAGTGGAACAAAACTGCTAACAATATCTATTATAATCTTACAATTAATTAATATAGATTTATTGCAGTCCAATTATATATTATAGGAATTTAATGATTATGCTTTTAAAAATTATTATTAATCATATATTTTAATATTTACTATAATAACAGTGAAATAGATTCTTTAAGAACATTTATTATGATGTAGGATTTGATATTGACTAAATAGATTTCTTAACAGCATTAATTATAATTAGAATTTAATTTTACTATAATATAATATTATTATAATAAAATTATTATTTCTTTTTAATTATTGATAATAGTGAAGTATGATTATAGAGATTATTATTAGAAAATAAAATTATAAAATTTACTATATTATATTATTGCTTATAATGGAATGTACTTGTAAATTATGTTTATAGAAACTATTACTGCAAAATTATTATTGTTTAGAATTTGAATCTTATATAATAATAATAATAATAATAATAATAATAATAATAATAATTGTAGATACCCCATCTTATATGGAAGTCAAATAAGAAATAACATTTCTCTTTTGCGATTCATAAACCAACATTCATGAAGAATAGTAAAGTAGGAGTTCATGAAGTCCATTTATACATGAAGAATAGTAAAATAGGAGTTCATGAAGTCCATTTATACAAATGGTCGGAACTTTAATTAGAGAAGAAAAAAACTATAATAGTCGTCATCCATATATTCTATCTTACATTAGCATTCCAACTTTAAAAAAATACAAAAGATGAGTGAGTCAAGCAATAGCAAATTTGAAAATAACAAAAATCTAACAAAGTTATTATCTGTTGAGAAATTTGATAGTGTCGACACCCCAATTTTAATAAAGTCTTTTGCGAAAAAATCTGGCACACTTAAAAATTGACTTAAATCCCAAGATTAGGAGGATCCGTTTGAGTCCCGATATTCTAAATTGAGTCTCGGTGAATTTTGAAGTTCCGAGGAATTTTAATTGAACCACAATGAATTTTAATTGAGTCTCAATATTTTGATTGAATCCCGTTAAATTTTAAGTGACTCGGTATTTTAGTTACGATGAGCCTGAGTCCTCCCAATTTCTGAAAATCAATGGTTATTAAATTGAATTTCTCATTTTTGGAAAGATAAAAGTGGCCAACAATATATATATATATATATATATATATATATATATATATATATATAAATAAGAAATTCAACAATAAAAAGGGAAAAAGCATGCACAGGATTAATTCCCTCACCCCATTAACCGAACCACGCACCACGCACAGAAGGGAATTCTTTTCTGTTGAGGAGAGAATATATGTTTGGTTAAGGATATTTCTTGCTTCCCGCGTGCTTTTGCGCGCCAAAAAGCAGCCACCATCACTGTCCCTACGGAACCTCCATTCAGTCTCTCTGCCTCCATCACCCTTAACCACAAGCAGCCACTAGCCTCACCACCTCCACGCACGTAGCCGTAGCCGCCGCCTGAGCCGGAGCAGCAGTCGTCATCACGGCAGCAGCACCACCCTCAACCGTGAGCTTCACTACCGCTGGCAGGTGTCACAGCAAACCTCCCTTTGCCGCCCCTAGTCCCATTATTTCCACCAAACCTTCAGATAGCTCTCGCCGAGCTCCCTTCTCACCGGCGCCAAGGCGAACCAGCGGCTCCAACTGTGAACACGTTCCGGCACCATCGTCTTACCACGACTCCTCCACTTTCGTCACCGCCAACTCCGGCCACGTAGCTGCAGATCTCCAGCCATCCCGCTCCATCCGTTGTGCCTTCGTCACCTCCTCGGCCATCAGCGATCCGCCAACCTCCGCCCCGGCAACACCCTCGACATGAGCTCCTCGTCCTTTCACGTACACAGTGTGCACACATTGCATGCATGTAAACACACGCACACTGCATCCCACAACAAACTCACTTCGGCTGGAGATGTTTTTGTGTTGTTCTGGTTTTCTAGTTGGATCTTCGATGGAGTAATCTGTGTTAGGTTATTTTCTTCCATGCGGAGGAAAGCCCAAGTGGGCTTTATTAAAAGCCCAAAGTTCAGCCCTTTTCTCATGCTACCCAGATTTTATCAAGACCCCAATTCCGCTTCGTCTGTGGTCCAATCGAGCTGAAATTTGGAGGAGAGGTTCACGACTCAAGGAGTTACAATCTAAACAGTGGAAATCGGATTTGGAGCTCGGGAGTTGGGGTTTTTTCCCGTGAACAGTAACCGCAAATTTGGTATATTCTCTCAAATTTTCTTTGTATTTGTCAAGATTGTAGATATCTTGATGAGAGATATTTGTATCCTCTACTTATGATTAGAGAAGACTTTGTGTATCCATTATTTGATTGATAGTGAAGATTTTAACTGGATTAGGTCCCGTGGTTTTTCTTCCTCACATTGGGGAAGTTTTCCACATAAAAAATTGCTTGTGTTCTTGTGGCTTGGTGTGATTGATTATTTCTCTTATTATTTCTAGTACGTATAAAAGTAGAGATACACTACATTTGCTTGTATATAGGGAGAAGAATTACTCCGTTATGATTGTTTATTGATATCTCTCTCAACAAAGTGGTATTAGAGACCGGTTAACAGATTGTCAAGTTGGTAGTTTGAGTTATGGAAGCAAATACTAGTAGAATGATTAATCTGAATGGTTTAAATTATCACTTATGGAAAGGAAAAATGGAGGATCTTCTTTATGTGAAAGATTATTACCTACTGGTATCTAGTGCTGAAAAACCAAAAAAAAAAAGTCTGATGTGGAATGGACTTTGTTACATCGACAGGTGTGTGAGTATATCAGGCAATGAGTAGATGATAATGTTTTGAACCATATTAGTGGAGAAACAAATGCACGTTCTCTATGGAATAAGCTTGAACAGTTATATGCTAGAAAGACTGGAAATAATAAGTTGTTTCTGATTAAACGAATGATGACTTTGAGGTACCAAGACAGGACTCCTTTATTTGATCACCTGAATACATTCCAATGAATTATTAATCAGTTGACTGGAATGGGTATTAAGTTTGATGATGAGATACAAGGGTTATGGTTGCTTGGTTCATTATCGGACTCGTGGGAGACGCTCAGAACTTCATTGTCTAACTCTGCTCCAGAAGGTGTAATCGCAATGGATATGGGAAAGAGTTGTTTGATAAATGAAGAGATGAGAAGAAAAACACAGGGGTCCTCTTCATAGTCAGAGATCTTGGTTACAGAAAAAAGGGGGAGAAGTAAGAGCAGAGGTCCGAAGAACAGAGATAATAGAAAAAGCAAGTCCAACAAGTTTGCAAATGTTGAGTGCCATCATTGTAGGAAAAAAGGGACACATCAAGAAATATTGTAGTTAATTGAAGAGAGAAAACAAGAATGAGAAAGGGAAGGGAATGAAAAATGGAGATGACAAAGATGGTGATGATAGAGTTGCTACCACCACTTATGCAGAATTCCTCATTATTTATGATGATGAGATGATAAATGTTGCATATCATGAGATCAGTTGGATGATTGACAGTGGTGCCTCCTTTCATGCTACATCTCGGAAGGATCTCTTTACATCCTATAGATCTAGTGACTTTGGAACAGTAAAGATGGGAAATGATGGCTTGGTTAAAGTCATTGGAATTGGGGATGTGTATTTGAAGACAAATAATGACACGAGTTTAATTTTTAGAGATGTGAAGCATATTCCTAACATTCGTTTGAATTTGATTTCTGCAGGTAAACTTGATGACGAAGGGTATTGTAGCACTTTCAGTGATGGCCAGTGGAACCTCACCAGGGGTGCTATGGTTGTGGCTCGTGGCATAAAACACTTTGCATTGTACATTCTGCAAGCAAAGATCTCCAACGGCATAGTTAATGCGATGGAGGATAATGATACAACAGAGTTGTGACACAAAAGACTGGCTCATATGAGTGAGTAAGGATTAGTTCTACTGGGGAAGAAAAGTCTACTATATGGACTAAAAAGTACACTTCTGAAAAAGGTGTACTCATTGTTTGTCAAGGAAGCAGAGTAAAGTTTCCTTCAAGAATTCCCCTCATTCGAGAAAGTCAGAGATACTGGATTTAGTACATTCGGATGTGTGTGGCCCTATGAAGACGAGAACACTTAGTGGCTCCAAATACTTTGTGACCTTCATAGATAATCATTCAAGGAAGTTGTGGGTATATATCTTGAACTCAAAATACCAAGTGTTGGCTGAGTTCAAGAAATTTCAAGCCCTAGTTGAGAGACAGACTGGGAAGAAACTAAGGTGCATTCGGACTGACAACGGTGGAGAGTATTCTGGTCCATTTGATGAGTATTGCAAACAACAAGGTATTCGACATCAAAAGACTCGTCTGAAAACTCCTCAATTGAATGGCATAGCATAAAGGACGAACATAACACTGCTTTAGAGAGTGAGATGTTTGCTTTCACAAGCCCGGTTGCCAAAATCCTTTTGGGGGGGGGCATTGAGCATTGTTGTTCATGTGTTGAATCTTACACCCTGTGTTCCTCTACAGTTTGATGTGCCAGACCAAGTTTGGACAGGTAAGGATGTTTCCTATAATCATCTGCATGTTTTTGGCTGCAAAGCATTTGTGCATATTCCAAAAGATGAAAGGTCCAAACTTGATGAGAAAACGCGACAGTGTATATTCATTGGCTACGGTCAAGATGAATTTGGATACAAGCTTTATGATCCAGTTGAGAAGAAAATTGTGAGAAGCAAAGATGTCGTGTTTGTAGAAGATCAAACGATTCAGGATATTGAGAAGGTAGAGAAATTTATGTCTCAACAGGGTGACAATTTGATTGATGTGGATCCAGTTCCTTTGAAGAATTTTTCAACTCAGGTTGAGAATGATGTTCAGGATGACCACCAAGGTAGAGGTGATATGGATGTTCCCTTACAGGTTTAGGGAGATGTTGAGACTGATGAGCAATTGTAATGACCCGAATTTAGAATGGAAATTTGAGTAATAAAGAGAGAAGGAAATAGAGACAAAAACAGAAGGAGGCCGTAGACTTCGTCGACGAAGTCTTTAAGAATTTCGTCGACGAACACAGGGCTTCATCAACGAGAAAATATCGAGAGGGGTTTTGAGGCAGCCTAAATTTTATCGACGAATATAGGGTCTCGTTGACGAAATTTATGAAGAACTCATCGACGAAGATCGGGCTCGTCAACGAATTCTGTTGTCTATATGTCGCGACGTCCCGTGGTCGCGGGTGCCCCGGGGTGGCGAAATAAAAATCATTTTTAATTTTCATTTAAAAATATGAATGTCGGAGTCACCACTAACCTTTTAGTGTGGTTAGAACATATGATTACTACCCCGTTAAGGGTAGAATAGGCTTATGTTACCAGAGTTGGGGTCGGGAGTTCGGTTACGCGAAGGGAAGGTACGAGCACCCCCTACGCGCCCGTTCTTACGAACGGTACCTAATTAATTTAAAATTATCCCTAAGTTAATTTAAAAAGGCTTTAAGTTACTCCTTTTATGAGTTTATAAATACACATGAAAAATAAATAAATAAATGTAATATATATATATATATTCTCTCAGAGCTTAAAGTACATGAAGCCCGAAGGCTCATACCCCCGCATTAAAATTATAGGGATAAAAATCAAAAATATTTAATAAAATACACTCCCATATTTTGAAAATCGTATAGAATTTTTTAGTAGGAAAGTACTCGTATGGGAGGTTTTAATATATGATCAAAGGATAATCAGCAACTACTAAAATATTCCAAATGTTAAAATAGGTAATAAAATACCATATATATTAAGATGCTACAAAAAGTAATACCTTATATATTAAAACACTCAAAATATCCCAATAAGTTATATATATGCTAATACACTAAAAATACTATAATAAATAGTCCCCTATATATTAAAATACTAAGAGTTACCGCCAATCAATTATTCATGCTAATATACAAAAGTTACCATAATAAGTAGTCCTCTATATATATTAAAATGCTAAGAATATCAATAATAATAATAAAATACTCTAATACCAAATGTACTATGAAAAAAATACCATAATAAACAATACCATAATAACTTACCAAATATAATGTAATTAAAGTTCTAATATATTAAATACACCATATTACCAAAAATACTAAGATACTAAACATATAATATAGCTAAAATTCTAGAATACTAAATACAATTATAATTCTAAGATGCTATATATAATACAACTAAAATATCTAACCTACTAAAGTCCTAACATGCTATACAATGTGATTAAAATTCTAAAATACTAATGATATGATATAACTATGATTAAACATGAATATTAGATGTTAACATAAATATGATTACCTACATTAGGAATATTAACAAACAAATACAACAAAACCTAAACAGGGGAAGTTAATATTAAAATAAATCAACAATATACTCCTTTCAACAATAATAGTTAATCTACACAAAAAATATAATAATAATCCTACATGTGAACCCTAAACTCTAATATTGGATATAACCCTATTGTGAACATTATATATAACATACCTAAAGATATAAATATCAAACAATAACGCCCTTAAGTAAATAAGTATTATCATAACAACCATTCTAAATACATAAATATTAAACATGAAATAATAACAAAAACGACCCTAAATATGACAATTGAACAGTAAATAGTTGTAACAAAAACATGCAACATGAAGACTAGACATATAACCACATATTTAATATTAAAGATCCTACAATAATAATATTAATAATTTGACGAATACAAAAGGTTAAACCATAAATATAAAAAACAATGACAATTAACTATATAACAAATACAATAAAAACTTACAATGAATATTAAATATTAACATAAATATAAAGAAAAACCTGCAAGTTAATCATTTAATACACACACACACACACACACACACACACACACACACACACACATATATATATATATATATATATATATATATATATATATATATATAACCTGGATATCTTACAGGGAACTCACGAGGGGGTACTGCCGGAGTTGGGTGGTTGGTGGCTGGAGTGGCAACCGGAAGAGAATGATGTGGTTTTTCTGGGAAGGCTGGGCTGTGGATGGCGGCGGCCGGAACTAGAACAGGATGGAGAGAAACGAGAATGAAGGAGGAAGAAGATGGAGCCGGGGAGAGAGAGTTAAGGTGCGCAGGATGGATTTTTTTTTTTTTTGCTCTGTTTTCCTGCGCCCCCAGCTGTCTTTTTTCTGTGCGAGTTCCCTGCCTATATAGGCAAAAATAAGGGATGGAGGGGCTAGGGTTTCCGCCTCCATCCTCTTATCTTTTCCTTTTTATTTAATTACTATACTAAATAACAATAATGGTAATATTAATAAAATAAAATAATAATATTAAAACTAATAATAGTGATATTAAAAATAATAGTAGTAATAATGATAATACTAAAATAAAAATAAAAATAAAAATAAAAATAATAATAATAATAGCAATAAATAAATAAATAAATAAAATAAGAAAATAATAATAATAGTAAAAATAAATAATAATGAAAATAATTATAGTAAAGTAAAGATAATAAAAGTACTAATAATAACAGTCAAATAATAGTAATAATAATAACAATATAAAGATAATACTAATAATAAAGTAATTACAATAATATATGAAAATAATAATAATAATAATAATAATAATAATAGAGTAATAATATATATATAAAACGATAATAATATTAATAGTAGTAATAACAACACTAATAGAAAATAATAATAATAATAATAATAATAATAATAATAATAATGAAATAATAGTGATAATAAAATAATAATAATAAAAATAAGGAAATAATAATAATAATAATAATAATAATAATACAATGAGAAAGGACCCCTTGTTCTATTTGGTTAGGGCAAAAATAGGGTGTCTACACTATATATATGAAAAATCCAATTTTTAAACGTCATTTGAAGCTTCCTTTCCACTCTCTCTCTCCTCTTCGGCCCTCTCACTCTCTCTCTCTCTCTTCGATTTTGGGCTAGTTTTACGCCGAATCGAAGATCTGAGGCTACCACGATGCTCCTGGCGAAGTTCTCTACAAGTTTACTGGAGCGTATCGTTGGGGAAACGAAGTAGGAAATCATCCCAGAGTTGAGGTAAGGCTTTTTAAGTCAAATTAGACTTTATGGTAGTTATAGAAATTGACGAACGCATGAAAATACTGATGTTTAATACTGGGAGTTTTGAGTTTCAAGGTATTGATCAGGAAGTAATACGAGGGTTAGCCTAGGATATTTTGGGGGCTAGCTCAGTAGCTAGGTAAGGGAATAAACTAAAACAGTTATTTTCCATGCAATTTATTATTGATTATGAGTAAATTTATTTCCAGAAAAGCAAATGTTCTACTTGTATATTATAGATGAAATGTGTGTTTGGAAAATACTGCTATTATGATTAAAATATATATATGTATATATATATATATATATATATATATGTACAAGATGCCAGAAATGATGATTTTTAGAATATGAAGCATGACTTTAAACGACATATGTGTGGAATGAACATTATTTTTATGTGAAGTGAATCAAGATATGATTGATTTTACGAGCAAGCATATTTCCAGGTGTTTTGAAAAGATGAGTTATGCTATACTGAGTTTGATGAATATATGAAAAAAAAAATGAGTTATTTTTAGGATGTAAATACCTGAAAGTATTTATGTTTTTGGCGTGAGGCCATGTATTTATATTATCGGCACAAGGCCTTATTTACAATTTTGACGCGAGGCCATGTATTTATATTATTGGCACGAGGCCGTATTTACAATTTTGGCATGAAGCCATGTATTTATGATTTCGGCACGAGGTCGTATCTATGTTTTCGGCACGAGGCCGTGATGATGTTATGTATGTTCATGTATTTTATGTTATTACAATCAGGATGTTAGTTTAGTTCAGCTCAGGGCTCGATACCGTAGCTATATATATGTAGATCAAAAATCTACGTCAGATTAGTGCTAACCATCCCACGAGGGGATGGGAGATGGATAATCGATATGGCTTTCAGTAAAGTGTGGACGTCCACCTGGCAGTCCGGACCAGGGTGTGGCGGGCCCATCATACTTACAGACATATTTGATTCGGCAGTGGTCGGCCAACTATTGTCGGGTCCCGCCTTCGGGCTGCACAACCCGTCATGGGGGGTAATACATGACATTGCTAGCTATTCATCCTGGGTAGATTTTCAGTATCACAGTTATAACAGATACTTATGTATGTTATGATTTATTAGCAAATATGGAAGTACATGATTATCCAGTATGATATTATGATTATTGCCAGAGTTATGAAATGTACTGTATATATTTAAGCACTTTAAATGTTCATGTTGCCACACAGTTGTATTTAGTTTATTTTTCCTTACTGAGAAGCGTCTCATCCCCAACATTAACACATTTTTTAGGAAACCCAGAGAAACCGGCTGGTCAAGGCCGCCGTTGAGTGAGTGGAGCTTCCCTACTAGAAGGGTAAGCGTTGAACTAGGACTAGGAGATTTTTGTTGTAAGGTCCTAGTGTCATTTTTGACTTTTTTGAAAGATTGTAAATAAATACAGTATTTTGGGTATGTAAATAACTCTGGTATTATGTTTCATGGTTGAATGATTGAGATTTTATTTTACTGCTGCTTAGGCTTCCACTATGATTGACAGGTGTCCCCGTTACCCACAGGTTCGGGTTGATCATTTTATCTATTATGTGACATTTTATATTTAGAAATTGAGGGACATTACAGCAGTTGACAGTGCCAGAGATTCCATCAGAGATTCCATCCAGGAGGTCAGCTAGAGACCGACATCCTTCCACCCGGTATTCAGCAGAACAATATGTGTTATTGATTGACGGGGGAGAGCCCCAATGTTTTGCAGAAGCCATGGAAGATGAACACAAGACAGAGTGGGTTGAGGCCATGCAAGATGAGATGCAGTCATTGTATGATAACCACACCTTTGAGTTAGTGAAGTTGCCTACAGGAAAAAGAGCTTTGGAGAACATGTGGATTTACAAGAAGCCAAATGAGTTCTTTTCACGACCATGGTACAAAGCTAGATTGGTTTTCAAAGGGTTCAGTCAGAGAAAAGGTATTGATTTTGATGAGATCTTCTCTTCAATTGTAAAGATGTCATCGATTCATACAGTACTCGGTTTAGCAGCTAGTCTTGACTTGGAAGTTGAGCAGATGGATGTGAAAACTGCCTTCCTTCATGGTGATTTGGAGGAGAGATTTATATGAAGCAGCCAGAGGGTTTCAGAGTGAAAGGGAAAGAGGATTATGTGTGCAAGTTGAAGAAAAGCCTATATGGTTTGAAACAAGCACCGAGACAGTGGTATAAGAAGTTTGAGTCTGTTATGGGGGAGCAAGGCTACAAGAAGACAACTTCAAATCACTGTGTATTTGTTCAAAAATTCTCTGATGATGATTTTATTTTCTTACTGCTCTATGTGGATGACATGCTAATTGTTGGTAAGAATGCTTCAAGGATTGACTAGTTGAAGAAGCAATTGAGTATGTCATTTGCTATGAAGGATTTGGGGCTAGCAAAGAAAATTCTTGGCATAATAATCAGTCGTGACAGGAGTGCTAAGAAGCTATATTTGCCACAGGAGGAGTACATTGAGAAAGTACTTCAGAGGTTCAATATGGACAGAGCTAAAGTGGTTAGCTCTCCTCTTGCTACCCACTTTAGACTAAGTACAAAGGAATGTCCTTCTACAGATAAGTAAAAGGAAGACATGAAAAGAGTTCCTTGCACCTCAGCAGGAGGAAGTTTTATGTATGCAATGGTTTGCACAAGACCAAATATAGCCTATGCAGTTGGTGTAGTTAGTCGATTCTTGTCAAATTTGGGAAGAGAGCACTAGAATGCAGTGAAGTGGATCATGAGGCATCTTCAAGGCACTTCCAATTTTAGACTTGGTTTGGGAAACGGACAACCATTGTTAGTTGGCTACACAGATGCAGATATGGCTGGGGATGTGGACACTCATTAGTCTACTTCGGGCTATTTGATAACTTTTGCAGGTGGGGCTATAGCTTGGCAATCGAGACTTCAAAAGTGCATTGCTCTTTCTACGACAGAGGCAGAGTTCATTGCAGCAATGGAAGTGACTAAAGAGTTGTTATGGGCAAAGAAGTTCTTGAAAAAACTTGGTTCGAGCAGCAGTTGTTTTGTGATAGGCAAAGTGCTATTCATCTTACCAAGAATTCTAGTTTCCATGCAAGATCGAAGCACAATGATGCACGATACCATTGGATCAAAGATGTGTTGAACGATAAGTTATTGGAACTTGAGAAGGTTCACACTGATGATAATGGTTCTGATATGTTGACAAAGACACTACCAAGGGAGAAGCTTGAAGTCTATTGTTCGATCGCCGGGATGGCCATTCCCTCCATATAGTCGGAAAGGGGGAGATTTGTTGGGTTATTTCCTTCATGTGGAGGAAAGCCCAAGTGGGCTTTATTAAAAGCCCAAAGCCCAGCCCTTTTAGTGTAAAAAACCTAAAGGAAGTTATAAAAAGAGAGGGGAGAAGAGAGGATTCGTCACTTCTCAAAAGAAAGAGAGAAAAACGTGATTTTTCTCATGCTGCCCAAATTTCATCAAGAATCCAATCCCGCTTCATCTGTGGTCTGATGGAACTGAAATTTGGAGGAGAGGTTCATGACTCAAGGAGCTACAATATGAACAGTGGAGATCGAATTTGGAGCTCAGGAGTTGGGGTTTTTGCCCGTGAATATTAACCACGAATTTGGTATATTCTCTCCAATTCTCTTTG
The DNA here is from genome assembly GCF_029873635.1 of Malania oleifera. Lineage (NCBI taxonomy): Eukaryota > Viridiplantae > Streptophyta > Magnoliopsida > Santalales > Ximeniaceae > Malania > Malania oleifera. The sequence continues at coordinate 107,883,069 of NC_080421.1, read as the reverse complement.
TATTTGTGAAGATTGTAGATATCTTGATGAGAGATATTTGTATCCTCTAATTACAATTAGAGAAGACTTTGTGTACCCATTATTTGATTGATAGTGGAGATTTTAACTGGACTAGGTCCCGTGATTTTTCTTCCTCACACTGGGGAAGTTTTCCACATAAAAGATTGCTTGTGTTCTTGTGGCTTGGTCTGATTGATTATTTCTCTTATTATTTCCAGCACGTATAAAAGTAGAGATACACTATATTTGCTTGCATATAGGAAGAAGAAGTATTTCGCTATGGTTGTTTATTGATATCTCTCCCAACAATTTGCATCTCTCTGGGTGAGTTCCCTTTGGGATTTGTTTTCACTCTTAAGTTTTGATAGGATTCTTGCATGTCTACTGGAGTGTTGCAGGTGTTAAAAATCATTTTCAAAACAAGAAGGTCCGGTTCTTGGTAATACTAATTTAGAATGTGAAATATGAGGCAAACTCACATTTTTGGATACTGTTGGAGTCATATACGTGTATTATTTGTTATTCTGGAGCTTCAGTTGTATCTGTGTTAGGTGTGGTGCAGTCTTACTCTTAGATCCTGTGCAGGCATTGTTTTGGTTGTCAATTTGTTGGGAATATGTTTATTTAAGCTTGGGTGTTGGGTTTGTTCATTCTTTCTGTGTATACGTATTCTTTTAGTCATGCATATGCGCGCATGCAATGTTCGCAGTCACGTATTCATGCATCCTAACATTTATACATTAGAATCATATACATGCACGAGAGTTTGTCAATACATCTACATGCCCACACACTCACATGGTTACACATTCACATACGTACATGCATGTACGTGACACTCTCACTCACACATGCATGTACACCTACGCACACGCACCCATCCATCACATATCATCCATACATGCATGACCATTTGTGCCTTACAGGCATACGCATATTCATGCGTCAATGTCATTGTTCATTCATGCACATAGGCATGTGCATATGCTCATTCGCACACACATTCATCCACATCCCCGCATGCACACATTCATGCGCATGCTTATTCATGCACACGCAAATTGATGCATGCACGTGCTTATCCATGCATACACATGATCATGCATTCGTGATCACACATGCATTATGCATCATTCACGCATGCTAGCATAGACTCGAACACACACAGCCCACGCGTAAAGCAACGCATGTTGATTCTTGGTCTCGACCAAGACCTTAAGCTGGTTTTCCCTCGGACCGGTCAACATTTGACCAGTTCATTGTTCTCAGAACCGGTTTGTTCTGGTTTTCTCCGTTCCACTTCTATATTATTATATCTAGAAAATTCACAAAAAATCACAAAATTCTCTAAAAATCCCAAAAATATTTTCATACCTTGACTTCCATGGTTTTTATTTTGAGCTATTTTGAAGTTCAATAAAATCCACAAAAAATCACAAAAAATGTTTTCATACTTAGAAAAATCACAAAAAAAAAATTTTAGGCCCAGAAAATCATTTCCATCCCGAAAAATTCCAAAAATCTCCTAGAATAGTATTTTCCTACTTTGAAAAATCTACAAATTTCAAAACTCCCGGGAGCGTATTTTGTACCTTATTTTCTTGATTTTCCTTCCTGATGATTACAAAAAAGGCCTGGACTCTTCAGAGTATTGGATTGCCCCGGTTTTGAGGAAATACCTATATAGTATTTTCATTCTTTTGATTATTGAAAGAGAGTAATTTTGGCAAGCTTATTAGATTTATTTTGGGGATAATTTTTTATTAATCTGGTAACGTTCGTAAGAACGGGCGTGTAGGGGGCGTTAATACCTTCTCCTAATGTAACCGTACTCCCAAGCCCAACTCTAGTGACGCAAGTTGATTCTACCCTTAACGGGGTAGCAATCAAGTGTTCTAATCGCACTTCCAAAGGTTAGTGGCGACTCCATCACACATTGTTTTTCCACGAAAATCACACATCCATTTTTCCCAGTTCACAGCCGCACCCCATTTTCGCCAGAGTGAATTCTTTGGGCGGGGTCCGAGACGTCACGACAGGTAGGACGGAAATGAGAGAATCTTCCAGGAACAATACTCCAATGCCTCCTTAATTTCCCAAAAAATGTTTATCAAATCTTCATTGTTGGATTCAATTAAACCTAAACCTGAAAACGTTGAACTAGAAGGAATTTGAGTCTCTTATCTCTAACTTAGGAGGTTGATTTATATATACATTGTAGTAACTCAAAAAAAAAATATTATTAATAAATTAATTGATTAAATATTATTTACTTATTTAATTAAATAAAAAAATAAAAAGACTAGTATGAAATAAAAAAAAAGAAAAAAGACTAATTGAAATAGAGATATATATATTAGTAAAGCTTCTTCAGGAAGCTTCTTTCCATCAAATTTCAAATTGGATTACAGCTCATCTCTTTCTCTGCTTCTCTTTCCACGCTCCTCACGCCTTTCCTTCTCTCTCTCTCCTTAATTTCTCAGCAAATGCTCGATCGATCGAAAAATAGAAGATATCGCTGGGTTCCATTCTTTGCCACTGACATTCCTATCGGCGTGTATTTTTCATAGGAGCATCATAGGCACCACTTCTGAGGTAAGGTAAACCCACTCTTTCTCCTCAATTTCTCTCAAATCTTCAGTCTAACTGACGAAGGTCCCTATTGAAAGAATGTCAAGTGAATAGAATCAACAACAGATGAATGTAACAAGGGCAAACTCCATGTTGAGTTCCAGTTGAAAGCATTGGTCAAGATTAGTTACAAATAAATGTAACTGGGGTAGATTTCATGTTAAGCTGTTGTAGAGCTAGTTCCTGTGCTTTTCACATCAAAATAGAATTTGAAAGCAGACCCAAGATCAGTGACATGTAACTGGGGCAGATCTTGGGTTGAGTCTCATTTGAGCCAAATTCAGGGGCATTCACACTAGAATGGAAATCGAAAACATGGCCAAACTCATAATTTGGGTCACTGATTACAGGCTCATTGGAAAAATAAATTTCATACATCATCATGCATTTCATTACATAGAAAAGAAAAATGCATACATGGTTTTGCGTCATAGGTAGCAATGTGCATACATATATATAACAACATATCCTTGCATTCTAGAATCAAAAATGGCTACATGCATACATATAGCAACATAGCATCATTCATTCATACTTGTCTTATAAGCTTTTGAACATCCTTATTGCATCATTGACTAAGTAATTCTTAAAACTGGGGTAGTTGACCCAGGCACCGATTGGCACACTTTGAAGTTGGGGTAGCTGACCCTAGGCACAGATTAATATGCTAGGGCAGGTGACCCCAAGAACAAATTGAGATATATGCTTTGAAACTGGTGCAGTCGACCAAAGAGAAGATTAACCCATTTGTTTTAGTACCAATGCAATCCTTGAGATTTTGGGGATCATACACCTGAATATTCATCTGACTCTTATGATTCTACACTTGAGTAGTCTTCCAAATCATACACCCAAATCTTCATCTGACTCTCATGATTCTACACTTGAGTATTCTTCGAGAACATACACCCAAATTTTCATACAACTCTCATGATTCTACACATGAGTAGTCTCCAGGATCATACACCTGAATTTTCATCCGACTTTCATGATTCTACACTTAAGTAGTCTTCGGGATCATACACCCAAATTTTCATCCAACTCTCATGATTCTACACTTGAGTAGTCTTCGAGATCATACACCCGAATTTTCATCAAACTCTCAAGATTCTACACTTGAGTGGTCTTCGGGATCACACACCCGAATTTTCATCAAACTCTCAAGATTTTACACTTGAGTGGTCTTCGAGATCATATACCCAAATTTTCATATGACTCACAAAATTCTACACTTAAGTGGTCTTCGGGATTATACACTAGAATTTTCATCCGACTCTCAAGATTCTACACTTGAGTGGTCTTCGGGATCATACACTCGAATGTTCATTCGACTCTCAAGATTCTACACTTGAGTGGTCTTCGGGATCATACACCCGAATTTTCATCAAACTCTCACGATTCTACACTTGAGTGGTCTTTGAAATTATACACTCGAATCTTCATCCGACTCTCATGATTCTACACTTGAGTAGTCTTCAGGATCATACACTCAAATCTTCATTCGAATCTCATGATTCTACACTTGAGTAGTCTTCGGGATCATACATTTGAATCTTCATCCGACTCTTATGATTCTTGTAACATCCTCAAAATTCTTACCATTTTTTTTTAAATGTATATCTGCATTCATACCTAAGCAGCAGAAACACAATCATATAACCATTTATATATATACGCTAAACAATACCAGAATCCAATATATACAAGCCACAACCATACAAAATAAACCCCTCCAGCATCATCTACCTCAAAAATACAAAACCCTATCATAACTCACCCGAGAACCGGGGTAATTACGTAAACTTCCTATCCACGAGCCTAATTTGCTCGCCTAGCTGTCTCACCTGAAAATGGTAAAGTAAAGGGGTGATTTGACGCTCAGTAAGTGGAAATATGCTATTACTAGTGTGTGGCGACCGAGTCATAAAATTATAATAATAGTATTCGAAAACTGCATAATCTGGCAATTATATACAACACATGCATAATAACTTAAAACATTTGTAACATCTGAACTTTTTATAATTCATAGTGCTACATCATACTATATACAATAAAATCTGTAAAACTGTATACATATACATAACTGTATTCTTTCCTTGGGACTCTGTATGTCATGATTTGACCCCTCATGACAAGGTTGTGTGGCCCATAGGCGGGACTTAACCTAGTCGGCCCTCCAGGTTACTCTACACTACCTCATACTCTCCTAGGTGCGGGACTGGCTACTACCTCGTCAAACCGGCCCCCTCAACCCAGTGAACTGGGGAGCTGCATACTCTCCGAGCACAGCTGACGGTACCCACACACTATCTGAGACATGTGGTTGCACTCTATCTATATCTAGCAACAGTAGCATGCTCTGTAAACTATATCTGTCTGTAATCTTTCCACAGGGATCTGATACTATATAAATATATACTATACTCTTTATACTGTTTTCATTATATTTCCAAAATAACCATAACACTATATTGATGTACTGTAAATACTGTAATATCTGTAGCATCTTAATGCTATAACTATGTAATCTGTCTGTACTTTCTTTTTGTATAATCTAAGTGTTATGACATTTAGGAAAGCATAACTTTCTATATACACTGTATATATTGTTCTGAATAAATTTATATACTAATATATATATATATATATATATATATATATATGTCTTTGTAATCATTTGAATAAAACTGTATATGTGTACATATTCTGTCTGTTTAAAATCTACAATTATCTATCTATAGTTGTATAACTTAAAATACTGTAAAACTGCATATCAATAACATGTACTTAGCCACACATACTTTGAAAATTCACATTCTGTATAATATCTGGTATTTATGCATATTCATATATATAAATTTCTAATAACATAAATAAATCTCCTAGCATAACATATTTCCCTTACCTTAACTCTGAAAAGTCCCTACTGTATTCTAGCCCGATTCCCACAGGGTTCTCCACTCAACATCCTGAAAACCACATCCCCCAAAACAAAACATAAATATTTCTTCGTGTATTATATTTCTTATAATTGAGGGAAAGACAAATACTAATAAAATGTCTTACCCTGAGATTGGGATGAAATCCAAACCAACTTCTCCCATGATCAGCTCCAGCAGACTTGCAGAGAACTTCACCAGGAGCGTCGTGGTAACCTCAGATCGTCAATTCGACAAGAAACGGCCCAAAATCTAAGAGAGAAGGAGAGAAGGACGTAGAGAGAGAGAAAAGAAGATTTCCTGTGCTGAAATTTCATAAAAATTTGGGTTTTGGAAATTTATAGCCCTGAGTTCGTCGATGAGATACGTCATCTCGTCGGCAAGTCTTTAAGGAATTTCATCAATGAACTTCCTCCCTCGTCAACGAATTTCAAGCTGCCCCAAAACCTCTCTCGGTATTTTCTCATCGACGAAGCTCGCCCTCGTCGATGAGGTCCTATTGTACCCTCATCGACGAATCCCCTGTATTCATCGGCGAGGCCCAGATAAATTATTGGGGTATTTCCTCAAGTACGATGTCATCGACGACGAAGATGAAAGCCTCCTTCTATTACTGTTTCAGGTGTTGGGTTCGTTCATTCTTTCTGTGTATGCTATTTGGGTTTTCTTTGTGGTCATTGTTCTGGTTTTCTTTCTGACCACTCATTTTCGCTTAATCTACTTGAAGGTTTGTTGGGGATCTGAATTATTTTTCTTTGGTTTAGGTGTTTAGGTCTGCCGTTCATTGTTCTTATCAGGGATTCGTTGGTGTCGGTCATATCCTCTAGATTACTGCTGCGTGTTCAAAGTTGTAACCACTGTCACTATTGAGTGGTCTATTTGGTTGTTTGGTGTCACCAGGTTAATTCGTTCTTTGTTCGAACTATGGATGGAGTGTGTTGTCCAATGTTCTGCACTTTGGTGGTTCGGTTTGCATGTTTGATCTTTGAGAGTGTTACTGTTTTGGGTTTTTGGTTGTTTGTGCACGGGACTTTAAAATGCAAATGCAGCTTTCATGTGCTCATAATTAATGTGCCGACCATAAAGCCACTCTGTCCGTCTCATCTTACAGGGCACGGGCCCTGTGTCACCCTCATGCATGCACACTGTTACACCCTATTCACACACTCACATTTTCACGCATATATATATATATATATATATATATGTATACATATGTACATTACATTTATATCTCCACTCCCTGACTAACTCACTACACACCACCCATGCACTAGCCCACGCACCCATGCACACACCCACCTGCACGCACCCACTCATGTGCACACACACACCACCCATGCACTAACCCACGCACCCATGCACACACACACCACCCATGCACTAACCCACGCACTCATGCGTGAGCCCACTCACCTACGCATGCACACCCACACATATAAACATGTTAGTATGCAACCTTCGCAAATTCAAGCATGTACTCACACACTCACATATCCATGCGATCATATACGTGGCCCACGCATGCGCACTCATGCATGTAGATGAATGCAATCGTATACTTGAACATATGTATTCGTGTAGTCATGTGCATGCGCACATGCGATGTTCGCAATCACGTATTCATGCATCCTAACATTTATACATTAGAATCATATACATGCACGAGTGTTTGTCAATACATCTACATGTCCACACACTCACATGGTTACACATTCACATACGTACATCCATGTACATGACACTCTCACACACGCATGCATGTACACTTAGGCACACGCATGCTTGCACCCATCCATCACATATCATGCATACATGCATGACCATTCGTGCCTCACAGGCATACGCATATTCATGCGTCGGTGTCATTGTTTATTCATGTACATAGGCACGTGCATATGCTCATTCGCACACAAATTTGTGCACATCCCCGCATGCACACATTCATGTCCGTGCTCATTCATGCATGCACACACATTCGAGCACATGCTCACTCATGCATGCATGTGCTCATCCATGCATACACATGATCATGCATTCGTGAACACGCACAGCCCACGCGTATGGCAACATGTGTTGATTCTTGGTCTCGACCAAGACCTTAAACTAGTTTTCCCTCGGATCGGTCAACGTTTGACCAGTTCATCGTTCCCGAATGCGGTTCGCGTCGGTTTTCACCATTCCACTTGTATATTATTATATCCAGAAAATTCATAAAAAATCACAAAATTCTCTGAAAATCCCAAAAATATTTTCATACCTTGATTTCCATGGTTTTTATTTTAAGTTATTTTGAAGTTCGTAAAAAACCATAAAAAATCACAAAAAATGTTTTCACACTTAGAAAAATCACAAAAATAATTTTTAGGCCCGAAAAATCATTTCCATCCCGAACAAATTCTAAAAAACCTCGTAGAATAGTATTTTCCTACTTAGAAAAATCTACAGATTTCAAAATCCGTGGGAGCTTATTTTGTACCTTTTTAGATTGCCCCAGTTCTGAGGGAATACCTATATAGTATTTTTATTTTTTTTATTTTTTAAAGGGAGTAATTTTGATAGGCTTATTAGATTTATTTAGGAGATAATTTTTTATTAATCTGGTACCATTCGTAAGAATAGGCGCGTAGGGGGTGCTAATACCTTCCCCTAGCGTAACCGTACTCCCGAACCCGACTCTGGTGATGCAGGTCAATTCTACCCCTAACGGGATAGCAATCAAGTGTTCTAACTGCACTTCAAAAGGTTAGTGGTGACTCCATCACACATTATTTTTCCACGAAAATCACATATCCATTTTTCCTACTTCGCAGCCGCACCCCATTTTCGCCAGAGTGATTCTCTGGGCAGAGTCTAGGACATCGCGACAAATAGGACGGAAATGAGAGAATCTTCCAGGAAAAATACTCCAATGCCTCCTCAATTTCACAAAAATATGTTTATCAAATGTTCTTCAGGAAGCTTCTTTCCATCAAATTTCAAATTGGATTACAACTCATCTCTTTCTCTGCTTCTCTCTCCACACTCCTATCACCTTTCCTTCTCTCTCTCCTTAATTTCTCAGTAAATACTCAGTCGATCGAAAAATAGAAGATACTGCTGGGTTCCATTATTCGCCACTAACATTCCTACCAGCATGTATTTTTTGTAGGAGCATCGTAGGCACCACTCCTGCGATAAGGTTAAGCCACTCTTTCTCCTCAATTTCTCTCAAATCTTTAGTCTAACTGACGATTTAAAACGACCACATGGTTCTAGGAGTGTTTCTCTACAAGTCTAGCAAAGCGAATTTTTGAATTGGGTTTTTTAGGCACCAATCCAACGTTAGGGTAAGATTTAGGAAACTAAGCAAATTTGTGGTTTTTGGTAATTCAATTATTTATTTGAAGTTTATGAGTTTAGGAAATATTAAAATAGCATTTTATTTGGGGTGGAATTGATAAATTAGGATTTATGCATTCAGGGTTCGGGTGAACGCCGCAAGTATAATTTTGGGATCCCTTCTGACGTAATTTCAAGAAACCAGGTAAGGGGAATAGATTAAGCCAGTATTTTTTGTGAATTCATCGGTTAAAATGAAAATTTTATGTGTTTATAAATATATATGATTAACATGTGAGTTTAAAATGAAAAGCCAACCATTTGAATTATGATTTTGAGCTTAGGGTTGTGTAGATATTATTTGTGAAAATGAAATGTGGAAAGTAATGATTTTTCTAGATAATTGTGAAGGATATTAAATGTGTATTTTCAGTAATCTGAACGATGAACATGAGTTGGCTTTTTTTATTTTAAATGATATAATTATGCGTATTATTTGACATGTGTGGCATGAGTAAAATGAAAATACTGAGTGGAGTTGTGATATATATATATATATACATATATATATATATATATGTATGTATGTATGTATGTATGTATGTATGTATGTATAACATGTTGGAAATACTGAAATGTATTGGGATTATTGCATGTGTATTAATAATCAGAACTGGACGTGAATGTTAAATTGCAATTTATGATTTGAGAACTCTAGTGGACTATAGTAAGGCACAATACTGTTGCGTATGATTTTTGGTAGAGATTAGTGCTCCCACACGTCTTAATGAGAGTGTGGAGATGGGATAGTCGATTGTGCTATGTTGGGTAAAGTTCCTCCTAGAATCCAAACTAGTGTGGGAAATCCAATCAAACTTACAGATTGAAGAGGTTATTTTCTGATTTAGCTCTGATGGGCCGACCAAGTTTAAGTCTAGCCTTCTGGCCACACAACCTGTCATGGGAGGAAGCATGATAGTGATTATCTATCAGGTAGTGAACTCTAAATGCATAATTGTTTAATTTAACCAGTGAATGAAATGAGAACAGAATATATGAATACAGATGTGAATATAGAGTAGCATGAAATCAGGGTAATGCTAAATGTGAATAAGAAATGTGGAAGTGAGATTCACATGCATGAAATTAGAATAATGTAGATGTGAATACAGAGTAGCATGACATTAGAGTAATGCGAAATGTGAAAGTGAATTATGTGATGTGTAATACTAAAAACATAAAAAGATGAATGATACAGGGATAACAGATACATAATAAAGTAAATGTATTATGTATATGTATATATTGTAGTATTATAAGTATTTCGGACAAAGTATACTCTCTGCCCAAGAACTTGTTGAGAAAGGCGAGTGCTCTGATTAGTATCTGATGTAGCCATACTGGGTTGCATAACATATCAGAGTAGAGGGAAACTACTTGTATGGGCAGGTAATCTTCCCTATTCTCGAGAACTTTTGCTAGAAACTTTTTTTTGAATGTGTGTGTGAGTACGAGATAAACTATCCACCTAAGGGTTTACTGAGTAAGGTAAGTGCCCTGATATGCTTCAGTTCTAACCATAGGTTACATAAGGTATCAGAGCAAAGGGATGCTACTTGTATGGACGGGTAATCACATCAATCCTTAGGAACACCCATTAATAAAATACGTTGCATGTGCATGAGTATTGATAGAGAATGATTTCATAATTGTGGATTAATTTGTAAATGATGATTATATTTTGTACACAAACCTAATGATAGCCACACACCGGTATTAATCTATTCCATCTTACTGAGATGTGTCTCACCGGATATGAATTTCATCTTTTTCAGGATCTCCGCGTGACTGAGCTTAGCGAGCTCGGGGTTGAGTTTGTTGGCATAGTATTTTTGTGAAAGGGTACAAATTTTGGTTGTATTTTTTTTTTTATGCCTTTAGATTTTCTAAGATATATATATGGATTCTGGATGTTGGGAAATACGGTTTTGGGATATTTATATAGTACTGTAAGAACCCAAACCGTGACATGTGGGTTAATTTTGTAAAAGAGGGGTAAAAAAATGGAATTGTGCAGATTATATCGACGAGGCCATAATTCTTCGACGAAGCTAGTGAAGAATTCACCAATGAAATTCAGAAGCTCTTCGACGAGTGAATGCCGAGAGGTTCAGGAAAAATGGAAATATCTGGTTCGTCGACGAGGCCACCGATTCGTCGACGAGGCCACCGATTCGTCGACGAATCTTGTGAAGAATTCATCGACGAGGATCCCAATTCATCGACGAATCCTCTTGGGTCAAAGGCTTATAAAAGATATTTTTGGGTTTCTTCTTTGCTAAGTTTTGGAAATCCTCTCTCTCTCTCTCTCTCTCTCTCTCTCTAGAGTTCGAAGCTCTCACTCTCTCTCTCTCTTTCTCCTTAATTTCTTCGCCGTTTGTCACTCGAATCACAAATCCAAAGTTATTGCAAGGATCAGTGAAGGATTCTCTACATTTCTAGCAGATCGGAAGTCCGTTTCGAGCATTTTCGGGTTTTAGGCCAAAATTGATGTAAGACTCAGTTTTCATTTCTGATTCGGTATATGTGTAGTAGTACAGATTGTAAGTATGTGTTATACTGTGATTTGTAGATTTCAAAGTCTCGGTTCGTAGTTTTGAGGACCATAGAGTTCGTAGTTGGATTTCGGGTTAAGGTAAGGGGATTCTGTTTATATCAGTTCATTTTCAAAATCAAGATCAGTAAGCCTGTAGGCTACAATCGTATGTATGTTTTGACTACTTATTTGGGGAAATCTATTGGGTAAAAATACAAAATTTTTGGGTTACAGTTTTTGGGAAAATTGGGGATTTCGGGTATCATATCTATTTTGTTTGGAAAACCGTTTGTCTTGTTTAAACTATATTATTGAGGTGACCGTAATCCATATTTGCATAAACTGTATACTTGAAATTGTAAATGATATGATTTGCCGTAATCCAAAGAAGTGTGGTATGTATGGTTGTATGAAATTATTCCAGGTATTTGTAAAACAGTTATGTGGCGGCTAATTATCGTACGCTGAAATGTATAGGAATGTGAGTTCCAAAATAATTCCAGGGATTTGTAAAACTACCAGGTATCGGGTAGTTACCATGGGCAAGAGTGGCTGGCTCTATATCCGAGGTGTGAAATATCACCAGTATGTTTCAGCTGGTCACCGAAGGTGTGTCCTACACTGTTTGTAGCAATGGATTAACAGTGGGCCTAGGTCGTCACAGCATAGTTTGGCACGTGGCAATGTAATCAGGGTGAGACTAGGTGACCTTGTGTAGTTGCGTATGTAGCAATGGATTCACTATTGGTCCTGAGTCGTAGATCTTCGAAGTTGCATGTGTAGTAATGTAATCAATGTGAGATTAGGTGACCTTGTGTAGTTGCATATGTAGCAATGGATTCACTATTGGGCCTTGATCTTCGCAGCGTAGTTATGTATATAGCAATGTAATCTCTATGAGACGAGGTGACCTTGTGTAGTTGTGAACTAGTGTGACGACACTGACCGTATGTATGTATGTACGTATATATTTGGATATCGTATGAACTGGAATGGTTTTTGTGAAAATACTGGAACTGTATGGAATTGTATGAAACTGTACGAATTGGTTCAAACTGTATCGTATGTATAGTGTTTTGAAGTATGTAAAATGACACTAGTATGCCACACACTGATACAATATGTTTTCTCCCCTACTGAGAGGTGTCTCACCCTGAATATATATACAAATATTTTTTAGGTCCTTCAGGTAGCGATAAGTAGCATCCTAGCATACGGAAGCAAGGGGTGTCGTAACTACTGCTAGTACCTTTTAGGTACGAGTTTTGGTATCCAGGTTGTCAGGATAGTTTTGTAGACACCTGGGATATGTGTTGTGATTATGGGAATGTATGTCCTAGTTTTATAGACTCTGGTATGATCTTGTTTATGTATAAAAGACCGTATTCCACTACGTATCTAATGAGTATAGATGTTTGTATGTTTGTATATAGGGCAACTGTGTACCCCACAAAGACGGACCCTCTTACTTGTATGGTATCATGTATGTTAAATTGATACAGAGACAGGTTAACTTACTTAAATTCACACCTGGGACCCACTTGCGGGTTCGGGGCGTGATAGCTAGGTATCAGAGCTAACCAGGATGCTAGGTTTTGTAGACTTGGTTAGGAGTATTGATGTGTATATACCAGAGTAAAGGATGTAGGAAATGGGTAGTGCTGGTCGATGGTTGTTTTGTTGCTAGATTGGAATTTATCGGCAGTATTTTGTATTTTTCCTTGAATGACGATTCCAGTAAAGGCAGGGCAGACCATTGATGGATTCATGTCAGTGTGAAGGGACAGGCTTAGACCTGTGAGAGTAATAGTTGACATGTTTAGGCCTATGATTGTGTTAACTGTGTTAGATATAGGAATTCTAATCGATTCCTATTCTATTTTTCAGAATGGAGCCCAAGGATAATAACTTGGAGAGTGGCTCCGAGGAGACGGCAAGCGATAAGTCTCCTTCTGTGTCTCGTGGTTTGGCGAGACAGGTGATCCGAGAGATTGGGCGAAGTGTTAGGAGACGTGAGAGTTCTCCTACTGAAGCGGGGTGTACCGTCGAGAGGTTCAAATGCATAGACCCTCCGACATTTACTGGAGGACCTGATCTGATAGTGGCGGAGGACTGGATTGAGAAGAACGAGAGGATTTTGGGAGTCCTCCACTGCACTGAGAAGCAGAAGGTCTTGTACACCACCTTCCAGTTGACTGAGGAGGCAGGGCGATGGTGGACAGCGGTGAGTCTGCTTGAGAGGCAGAGTGCTGGTCCATTTGATATGACGTGGAGCTGCTTCAAGGAGGTATTCTTCGAGAGATACTTTTCGGTCTCCACTTGGCATACGAAGGCTGATGAATTTTTGGGCTTGACGTAGGGAAATTTGACGGTGCAGAAGTATGCTTCCAAATATATTGAGTTATCTCGATTTGCACCGTATTTGGTTCCGAATGAGCACAAGAAGGTGCGGTGGTTTGAGAAGGGTTTGAGGAAAGATATCCGCCGTCTTGTAAGGATGCTGCAGATCCGTGAGTTCTCCATTTTGGTGGATAAAGTCACCATAGTTGAGACTGACCTTCGGGGAGATGGGATAGTGCAGGTTCAGGGGAGGAGGCCAGTATCTTCTGGTCCTCAGAGTGGATCTTGACAGAGTCAGTGGAAGAAGAAAAAGAATTACAGCTCTGGTTATAAGTAGAACATCGAGCGGCGGAGTTCTTAGGGGGATCCATCCTCCGCACCATGTGCCAAATGCCATAAATGGCATGATGGCGAATGTCGACCATTTTGGGGTGTTTGCTTCAACTGTGGCAAGTCAGGCCACATGGCAAAGTGCTGTCAGGAACCGAGGAGGATCATGCCTACATAGAGTCAAAACAGTGGAAGTAATCAGGTGCCTCGAGTAAATTACCAGGCAGCCACAGCTCCGGCGAAAGTATATTCAGTTACTCCAGCAGATGTAGAACACGCTGGGAATGTGGTGACAGGTACTATGTTACTACTTTCGAATAAAGCTGTTGTATTATTTGATTCGGGGGCAACCCATTCCTTCATATCTGCTAGTTTTGTGAAGTTGTGTAAGGTGGAAACCTATGTGATTAATGAGATGTTGTATGTGACTACGCCGACTGGAAGTGTAATGATTTGTAGTAAGATGTTAGGAAACTGCCTAGTTGTGATTCAGGAAAGACTACTACCGGAAAATCTTGCAGTATACGACATGTCGGGTTTCGACGTCATACTGGGAATGGATTGGTTGTTCTCCAGTTATGCGGTGATTGACTGTCGGAAGAAGATAGTAGTGTTCAGACCTCTTGGGAAGTAGGAGTATGAGTTCGTGGGATCTTGTGTGCATTCGACGCCACAGATTTTATCGACATTACAGGCGAGGAGGTTACTGTTGGATGGTTGTCAGGGGTACCTAGCTTGTGTGTAGGAACCATCACAGAATGAGTTGAGGCTCAAGGACATTCAGGTAGTCAGCAAGTTTTCGGACGTGTTTCCATATGATTTACCCGATTTACCTCCAAATCGTGAGGTGGAGTTTGTGATAGAGTTGCTGCCCGGTAAGGCACCGATCTCTAAAGCTCCGTATCGGATGGCTCCAGCAGAACTTCGGGAGTTGAAGGAGCAGTTGTAGGAATTACTGGATAGGGGATTCATTCGACCTAGTGTTTCGCCCTGGGGAGCTCCAGTACTGTTTGTGAAGAAGAAGGACAGGTCGATGCAAATGTGCATTGATTACCATGAGATCAACAAAGTAACGGTAAAGAACCGTTTCCTTTGCCTCGTATAGATGATCTTTTTGACCAGTTGCAAGGGACGCGGGTCTTTTCGAAGATCGACTTGCGGTTAGGATATCATTAGGTCAGGGTTAGAGCGGAGGATGTACGAAAACTGCTTTCCAAACCAGATACAGTCACTATGAGTTCTTAGTCATGCCTTTTGGGTTGACGAATGCTCCAAAGGTGTTCATGGATCTGATGTATAGGGTTTTCCATGAGTACCTAGATCGATTCGTAGTGGTATTCATAGAAGACATTCTGGTATACTCAAGGAGTACGGAAGAGCACGTGGAACATCTGAGGTTAGTGCTACAGATCCTGCAAGAAAAGAAGTTGTATGTTAAGCTGAAGAAATGTGAATTCTGGTTGAAACAGGTCGCGTTCTTAGGCCATGTGGTGTCTGAGGGCAATATCTCTGTTGATCCTAACAAGATCGAAGCTTTGGTCGACTGGGCTAGACCAAATAGCGTGCAAGAGGTTCAGAGTTTTCTAGGACTAGCGGGTTACTATCGTCGGTTCGTGGAGGGATTCTCTAAATTGTCTGGAGCTTTAACACGATTGACTAAGAAGGGAGTGAAGTTTGACTGGACTAGTGATTGCGAGCAGTGTTTTCTTGAGTTGAAACAACGGCTGGTTACTGCTCCAGTGTTGACCATTCCTTCGGGGGATGGGAGTTTTGTGAACTATAGTGACGCGTCCCTGAAGTATTTGGGATGTGTACTTATGCAACAGGGTAAGGTGGTAGGTTATGCTTCTCGACAACTTAAGGAGTATAAGAAGAATTACCCTACGCATGACCTAGAGTTAGCTGTTGTTGTTCATGCCTTGAAGGTCTGGCGACACTATTTGTATGGTGTTCAGTGTGAGATTTTCACTGACCACAAAAGCCTCGGGTACTTTTTCACGCAAAAGGAGCTGAATATGAGGTAGAGGCGGTGACTAAAGTTGATTAAGGACTACGATTGCACGATTAGCTACCATCCGGGAAAAGCTAACGTGGTAGCTGATGCATTGAGTCGGAAGTCAAAACATGCAACAGTATCTGCAGTTGTAACTCAGCAACATGTCAGGCAGGACCTAGAAAGCCTTGGCATGGAAATGGTGTTCGGTGATCATCAAGCTTTCATTGCTAGTTTGGTGATTCAGCCAACTTTGTTGGAGCGCATTAAAGCCGCGTAGGCCAATGATGTAGAGTTAGCTGAAATTGTGGAGAAAGTGCAGCAGGGTTCAGCTGCGGATTTTAACATTTCTGACAGAGGTATGTTAAGGTTTGGGACCAGATTGTGTGTTCCAAATGATGATGAGATCAGAAGGACGATTCTGGAGGAAGCACATCATTCTCTATATATGGCACATCTGGGTAGTACGAAGATGTATCGAGATTTGTGCGAGTCCTTCTGGTGGAGTGGTATGAAGAGGGACATTGCCCAGTTTGTGGAGCAGTGTCCGACGTGTCAGTAGGTGAAAGCGGAACATCAGAGGCCGGCAGGGCCGCTGCAGCCTTTGCCTATTCCGGTGTGGAAGTGGGAGCATATTTCCATGAACTTTGTTACCGGATTACTGACAGCGCTTCACAGGCAGAATGCTATTTAGGTAATTGTGGACAGGTTGACGAAATCTACTCACTTTGTACCGATGAAGGTTAGCTACCCTTTGAGTAGGCTAGCTGATATGTACGTGCTTAGATGCTGAGAATGCACGGGGTATCGGTGTCCATTGTTTCAGCTTGGGATACGAGGTTTACTTTTCGATTTTGGAAGAGCTTGCAGGAAGCATTGGGGACGAAGCTTACTTTTAGTACAGCGTTCGACCCCCAGACTGATGGACAGTTGAAGAGGACAATATAGACCTTGGAGGATATGTTATGGGCTTGTGTAATGGACTTCGGTGGTAGTTGGATTCAGTTTCTGCCACTGGTGGAGTTTACCTATAACAATAGCTTCTAGGCTAGTATAGGGATGGTACCGTTCGAGGCTTTGTATGGTTGGAAGTGTCGATCTCCTTTGTATTGGGATGAGGTCGGTGAACGTCAAGTTTTAGGACCTGAACTTGTACAACAGGCGTCTAGGAAGGTAGGTTTGATTCGGGAGAGGATTAGATTAGCTCAGAGTCGGTGGAAGAGTTACGCAGATGTTCACCATCGTAAGTTAGAGTTCGAAGTGGGAGGTAAGGTATTTATGCGTATTGCTTCGATGAAAGGAGTAATGAGATTTAGCAAGAAGGGCAAGTTGAGCCCGAGGTATATCGGACCATTCGAGGTACTTGAGCGAGTGGGTCTGGTAGCCTACAGAGTTGCACTACCCCCGGCACTCTCGAGGGTCCATGATGTGTTTCATGTATCCATGTTGAGGAGGTACGTATTGGATCCTTCACTTGTTATTAGTTATGATGAGTTGGAAATTAGGGATACTTTAGCGTATGAGGAGATACCTGTTTAGGTTCTGGACCGTAAAGTTCAGAAACTTCGTACCAAAGAAATACCATTGGTGAAGGTATTGTGGCGAAACCACGAGGTTGAGGAAGCTTCTTGGGAACTAGAAACGGAAATACGCCGGAAGTATCCGCAGTTGTTCTGAGTAGTACTTGGATAGCAGGGTGATATGAGTATGTATGTATGTATGTAATCCTCTATTATCATATTGTATTTAGTGGTTAGTCTTTGGGAGAGTCTTGTTGTATTGTAAGCTCCCGAGACTGTGTATGTAGGTAACCACGATATTCCTCTGCCATAAGTGAGGGAATGTATGTATGTATCGTAACGGGGCTACGTATAAATGGCCATCGTATTCTCTAGAGGATGTATGTATGTATCATAAAAGGGCTACATATAAAGGGCTGCCGTATTCTCTAGAGTATGTATGTATGTATCGTGACAGTTTGGTTTCACTTCAGAGTGAGAATGTATGTATTAGTATAAATACGTTTGTAAAGAGAGATTGCAAATTTCGAGGACGAAATTTTTGTAAGGAGGGGAGATTGTAAGAACCCAAACCATGACATGTGGGTTAATTTTGTAAAAGAGATGTAAAAAAATGGAATTGTACAGATTTCGTCAACGAGGCCATAATTCGTCGACGAAGCTAGTGAAGAATTCGTCGATGAAATTCAGAAGCTCATTGACGAGTGAATGCCGAGAGGTTCAGGGAAAATGGAAATATCTGGTTCGTCGATGAGGCCACCGATTCGTCGACGAATCTTGTGAAGAATTCATCAACGAGGATCCCAATTCGTTGACGAATCCTCTCGGGTCAAAGGCTTATAAAAGATATTTTTGGGTTTCTTCTTTGCTAAGTTTTGGAAATCCTCTCTCTCTCTCTTTCTCTCTCTCTCTCTCTAGAGTTCGAAGCTCTCTCTCTTTCTCCTTGATTTCTTCGCTGTTTGTCGTCTGAATCACAAATCCAAAGTTATTGCGAGGATCAATGAAGGATTTTCTATGTTTCCATTGGATCGGAAGTCCATTTCGAGCATTTTCGGGTTTCGGGCCAAAATCGAGGTAAGGCTTGGTTTTCATTTCTGATTCAATATATGTGTAGTAGTACGGATTGTAAGTATGTATTGTGGTTTGTAGATTTCGGAGTCTCGGTTCGTAGTTTTGAGGATCGTAGAGTTCGGAGTTGGATTTCAGGTTAAGGTAAGGGGATTCTGTTTATATCAGTTCATTTTCAAAATCAAGATCGGTAAGCCTGTAGGCTACAATCGTATGTATGTTTTGACTACTTATTTGGGAAAATCTATTGGGTAAAAATACGGGATTTTCGGGTTACAGTTTTCGGGAAAATTGAGGATTTCGGGTATCATCTCTATTTTGTTTGGAAAACCGTTTGTCTTGTTTAAACTATATTATTGAGGTGACCGTAATCCATATTTGCATAAACTGTATACTTGAAATTGTAAATGATATGATTTGTCGTAATCCAAATAAGTGTGGTATGTATGGTTGTATGAAATTATTCCAGGTATTTGTAAAATAGCTTAAGTGTGGTATGTATGGTTGTATGAAATTATTCCAGATATTTGTAAAATAGCTATGTGGCGGCTAATTACCGTACGCTGAAATGTATAGGAACGTGAGTTCTAAAATGATTCCAAGGATTTGTAAAACGACTAGGTATCGGGTAGTTACCATGGGCAAGAGTGGTCGGCTCTATATTCGGGGTGTGAAATATCACCAGTATGTTTCAGCTGGTCACCGAAGGTGTGTTCTACACCATTTGTAGCAATGGATTCACAGTGGGCCTACGTCGTCGCAGCGTAGTTTGGCACGTGGTAATGTAATCGAGGTGAGACTAGGTGACCTTGTGTAGTTGCGTATGTAGCAATGGATTCACTATTGGGCCCATGTCGTAGATCTTCGTGGTTGCATGTGTAGTAATGTAATCGCTGTGAGACTAGGTGACTTTGTGTAGTTGCGAACTAGTGTGACGACACTGACCGTATGTATGTATGTACGTATGTATTTGGATATCGTATAAACTGGAATGGTTTTTGTGAAAATACTGGAACTATATGGAATTGTATGAAACTATACGAATTGTTTCAAACTGTATCGTATGTATAGTGTTTTGAAGTATGTAAAATGACACTGGTATGCCACACACTGATATAATCGGTTTTCTCCCTTACTGAGAAGTGTCTCACCCCGAATATATATACAAATGTTTTTCAGGTCCTTCAGGTAGCAGTAAGTAGCATCCTAGCGTACGGAAGCAAGGGGCGTCGTAACTACTGCCTGTACCTTTTAGGTACGAGTTTTGGTATCCAGGTTGTCAAGATAGTTTTATAGACACCTGGGATATGTGTTGTAATTATGGGAATGTATGTCCTA
This sequence comes from Malania oleifera, assembly GCF_029873635.1. NCBI lineage: Eukaryota > Viridiplantae > Streptophyta > Magnoliopsida > Santalales > Ximeniaceae > Malania > Malania oleifera. Next base: position 107,862,990 of record NC_080421.1, on the reverse strand, counting down.
GTTGTATAGACTTTGGTATGATCTTGTTTATGTATAAAAGACCTTGTTTTGTTGCGTATCTGATGAGTATGGATGTTTGTACGTTTGTATATAGGGCAACCGTGTACCCCACGGGGACGGACCCTCTTACTTGTATGGTATCATGTATGTTAAATTGATACAGAGATAAGTTAAGTTACTTAAATTCACACCTAAGACCCACTTGCGGGTTCGGGGCGTGACAGTACTCCGGTATATTATTAAGGACGATTATTTATTTTTTTTCGCTACGTAACTGAGATTATGGTATCAGACACAAGTGATTGGATCACATCACACCTAGAGCCCCACTTGGCGGGTTCGGGGCATGACATACATATTCTGTTATTTTAGCCATTCCTTGTTGACTTTATGTGGAGGCAGGCTTCTACATAGTTGACTTCTTTTCACCTCCATTAGTTGTATTTTCTTTGAAGTCCAAGCTCCTTACTTTGTTTTTCTTTCTAATGCATTACCTTTCTTTTTAAAAAGAAAAAAAGGAATGGGAAAAATAAAATTTCTAACTTTTTTTGGAAATTACAACATGCGAGTGTATAGAACTAAAAAATATTGAGGATAGTTAAGATGGTGGTTGTATATGAAAAGAAAACATTTATTTCAGTTGTAGATAGTTGTAGTTAGTTAGTGGGCAGTTAGGACAGTTAGTTAGTTCGGAAGGTATGCTTGTATGTTGGTAAGATGTAAAGAGGAATGTGGTACACCTATAGTTGGGCTTATGAATAGGGACACAAGGATACAGACAAGGGCAAAATATAGAAAATTTGGAGGGAAAATAAGATAAAGAAGATAGAAGAAAGGGGAGTAAGAAGTGCAAAATGCAGTAGAAGATGAAATGCCACAAGAGGAAGAGATTTAGATGCTAGCATACTACACAATTGAAGTGGTCAAATCCAATAAAGATATAGTAAAAGGAAACATAAATTGAGAGATTGAAGAAAGTTCATGTGAAGATCCAAAAGGAAACTAATAAGAGAGTAAATTGTAGAGGTTAGTACTGTACTTGGTTCGATTAGTGTAGACACCTCATTTTGTTTGAGCATCATATAGCAAAATTGTGTGATTTTCAAGGGGTCTTGATTCATTTTCCATTTTTCTCAAAACCAAAAAAAAAAAAAAAAAAAAAACACTTTAAAATTTGTGCTTTTTGGGGAGTGCCTTCTAAGGTCTTTGCCTAACAAGAACTCTGCATACCAATGTTAATTCACTCATTTCTCACCACCCTAAAATAAGTGCTCGTCCACTAGGTTTGCATTATAAAGCCCTCTGTTTTTTAGAATCATCCATTTTCATTTTGCAAGAAAAATACAACCAAAAAAATCAAAAATCAAAAAATCAAAAATCATCCAAATACAAAAAAGATTACACAAAAAATGTCTTGAGTCTCCTATCTTCAGGTCACTCAAATTCCCCTTGGCCGCATCCACCTACACACACAAGAGACTAAGCTTGGGTACCCCCAAGGTGTGGTTCAGGTGGTAATGCGGGTTGTAGGAGTGTCTTTCACGAGATTAGGTGTTCAAACCCTCCCGGATTCGTTTCCATCCCTGGACTCCTGAATTTACCCTCCCTTTGGAGTTGTAGGGTCAACTTCAAGGGGCGCAGAATTAATCACGTGGACCGTAAAACGGACACGTGAATATCCAGTGCGTAATCCAAAAAAAAGAGACTAAGCTTGGGTTACTTCAGCCCAAAAATGGAGCCTAAATTTTCAGCTTAGCTTTTAAATTTAAGACCCACCCTAGGCTTGCGCTAGATTTCAGGCCCAACTTGGGCTTATTTTAAGTTTGAGGCTTACAATGGGTCTGTGATTAATTTAAGACGTAATTTAGGCTTATTTCTTCATAAATTTGAAGCCTAAATTGACCTAACCTTACACTTAAGATAACAGATAACAGATTTAGAAAGAAATCGGGAAAAGGATATTCAAAGAGTGAAGGAGAAAGCACAAGAGATACGAAGGAAAGAAACTAGAGAGAAGAATCTGAAACAAGAAAAGCTCTTTTGACAGAGAACATAGGCAGAAAAGAAAAAAGTTCTGGAAAGAAACTAGAGAGAAGAATCTGAAACAAGAAAAGCTCTTTTGACAGAGAACAGAGGCAGAAAAGAAAAAAGGTCTTGGAGATAAGTTCCCTAAGTTTCTCATATGTGCATGAATATGGTCTATTCATTTTGATTCGATAAATGGTTAATTGAATGAATGCTGTAGATGGTTGGAAGCTATATTTCATTGCACGGTTGGAGAGATTTTAATTGAATAGTGTAGAAATTGGAATTGATTTCTGAAAAAAAAAATGAATTTGTAAATGTCAAATTGAACACTGTTTTTTGTTTGAAAACACTCCTAACCAAGTCCTAAAACCCTATCAAAATACCAAATAAATCCAAAGAGAACCACCCAAAAAATCGAATCAATCTGACCTGAATCCCAAGTTAAACTACCCATGACTTGGATCAAAATACTTGAACCTGATTCAAACCCAACTCGAATACATTTCTACTATTTAATATTATGCTAGTAGCTAAGGATTAACCCATGATCTCTTTGCTTCATCTGTCAAGCATTCAATTCAACCTCCATAACTATTTCCTCAACTATGCGGAGCTTTCCTTGCAACTCCATCTTTTCCTATAACCATCTCATTTCTTGAGCTTCCATTTCTATCTAAAACTAAGGCAAGATCCTGGCAATTGAAGGCCCTGTCTAAGGGGTGAGAGCTACCTGAGGACACAGTGATCAGAAATCTGTCATCCATGGATTAACCCTTACTAACTAGATTGCCCTCAACTCCTTCAAAAAATTTGATTAAGTGTCAAATTTGATCTGAGTTGGCAACACACATCAATTCCCTTAGCAAATCATCTCCCTGCTGACTTTGTTAGCCTTCTGAATATCACCACATTTCTATTTCCTCTTCCTTGTACACCGTTACTAAGCCATCCATGAGGTAGTTTGAGGTTAATCCAGAATTTTGGTAAAGTAATTTGTATGCCTAAAAATGAATGCAAAAGAATGCAGCAAACTACTGACAATGTTAAATGTACAACAAAAGGAGAAGGGAATTTAATAGTATTATTTAACCAAACCAACACTATAAACTAAGAGACTCTATAGTAACCCCTAGGATTAATAACATCGTTTAATCCCCAAAATAGTACCCTCAAAATAATATACAATAGAAGAACAGATTAAGTTTGTAAAAAAGGATGAAACTCTTGTCCCAAGGTTGGTGGATTCATTGATTACGGATTCTCTCTGAGGTTCTATCTTAGGAGAGGAAACTGGAGTTAAGTATGCGCATTTGTGGCTCTATTCCTATCAAAAATAGGTCTCCAAAGTGTCATCTATCCTTTCCCAATGGGTTTGGACAAAGCACAAATTGAGCGGAGTGATTCACATGCCCCTGAATACTTATGTCTCACAAGAGCTATGCTATTACACCCTTATCTAATCCTAATAGGACAAGGCCCAGGTATAAGACTTGTGAAAGTGTGCGTGCTCATAGAAAATTGAAGGCTCGTACCCACATTCATCACATTATTATACATTCATTCACAACACTTATAAAAACTGCATACACAAGTAAGATATATACATGTACAAAGCAATTATTCATATTTGCAGGTAAAATATTATGGAGTAATCAAAATAACCATTAAATTCATATTTAGGATAATTCACAACTAATTAATGGATCGACTCTCTAACATCCCTAACGGAGTTGCCAGGCTATTACAACGTCCTGTAGAAAGGTTCCAAATGGTGAGGGATAATAATATCAATGATTCGATGGAGTCGCCACTAACCTGGTATTTTCCTTGGTGCAGTTAGTAAGTTCACCTAATTACTACTCATTGATTGGTCTTTAGATAACTAACCCTAAAGCTAAGAAACTGGTAGTCAATCTACTTTTACCAAACCCGAGATCGGGAGTATAGTCATATGAGGAGAAGGTATTAGCGCCCCCAATTGATGTAGGACGGGGTTGAGTGGCCTAGTCCTACGGTTTCAACCCTCACACCAGCACATACACTCAATACACTTTAAATTAAGAATTTAGTTATCCGAATATAAACACAATATACTAGAGGACATTTCATATGTTTTAGGATTTTTAAAGGGTGTATGATGCTGTTATGAAATAAGTCCCAATTGATTCTTTTGGAAAGAAATAAAGTTAAAAGCAGAAAAGATGCTATTTCAATATTCACTACAAGAAAGCTAGTTTTTAGTGACGGAAGTATTAGTGACAGATGAAATTTTGTCATTAAAAGTGCAGTATTAGTGATGGTTTTTTAGAAACGTCACTAATAGTTCGATTATTAGTGACGAAATTCATCTGTCACTAATACTATACTTGTAGTGACGAAATTTCATCCTTCACTAATACTCCAGTTTTCCCGCTCAAAGCAGTGCGGGAAACCACTTTTCGCGCAAAAAACTATCCTAGGAAACAATTAGCGACGATTATTAGGATATTAGTGACGATTTTAATGCATTACTAAAAGGAACTTTTTAGTGACGATTAATTAACCGTCACTATTATTATTGTATTAATAAATAAAACAAATTTATTTTTCACTAGTAGTGACGGTTTGGAATATTCGTCACTATTAGTCCATTAGTAGTGACGGTTAGGAAGCTTCGTCACTACTAGTTCTTTTCTTTTAATAAATAAAACAAATTTATTTTTCACTAGTAGTGACAGTTTGAAATATTCGTCATTATTAGTCCATTAGTAGTGATAGTTGGGAAGTTTCGTCACTACTAGTTCTTTTCTTTTAGTAAATAAAATAAATTTATTTTTCACTAGAAGTGACGGTTTGTAATATTCATCACTATTAGTCGATTAGTAGTGACGGTTCGGATGTTTCGTCACTACTAGTTCTTTTCTTTTAATAAATAAAAAAAATTATTTTAAACTAGTAGTGACGGTTTGTAATATTTGTCACTATTAGTCCATTAGTAGTGACAGTTCAGATGCTTTGTCACTACTAGTTTTTTTCTTTTAATAAATAAAATAAATTTATTTTAAAGTAGTAGTGACGGTTTGTCATATTCGTCACTATTAGTCCATTAGTAGTGACTCGGATGCTTCATCACTACTAGTTCTTTTCTTTTAATAAATAAAACAAATTTATTTTAAACTAGTAGTGACGGTTTGTCATATTCGTCACTATTAGTCTATTAGTAGTGACAGTTCGAATGTTTCGTCACTACTAGTTCTTTTCTTTAACTAAATAAAAAAAATTAATATATTTTAAACTAGTAGTGACGGTTTGTCATATTCGTCACTATTAGTCCATTAGTAGTGACGATTGAGATGCTTCATCACTACTAGTTTTTTTTTTTAATAAATAAAAAAAATTTCTTTTAAACTAGTAGTGACTGTTTGTCATATTCATCACTATTAGTCCATTAGTAGATACGGTTTGGTAGCTTCGTTACTACTAGTTCTTTAAAAAAAAAAAAAAAGAATTAATTCATTTCACACTAGCAATAGCAGTTATGGGATTCGTCACTACTAGTTCTTTTATTTACCGGGTTTCGCCCCAATCTTCCTCATTTCCCTCCTTTCCTTTATCTCTTTCCCACCTACTTTCCCAATCCTCCCCTCTGAATTCTCCTATCTCCGTCACAACGTCGTCACCGTTCGTCACAGCCTGAGGGCTCGTCACCATTCGCAGACCGTCACAGCCCGAGGGCCCGTCGTTGTTCGTTCACTGACCATCGTAGCCAAGGGCTTGTCGTCATTCGTTCGTAAAACCCATCACCATCGCAGCCCCTCGCCTTCGCCATCAGCAGGGAGGTCAGTATTTTTTCTCCATATATTTATTTCAATTTATTTTCATTGATAGTATTAATTAGATGCTTGTTTGGCTTTTATCTGGTGTTCATAAAAAGTGTTTTTGAGCCAAAAAAAGAAAAAATGCAAATCAGCATTGATGAATGTTTCAAGGAAAACAGTGGTATAAAAAATGGCATTAAATAAAATCTCAATAGTCAAACCACACTAAATTAGGGCGAGAGATTGTTGTTTCATTCTCTTTGAAGATCAAATCACAGTAGAGGATTGCTATTCAAAATTTTTTAATTTTATTAGCTTGAATTAAGTTCCGAAATTCTTTTATTTCAAGATCAAAGAATTGAATCTCATCTTTCGAACAAAAGCTAGGTAATTAATGCAATTTTTTTTATGGGAATTGATGGTTTTTATTTGCTGGAAATTAATTGTGGGAAAATAATGCTTTATCGGCATCATTTATTATCATATTTTATTGTGACATTTTTCACTTATTAATATGTTAACGTGCATCGAATTAATATGAAAAATAAACTGCGAAATTAAGTTCATCATGGTTGAATATGAAATTAATTTAAGAACTAAGATGGCTGGGTGTGCTCTTTGCTTCATTTTTTTTTTTTTTTTAAAAAAAGAGAGAGAAAAAGAAAAAAATAGAAAAAGTGAGAAAAGAAAAAAAATTAAGTAATCTTAGACTATCAAAGCAACAAGAATGATCATCTTGGATCACTCTTATTTTGATATATAAAATCACATACTACCTAAAAACCCATGAAAACACGCATTCTTCTAATTAATATTAAATATCAAATTACAACTTCTTCTTCTTCTTTTTTGTGAGTAGATTAACCCACCTACCCAAATAAACAATATGAAGAACACCCCGATTGAACAACAACCCAAAATAATGAATTTAATCAAAGAAGGAATAACAGGATGTTAAATCCTCCAGGAGACATTCAGGAACTACTAAAGCTGGTGGCAATGTGGATGACAATTATACGAATGATCACCAGTAGAAGTATCAATGCCAAACACATCCACTTCCCAACGATATAATCCCCTCAACATAACTTATAGAGATTTGGCACTTCGCCTTATGTAATCCCCTCAACATAACTTCTCAAATTTATATTTTGGAATTTGTAAGCCTTGATCAGCAAGCAGAAATAAATCATGTTCCTTCAAACAAACAAAAGATGAAATGAAAATTGAATATGCCTTCTCGAGTACTAGGACTTCTTCATTAATTAACCCAACATATGGTTCATGGAATGTCTATTCCTAGAAATAAAGTGGTTATAATAGGTTAGTTACAATTAGTTATATAAAAAAGCTACTTTGATACCATAAAACAAATAAAAATGTAAAACTTTTTATGAATTCATAATAAGGAATAGAGAAGGAATAACAAATCTCAAATTTCACCATTTGAATGTATATTCCTTTCTTATTAGTGTATTGTTTACTATATAAGTGTTGTGTTAAGACTTTCTGCTCTTATTGAAATTATATTGCATCTCTTGGGAAATATTGGATTGAGTTGTCATACTGATTGTGAATATGTCTTCTGTATGGCTAATGCAGATTTGTGTATTGCATGCTGGTAGTGAATCTAGGTTCTCGCATGCTCTTATATATAAATATCATATGCATGACTAATGCAGATTTTGTATTGCATAGTGGTAGTGAATCTAGGATTCTCGCATGCCCTTCTATATATATATAAACTCCTTTTCAAGTCAATTTTTTTTTTTGGGGAAATTTTTCAAATTACAATTGTCATGCTATCAAAATTTTGTTAAACATTTCTCAAAAATGAAATTAGAAATAATTTTTCTAAAAATGTTTTTGAAAGGATGGGTGAAAATCTTTTATAGAATGTTGCATGCTTGAAATGAAATACTTGTTATATATCTCATTCTAACATATTGTTTTATTGTTTTAATTTTGAACTTCATCTCTAATGAACTAATGCTTAAGAATATCTTTTATAGAATGTTGTATGCTTGAAATGAAATACTTGCTATATACCTCTTATTCTAACATATTGTTTTATAGTTTTATTTTTGAACTTCATCGCTAATGAGCTTGAGAAGTTATTATATTTCATGCTAGTGAAACATGTGTCCTGAATTGCTTGTAGATATTCCATATGGCTTCAAATCTGCTATTTGGTCACTTGGTATGTGTTTTTTGTGGCGTATCTATGATAGTTACAATTATTTGAGTCTTCGGTTTAATTTGTTTCTTATTTTCCAAGCTGCTATATGTATGAGATGGCCGCTCATCGCCCTACATTTAAAGCTTTTGTAAGTTCTCATGGTTGTTTCAATTTTTAGTTAACTCCTTCGATTTGAAACTATATAATTAGAATGTTGTCCTGTGTCCCAAGAATTTTTTTGATGACATTATGCTGTCTGTTTTTAGTTATAAGCACCAAATTGTAGATGTACTTAAGTTATGTTTGGTTTACAGAATGGAATAAGGTGGTATTGTAATAGCCACTATATATAGATATTATAGCTTGCAGAAAAAGGATGGTTATATTCTAAGGCATATTAAAGTTTACCAAGAAAAAGTTGTTATTCAACAAATATAGAATTGCTTTAGATACTTCCATGAGTTCTTTTATTTTCTTTTCTTTGGTTTTTTGACGCCACCTGCATGACTCATTTGCATTATTTGATTATTATAGTTATTTTTGAGTCCTAAGGAAGTCAAGTAAACTATGAACATCACATTCTATTTCTTCATAGAACTATATTCTTATATAGATTATTTGTGGGATGCATGAACACATTACATTATTTAATATTTATTATTTGAAGTTCTTAACTATTTTAAATTGTATCATTTTTTTTAATTATGTCTTAATGTTTGATTATTTTACTATCAAATCATTGATGCTTGTAGTACGTATACATATATGTTCAAAAATTGTATAATGATGTTTTTTTAATTCTTAATTTGTAGGGTTTGCGGCTGTCACAACATCAGCACGACGTCATGCTACAATCAGATGCAGCTTCTGAGTTTTTTTTTGTAGTTTTTTTATCCGAACAGATGGAATTTCTGTATTTGAATTTAAATTTGTATAATGTATTTGAATATGAATTTAAATTATTTATAAATTTGAATGATATATGAATTTTTTAGTAATTATGATTTAATGTTATGTATAGGAAAATGTAATTACAAATTTTTACATGAATTAATTATTTAAAAAAATTAATAGTAGATTAAGTGACGAATTTAAAAATCATTGCTACTAGTAGAGTATTAGTGAAGGTTTCAAAACCTTCACAAATAATACAGTATTAGTGATGAATTTCAAAACTGTCACTAAAACCAAAGTATTAGTGAAGATTTTAAATTTGTCACTACTACTCTACCATTAGTGATAGTTTTGAAACCTTCACTAATACTCTACCAAAACCCAAGTATTAGTGAAGGTTATATATTCGTCACTAATACTCCACTATTAGTGATGGTTTTGAAACCTTCACTAATACTCAACTTTTAGTGACGGTTTCCAAATTCATCACTATTAGTCTACTATTAGTGACGAATTTAAGTCAAACCGATGTATAATTTATAATGATGGTATTAGTATTTTAGTGATGGTGATAATCCATCACTATTACTTTATTATTAGTGACGCTTGTAGTAATCCGTCACTAATAAGTATTACTAACGGTAGTTATGGTGACTATTTTAAAACCGTCACTAATACTATTAGGGACGGTTTTTTGATTAATAGTGATGGTTTTGATCCTTCACTAATAACCTCATTTTTTGTAGTGATTTCAAGAATAAAATTCTAAACTTAGCGCAACAATATTCTCAGAATTGATTTAAAAGCTAGCAAGTGTCAATAATGAAATCTAATGGCTCAAATGTGCTATTCAAACATAGAAGTTCATGTTAGTTTTGGTGCAACCCCAAGAGGGGGGTGAATTAGGAATTTAAAACTTATCGCCTAGGTTTACTGGTTTTAACAATAGTATAATACAGCCTAGGGTTAATCTATGCAATTTAGAAATAAACATACATGTGCAGAAAAGTAAGGTGCGGAAAAGTAAACAATGCACGCGATATGTTATTGGGGTTCGACCAAATTGCCTACGTCCCCGCCTTGGTTACACCAGCACAAGGATTCCACTATGGCTCACTTAAACAAGTGGAGTGGCACCGGTTACAATCAGGTCAATTCAAGGGGCTGACCTTAACCAACACGTCTTACCAAGATGTCGCACATAACTTTCCCAATCAGGTCTAAGTCAGTCTGGAACTATTCAATAGGACTAGTCTCCCTCTTTAGGCCCGTGCCTAGAATACAACCAATGTGTATAAAATTTGTACACAGAAATACGCTTCTTAAACAAGCAGGTATGTGCACCAATAGAACTCAAGAAATAATCCAAGCACATATGATATGTAAATATGCTCAGTGCTCTAATTTCTGTTAAACACTAAATCAAGTATAGATTATCAGTCCAGATCTAGAGTGTATATCAAAGTAAGATTTGAAACACAATATGTGAATAACACAAGATCAGATCAAGGTTTCAAGTATGCTAAGCAAGTTGATTCAAACAAACTCAACAAGATATTTCAATATACAAAGCACAATGGAGTGTTTGAAAACTAGCTTTTGAAAAGGATTTTGCACACAAAAATATAGGCTTGAGTATCTTGCAATGACAATGCAAGAACCACAACCCTCAAAGTCTTCCCACACACAATTTATCAAACGAAATAGGTGGAAGAACTTTAATGCTAAACTCTCAAAGAAAATCAATCAAGCAATAATGTAAGTGAGAATTCTAGCTAGTAAGATTAAACACAATAGCCTTAGAGATGCTCACAACACTTAAAAAGATCAAAGAGAGTGGAGTATGTGAGTGTTTGGAAGTAGTATTAACTAATATAGGGTTTTGGATGTTGAGAATTTTGTCATAATCAAGTTTTCTAATCCTTGCTAATTATGACAAATGAACAGGTATTCATAGGTAAGGAGGATTTTTTGACCGTTGGGGACTCAATGAGGATAATTAAATTTGTTTAAAAAGTCATTAAGAAAATTAACCTAGTTTACCCCATTTTAAAATCAGTAAAAAATATTTTAACTCGAGAGGTTCGGGTGCCCCACCTGAGGTATGGGTGCCTGAACAGACTCACTCAAAAATCGGTTTTTAATGGTTCGAGTGCCCAATCTAAGGGACGGTTGGGTGAACAAAATTCAATAGCATTTTTTTCGTAAATTCGGGTGCTTGGTTCCAAGTTCGGTTAACTGAAACAACCAATTCGGTCGCCCGAGTCCATTTTGAACATGATCGTTCAGGCGCCCGAGTAGTTAAAAATGAAACTGACGCAGGTTTGGGTGCCCGAGGGAGATACACTCAAATTAGGTTCGGGTGCCTGAACACAAAGTCAACATATTGACTTGTTCGGTCGCCCGATCCATTTTACACGGCTTGGAACCCTCTCAACATTTTCAATTAAGTTCATTTTTATCCAATTTTAATTCCCCTAATATAAAGAGTGATGTTGGGGACTTTGTGCATTTGTCTTGGGACCTAAGGTCTTTCCAAGTACGCCCAAAAACCTGGCGTCAGTCGACCTGTAATTCGGTCCTCAAGGTCAATCTACGGCATTTCTGAGCATACCTACCTATCATGCTTGATGCAAATTATTACAAGCCATAGGAGTATACATTTCATAATAATATTACATCCCAGAATGAAGAAAGTGAAAAAGAATTACAAATACAACACAAAACTTCTTCATTCATCGGCACGAACACCGCACGCCATCATGATATGTCTTTCAGTTCGAGTACGCGTGCACTGTGAACCTACATGCAAACCTTAGTACAACCATCAGTATCAAGAATATTTGTCATGATCAAAACTGGGTGTGACCTATAGGGTCAACAGTTCAGATTCTCAAGCAAAAGTTGACATAAGATTAAACAAGAATTCAAACAAGGTGAATTAAGGGTGAAAACCAAAGGTTCTCAAACAATTCAAGGGGTGGATAAGAACAATATTACCCAAATAAATCATTGGATGGCTTAGTTTGATTCACCACAAATTCAGAACACACTAAAGAATTTCTTAATCAAGTTATAACACCAAGTAGTAAACTGCTTGAGGTATGTAATATTCCAAACGAATGCTGATTTTCACAATCACAATGATAGACGGCATTACGATATTCTTCCTGAAGTTCTTTGTGCACACTTTAATATATGGATATATATGTAGCAAATGAAATGATGGATTGTTGTTCGTGGGGTTATTTGGTGATGGCCGTGTGGGTGATGGATGGGATGTCATGAAAATGGGATATGAATGGAGTCGCTGGATAACTAGTGGTCTCACACTACTTGATCTCCGAGGAGAACGATTGTAGCCTCTCACCACTCAATCACAAGGATCATAACAAAACTTAAACAAGCTTCACAAAGACAAAGTCTTTTAATTCAATAACAATATATTCTCTCTGGTTACTTCTTACAATGATACAAGACATATTTATAGAATTTGGCATGGGGAAGGGGAAGACAAGCAATGACTAACTAAGCTGGCATGGGGGGGACAAAGAAAATAAATACTACGATTCCCATACAAGCATGGGAGAAAAAGAAAAACACACAACTCTCAACACTCCAACTTACAAGACTCACAATTTTCTAACATATTAATGACTCTAACAAGTTACTAAGCACATGCAAGCAAGTTGTCTTGCAATATTACATATTAAATAAAATTCAAAAAGAAGCTTAATTTGTGTGGGGCCATTTGGGACTCGAGCTCACTTGTTTTGGTTTTCAGATGATGGTATTTTTGACTAAGTCGCACCCCAAGGCTCTTGGTCGCACTTTTGGTCGAAGTTCTCAGGATTTCCTCAGTGTACAAGCGACCTAGTCGCACCTCATGGTGTCCTGGTCGTGACTTGGTGGAGACTCTCAGGAAAATCTTTGAACTGCTGATGGATAATTTCAGCCATGAACACCCTTCAGTATTTGGGACAACTTCTACTAGAAAACTTCAAATAAGGCGATATTGGTATCAAAACAAAGCTAACAAAATTTCCCAACAAAAATGTTCAACCCATTTGAATATGGGAAGGTTTTGATAGAGCAATTTGCACATCAATTCATGAGTTTTTGTAAAATAGTTATGAACAAAAGGGCCATCTAGAGGTCGTTCGTGTGTTAACATGTAGGCAAATGAAATGTTGACTTCCAGAGGTCGTCCACGTGTCATAACATCTAAAAATGACATAGGTATAGCATGACAATCCCCATCACCTATACTCGTTTAATAAGCGGTACCTACTTAACTATAAAATTATCTTAACTTGAATATTAAGGTTCTTAATTAACTCCTAAACAAACCAATAAACATTGAAATTTCAAAAGAGATTACAAATTCAAGTATGATTTAGGAATGCCTAATAAGACCTCCAAAGGAGATGATTTTATTAGATAAATCTCTTTTACCTTTTTATTTTGTCATCGAGAGACACATATGCACATGCACACAAAATATGATATATAAAAGTATTAAACATGCAAAAATAATCATGCAAATGTATTAAACTAAAAGAAAATTTATTTTCAAAACATTCTCTAAGGTCTAAATTTTTTCCAGAATTTTCAAAATTTTTCTACAATTTTCTAGGATTTTTAAAGAATTTTCTCCATTTTATTTGTTTTTAGTATTTTATTTTTCCACTTTTTTGTTTCCCAAGTCAAAAATGACTCAAATAATTTATATTTATCTTTCCTAGTTTTTTTTTTTTATAATTTTTCCTAATTTTTTACTATTTTCTCAATTTTTTAAAATTAAAAATTAATTTTAAAATTCAAAAGTAAAACGAGTGATACAAGGAAGTTAGATCGATTCAACTAGTTTGAACAAAGTCTGTCGGCCCGGGGGTAGAGTCAAGAGGGGGGTGAATAGACTCTTTAGCGTATTTTCGACTTTCTCTACAAAATAAAATTCTTGGCAAGATACAAGCAATTATACCATAATATATGAAATTTAATCATGCACAAGATATAAAATAAAGAGTAGAGTAGAGAAGCTTAACACCAGTATTTTTACGTTGTTTGACATCAAGCCTACATTCACGCCTTGAGACCAACTCAAGGATTCCACTATAAACTCCTTCACTGGCGGAGAAGTCTTACAACGAGAGAACCAATCCCTCAATGCTCACCAAAACCTATAAGCATCACCAAGATGCCTTGCAAGTCGGTTCACCAAGAACATTCAATACGGGAACCAATCCCTTTACAACAAGAAGATGGATTACAAAGAAATGCTCCTTTAATTGAGTTGATATCAAATACAATCCTCACACTATTCTCTCAAGGAATGAATCAAACAAGATTAGAAAGTAAGAGAGATTGAGCACTTGTGATGATAAATAAAGATGCAAAGTGCCTAGGTTTTGTATTCAAAGATATTTTTCACTAACAACTTGTAAAATCACCAAAACCATTGCTAAGCAAGTCTATGGACTTATATTTATAGGCAAAATAGGCTACTAGCCATTTTATGGGCATTGGGGTGATATATTATATGTTTAAATTGAAAACTAGCCGTTTATAGTCATTGGGGACTGAATCCTGACTCCAATCATTGACTATTTGACCCAATTCGTTGACTAATTGCCCCCATTCGTCGACTATTAACATTCTGCCTACAATCGTAGACAAATTACCCCGAATCGTCAATGAATACCCCAAATCAAAAAAAGTCATCAACATGAAAGTTGTGGATTTTTTTCTCAACTTTCCATAGATACCAAGATCATCCTTTTTAGACTTATCTAGCAAAAGTTATGTCTCAAATACCGAAGGGTGTTAAGGAAATTTGATAGGTGCATAATTGAGGTTTTAAACCAAACAAGGACCAAATTTGTAAAAGATTCTAACACTAATATGACTTAACCTTATGAAAATATACTTGATTTAATTGAATTTTTAGGTACATAAAAATAGTTTTGACTCAACCGGGACCAAGTATATTAAAGTTCACAATACTAAGACCACTTAACACTTGTCCCATTTTAATCAAAGTTGAGTATATGATATTTTTATATAAGTCATGATTTTGCCTTTGAAAAATCTTAATTATGAAACAATGAAAAACTTTTTTTTCATTTAAGTGATATCATATATACTCTTGTGTCCTAGTATGCATATGCATTTTGCTCAACTCTTGCTCAAAATCGTGCGTGAAACAAAACTACCAGAGTCACAAAAAATACTACCTCAAACACTCCCCATTACATATAATTCTACAATAAGCTTCCTTGGATGTGCTTGAGTCCTTTTCGGGTGAGTGTCCATCTGATCTTTCCTACTTGATGTCTACTCGATCCAATCTTTGCATTCGATCAAGTACTTCATGTATTTGTCACTTGCACCTATACTTAACATGATCTGCAAAGATAGTAAACACTAGGAACAACATATAAGTTAATATCATCAAAACATATAAACATGATTATATAGCCACAAAAGCTAACAGAGTCAACTTAGGTTAACCCGGGACAAACTAGGTTATCCCAATTTAGAGAAAGATAAGGTGACAAGGAGATTTTTCTAATTTTATTTTATTTTATCAAAATTAAGAAGTGACACGTGGCGGAAAGTGATAAACACAGGAGGTTTCACATGGATCACTATAAAATAAAATAAAAAATAAAAACATAATTTGGACAGCTAGAATCGTGCCATATCGCCCTCCAGGTGCACAATCCTAGTTGTGTCACATGTCAAAGTCCATACGGTGACACATATCCCATTATATATTTTTTTATTTTTGAAATTTTAATATATTTTATTTCTTTTTTTCTTTTTCCTTTTTCTCTTCTTTCTTTTCTTTCTTTTCTTCCCCTTTCCATGAACTCTCTCAAATTTTTTCTCTTTCTTCTCTCTCTTTCTCTCTCTCTCTTTGCTATCGCTCCACCGTTGGCCACCACGGCCACAACCACCTCCAGCAACCCATGTCATCTTGTAAGTCTCTCATCCTCAAAATTTTTCTCCCTCATCTCTTAGTATCTCATCTCCTCTTCCTCATCTCTCAGTATCTCATCTCCTCTTCCTTCTTTTAATCTTAATTCTTCATCTCCTTCTACTCTCTCTCTCTCTCTCTCTCTCTCTCTCTCTCCCTCTCTCTCTCTCTCTCTCTCTCTCTCTCTTAATCTAAATCTCTCTTGTTGGCCTAACATGGCTTACTAATCTTGTTTTAATGATAACAAATAAAAGGTAATTTAATATGTTTTTTTGAAAGTGATGATACTTTAGGAATTAGGTTTTTAAGTTTAAAATCAAAGTTATCACAAAGCTCATTGCAAGAATACATGAAAAAGAAATTAAAGCTCAAAGAACATATTCCAAAGACACCTTGATGAAAGCTTAGAGAATTGATGGAAGCTTGAAGAATTGAAGCTCAGAGGCGAGATGGACTAAACAAATGACAAGCATGAAGACTCTAAGCTTAGAATAGAATTAATTCTCAAGAGAGTCTCTATGTAAGTACTTCATTCAAATGATAATTTGATTGAATTTGAAGCTCATTAAGAAACTCATTGACTTAGAGACTATGTTTTGAAAAACCCCGAAAAATATTTTTCAGAAGTCTTAAATTATTTTAGGGAAAGCAAAATAGAAAAAAGAAATTGGAAACAAAATGAAAAATCATGTTTTTTTGTCTGTCTGGGAGACTGACAAAGCCAATCCAGGCGATTAACAAATGAATAGACTGATTTTGAGAGAACCCAAAAGGACCCAGGTGACTGACTCATTGTTCCCAGACGACTAACTCCTTACTGAGTTTGAAATTTTTAGTGTTTTAATGAATCCAAGCGACTAACTTTTTATTCCCAGTTGACTGACTCTTCAAGATTTCAAATTTTAAATATAACGGGAAATTTCCAAATTTGATTTTTTGAATTCTAAATGTTATGAAAACTTGGGAAACACTCCAAATCACTTGAGAAACACGAAATACTCTTTTTAAAACATCTATAAATACTCTCAAAGCTCTCTTGCTCTCAAATTCTCTGAAATTCCTTACCGAGTTTTGCTGTGAATCTCTCACAAAATTTCTAAGCCTACTCTGAATTCTTTCAATCTAGAAAGAAAGTTCACGGTGATATATTTCTAAGGTTTCAAATTCTTTTAATTGTTATTTTGAATTGAAGTATATTGTCGTGCTTAATTGTTGTAGTAATCTGCTCTTGTTGAGAGTGTCTTTGTACACCAAATTTGCTCCTTTTTTTTCTTTTTTCTTTTTTTTTTTTTTTTGTAGACAGTTCGGGATTGTTGAATCATTGTACTGAGTGTAGGGTATTGCTTGGAGAGGGGGCTCCACCCTAGTTGAAGGAGGGATTGTAAAATGTTGCTCCTACCCACAAAGGAGTGTGTAAGGTTTGCTCTGCCCATAAAGGAGTGGTATAGTAGAATCCTTAGGTGTGTTGCTTAAGACGAGGACGTAGGCAGGTATAACTGAACCTCGTAAAACTTGCGTCTCACTCTCTTTCCTACTCTCATTTAATTTTCAGCTCATATAAACTACGTGGTTGGATTTTTATTTTTATGTTCATAATAACTACGTGGATTGGATTTTAAATAAACTAAAAATTAATTTGACTTTAGGATTGCGAAAATCGAAAGGGAGTACATTGGTTGATCAATACTTATTACGGAAACCATAAGGGAGTACGTTAATTGGTTAACACCCAAGACTCATTAATTGAAAGTTTATTTAAATTTTTGAGTTTTTGGAAGAGTGTTGGAAATTTACATTGTACTTAATATTGAGAAATCAAGTTCACTAATACAGGGTCTTTATCAGCTACATTCTTAAACTCTACTTTGAGTTATTCAATTGTTAAATCTTGGAAGCATTGCTGAATTCATTCTATATTATGAATCTTGTTTTGGGAATCTTGGTTGGTTGAACTAAATTGCTGAAAGAAGTATTCAAGTTAAAACTCTCATTCATAAAGGTTTATAACTAAATTAATTTTCTACTGAACTTGTGATTGTAAACCAATTTTGTGTATGTATTTGCTGAAACCAAAAGGAGTTAAGAAAGAATTAATTAAAGAGGGTATAAAGAAATTTTAAATTCCCAATTCACCCCCTCTTGGGAATACACCTTCCTTTTCATCTCTGTTGACTTTTTGAGTTTGATCACTGTTTTGATGCTAACAAAGCACAAGTTACTTATGTGTGCATTTAGTGTTTAAACAAGTTTATAATTCAACACACATAAGGTGACTGAAAATAGAAGTCATGAAGGACATAAAGATCATCTCAGTCTGGCATATTCCATGGAAGAATGAAGGGCAAAGGAAGAAGAATACATGTGTTTTTCATTTTTAATGCATTTAGTTTTCATATTTGGTTTCTAATAATGCATTGCATGCATGATATGAATGTCAACTCAATAAAGACCCTAGACAGACGTTAAGGACCAACATTTTTCATGGAAAATATTTTTCATAAACATTAAAATCATATAAAGGTTTTTAGGATAAAAATTCAGGACAAAAATTATATTTTATACATGCCTCGGTCGACCGACCATAGCATGTTCAAATTGCCCCGGCCAACCGATACTGTTCATAGGCCTGTTTTGAATTGCCTCGGCCGACTGAACCTTGAATGCCTCAATTTGCTTAATCGACTGACCTAAGAAATTTACCAATGTCAAAGGGTCAGCTGATTGGTCACTTTAAGTTCAAAGTTTCCTCGGTCGACCGGCCATGAAGAACTAGCAAATCGGCTTATGCCCCAGTCGACCGAACCTATGAAGGTTTGAAAATCGCCTTGGCTTGGTCGACCGACATCTTCCACAGCCAATTGAACCCTCAAAGTAAATTCAAAATCTTGTGTGGGCTCGGCCGACTGGCGATGCCCATGGTCGACCAAACCTCTCGGGTTCAGCAATTTTTCAACGGTTTAACTGGGTTAATTTTCAATTAAACTTTTCTAAGAATACCCTCTATGTCCCTTAAACTGTCAGATTTTGAAAACCCTATAAATACCCTCTCATAACCAAATTTCAACTAATGCTCATATTATAAAAATTCTCTCAAATAATTTTGTGTGCTTATCTTATACACTCTCCTACTCTCCTTTATTTCTAGATCACTTTGTAAGAGAGCTTTTAATTATTCCTTCGCATCTTCCATTTACAAATCCATTGCATTTGTGGGTTGTTGAAAGGAACATTTTTTGGGCATTCATTCTTGGTAAAGCTTTATACTCTTACTTGTCTTTATTTGTTGCAAATCCTTTTTGAGAGTATAAGCTAGAGGTTCCCCCTTATATACTTTTACTTAATAAATATTTTTGGGATGAACTAACTGTAGGTTTTAGATCTTAGCATACTTATTGTAAGATTCCAAAAGCTCATATTCTTTATTGCAAAATCTTTTGAGTACTTTTGAATTTGAATTTTTTTAGAAGAAAGCTTTTGGGATTTAAAGATCTTTGAAAAACACTTGTTGCATATTTCATTGTTGAAATCAAAGATCATATAAATTTATTTGTGCATAAATCGTTTTAAATCTTTGAGGTACTTATCATACACATCTCACTCAAAGATTGAGAAAATTATTTTGAGAAATTACACATACTCACTTGAGCTTAACTCTTATCATACGTGAGTGCATTGGTGCTTATTGGTGCACATCATCTGCTTAGTATAAAAGCATTATTTTTGTATACAAATATTTGAATAGTGTTGTATTCCGACGTGTGATCAGAAGAGGATTGCACTGGCCTGTAACGTGTATCGGATAGACTTAGACCTGGTCAAGAAAGTCTCGGACTGATTCAGACCCGGTTAGGAAAACTAAGAGCACCGTTCTGTAAGGTGTAGTTGTAAAGGTTGGGGCCAACCCTCTAATCTGACCTAGGGTATTCCCTTGCCCACCAAGGAGAGGGTATTGTAAACGGTGATGCTCCATTCATAAGTGAGCAACAGTAGTGGAATCCTCTTGCTTGTCAGCTTGAGGTAGGGACGTAGGTAGCATTGGCTGAACTCCGATATCATATCTTGTGTCATTTTCTCTTTCCCTTATCTCTTTACTTTTTGTACGTGTATGCTTGCTTAAATTGTTATGAATGTCTTATATGCTTTAAATATCTGCACACAAATTTATTTGGGAAATACTGAGCCCACTATAGTTGTTTTGATTATTTGGTCATTTTGATATTAATGGTATTTCTGTTTGCATAGAAAGACCCTAAGTTGTGTAATACTGTCTGTGGTTTGGATTAAACATAGGAAGAATTTTTGAAATACCCAATTCACCCCCTCTCTTGGGAATTCACCAATTCCAACACTCCCCTTCTTCTTCCTTTCATTCTCTTAGATCTTCTTTCTCTCTGAATCTCTTACTTCATTGATCTCGATCTCTGATCCTTTTTTTACATCTCTCTCTCTCTCTCTCTCTCTCTCTCTCTCTCTCTCTCTCTCTCTCTCTCTCTCTCTCTCTCTCTCTCTCTCTCTCTCTCTCTCTCTCTCTCTCTTTTATAAGTCTTTGAAAGGAACTTGGGCTAGTAGACTGCTTAATGCTCTCTGCCTTTACTTCTATAGACCAAAATTCATAAAAGTAACTCCTTTTTTTTTTTTTTCTCTTTACCTCTTGTTTCTTTTCTTTTCTTATTTTTATTTCTGTTTTCTAGGACTTTCTTATCAATTTTATTGGATTTTCCCGTGAACCAAATGGGGTCATGGGTTTAAGTTTATTCAGGGACTAGGGTTAGGTTAGATACTGGTTGGATTAGGGCTAAGGTTTGGATTGAGCTAGCCAAGATTAATAGGCTCAGGCTGGGTCAGATTGGGCCAAACCATAGGGCTTTAGGTTTAAGTTAATTGGGCTATGGGTAGGTGGGCTTAAGGCTAGGTTGGGTTGTGTTGAAGCTAATTTAAGTCAAGCTCAATTGGGCCTAGTCTGGGCAGAATTAGGATGGGCCTGATTTTAGTTTAGCATTAAGCCTAAAGGGTACTGAGCTGGTATAAATGGGTTGTGGTCTTTAAGTCTAGTTTTGGGTTTAATTTGGCCAAGCCAATTGGGCTAGTGTGATATTCAGGTTTAGATGGGCCAAGTCTAATTGGGCTTTATAGGTTTGAGGAAATCTGGGTCAATTGACCCAGGTCTGAGTTGACTTGGGTCTTGGGTAAGTAGGTCAAACATGAGTCCCTCAACCCAAGTTATGATCTTGGGTTAGTTGACTAGGACCAGGGTCAAGTTGGCTTGGGTCCTCGAGTCAAGTATGGGGTTTTTGGTTATAAGTATTCAGATCTAGGTTTTTAGATCTAGGTTTGGTTTTTTTGGAAACGATTTTTTAAATTTAGGTATGAATTTTTAGGTTAATAGTTCAAGAAAAATTTTGGGTTCGTTTGATAATAAAAAATTATGAACTTTTTTTAATTTAGAATTTTGTACATAACTCAATTAAAAATTCAACGAGCTAACAACGATGTTCAAGGAAAAAGATACTGACCTTTAAAGCTTTCAAAAACTCTCTCTTGCTTGTTGCTTTTGCTCAAAACTCTTTCTCAATCTCCTAGTTCCTTAATTAGCTTGTCTAACCCAATTTCTTCATCTACTGAAATTCAAACTTTGTAGCCTCCCAATGTGCCAATCTCCCAGTTCCTTTCACTCTCAGTTTGTCAATTCTCTATTGATTTTCCAAACCCCCCCGCCCCCAATCTCAATCTCTTAGCCTCTTGTCTCACTCTTTTTCCTTCTCCAATTCTTCTCCCCCAACAACTCTTTGGAGATCTCTATTTATAAGCCAAGGGAAAAGTAACCAATTAATTTTGATTGATCAATCAAATTTTAAACAGATTAGTTGATTTTTTTTTAAACTTTTGATTTATTTGCAATTACTCTTTGGAGATCTCTATTTACGACAATGGTTTTATCACTAGTACCATATTAATTGTGTTGTTTAGTCAACCCAAAATAGAGAAAATTATACAAGGGACATGCCTTTCCACGTATTCATCTATCCATTATATTTCTTAAATTGTAAATGTATTAAAGATAGATTCCCTTCTTTATGTGTGCGATATTAATGAATGTAACACCTACATTTAAAATATAAATATACTCAGTGTATAATTTCCCTCAAAGTAGATTGAGTTATTATACCTATCCATACAAAGGATGTTGGAGTATTATATATGAGTATTTATCAAAGAATTGACCAAGGTTTATGCATGCCCCAACACAAGATATCATCATAGCTATCATATTAAATTAACTAAGTTGGCATTTGATTGTGTTGATTAAACCAAAAAAAAAATCACTGTTTTGTGAATTCTGCAAGTCATCACATAAAAAACCAATTATGTTTTAATTAAAATCAAAAGAGAAGGAATGTGACAAGAAATCATTAGACAACAACATGGAGCACTCATATTGGGATCAACATGATTATCCAAATTATTTTGAAGCGAACTCTTTGATAAATTTTAAAATTTTAAAATAATTATGAATTGACAATTTTTTTTATTATAATTAACTTGTAAATTTTAGAATTCAAATATTAAAATTCAAGCATCAATGAGAAGTCTTATTTTTATAAATTTTAATTAGCACCGTATATAAGTTTAAAAACATCTACCCCACAATTAGACATAAATAAAAAAATCAAGTTATATTTCTCAAAAGAATAACATAAAAGGAAGCAACCAAAGCTTTAAATTGTTAGTAAAGAAAAAAAATTATATTTAAATTATAATAGTTATTAAAATATTATATAGCATACAATTACATAATACATACATATATATATATATATATATATATTTGTAATATATCCATTTAATTTAGTTAACCATAGTTAATTTGTAACCGAATCGAAACCAAATCATTAACCATAAAATAAAAAATTTTAAACTGAAGTCGAATTAAAAAAGAGTTAATCAATTTTTCCATTTGATTTGATTCAACTTTTTGATTTTCCATGCCGACCCCCACCTATTATAGGAGTGCTTCCTTATGAGCTAGCAGGCCAATTGGTATATAGAAAAGGAATCTTTCCGGTCAAATAGGGAGCCTAGGGCATTAAATCTATGTTGCTAATCCTCTTCTTGGTTTGATAGTTCAATTAATTATTGATTCGTTATAGTATATAGTGATTGTAACGATTTGAAAAATTTTAACTATTAAAATATTAAGGAAAATGAATAAAGGGAAAAGGGAGAATAAAAGAAAGGAAAAGGAAAAAATTTTAAAAAGGGCATTAAGCAAGGCCTCGTTGACGAGGTAGTATTACTCGTTGACGAACGACCTACATAGTCTCATCGACGGGTATGCATGTTTCGTCGACGAAGAGATGCCGAGAGAGGTTTCAGATATTCTGAAATTCTTCGACGAACTCTCAGCCTCGTTGACAAATAGTCTTCTTAGGCTCGTCGACGAATCCACGTGTCTCGTCAACGAGGTCACGTGGCAAGTCACCTATATATAGCCGAAAATCAGGATTTCCGCGAGAATTCTTTCCTTTTCTTATTTTCTCTCATTAGAAAATGGCCCTCCCACCTTTTCTCTAAGTTTTTGACTTCGTTTTTCCCCGGTTCAACAATCAGAAGCTATCACATTGATCTTGGGAAGATTCTCTACAACTTAACCGGAACAGAATTTCAGTTTGAGGAGTTTGGGAATCATCCCAAAATTAGGGTAAGAAGGATATTTTAAGTTATATTGTTAATATAGAATGTATAGGGCCTAGGGAGTGATAAAATAAAATTTTTGTTGAAGTTTGGGTTGATAAATTCGAGTTTTTGAATTAGGGACCGGGTGAGTACCGTCAACATCGTTTCGGGGTTTTCGCAAGCATAATTTAGAAGAATAGGTAAGGGGAACTAATTATAGTAGGATTTTTATTAAAGTTTAAACTGGTTAATTTGAGAATATAATATATATATATACACTTAGGTATGATTTATTTGAACAGCTGAACATTTGCAAAAAAAATGTTTTTGATATGTATATATATATAAGGAAAAGAAATTGTGTGGCAGGAATACAATTTTCATAATTTTAACTGGCTGATGTGAGTACAGAATGATGAAATTACTATTGATTTGTGAACTACTGGTTATTTGTGAGTATAGTTTATGGTGAATATTGATTGTTATGAATACTAGTTTCTTGAGATTACTGTGTGATAAATAATGTGATTTTTGTGTATGGATTTTTGTGTCGTTATTCGTGTGTATCACAATATAACGTTGGCGACCTAAGGAGTTTGTTATATTGCATAGATGTAATCACGATATACGTTGGCAGACCTAAGGAGTTCGTATATTGTCATTATATATTGGGGTAGAGCATTGGCAAGCCTGAGGTGGTTGTTCTACTAATATACTACGGGTAGGTCATGGGGATTTAACTGGTGGTCAGTGGTGTCTGTGTAGGCCACGATCTGATCTGTGACAGTGATTGTCATATGTGGACTAGTCCTGTGTGGACCATGTGAGGATGTTTGTCCTGTGTGGACCATGTGATGATGATTATACTGTGTGGACCATGTGATGATGATTATACTGTGTGGACCATGTGATGATGTTTGTCTTTTGTGGACCAATCCTATGTGGACCATGTGTTGATATTTGTTTTGTATGGATGAGAGTCCTATGTCGATAGTATGTTTATGTGGAATATGATCTAATAAGATGAATGATATAATAATTAAATTATATGTGTATATATATATATATATATATATATATATATATATATATATATATGACAATGTAAAACTATCTCACAAAAGCTTGCTGAGAAAGGCGAGTGTCCTGGTATTTTCAGTTTGATGCCAGAGCAGAGGGAAGCTACTTGTATGGGTGGGTAATCTTTCCTATTCTTGAAGACTTTCTCTATATACATAGCCTGAGGGCTTACCGAGTAAGGTGAGTGCCCTGATACTGGTATTAGAAAAGAGGGAAGCTACTTGTATGGGCAGATAATTTTCCCTATTCTCAGGTTTTATTATTAAAAGTAATTATGAATGTGAGTATGGAATTAGAGATAAGAACTTATGCATATTAAATGTGTGTATGAATTCATAGATTTATGTTGATATTAATGATGTGATTTCTCAGCAGGGGTTGGTGATGATTGGCAAACGATAGTATATTGTGTAATATTTAAACACTCTGCCACACACTGCTATGATTTGTTCTTTCTTACTGAGATGTGTCTCACCCTAGTGGATAATTATGTTTTTAGGTCCATCAAGAGATCGGGCTTAGGGCTCTGGCAGGGTAGTATTTTTGGTAAATCTGGGAAGTCTATAAAAATAGTTTATGTAAGTTTATGTTTTTTAAAAAAAAAAAATAAATATTGGTATGTAATATAAATGAATGGTGGCGAATGTTTATGGGGTATATATATGTATATAGGTTGACTCTAGTATTTGAATTTGAGGTTATATGTTTTTATTCCACAGCTTAATTGTGGTGTATGGTATTAGAAGCAGGTGAATGAAACATGTGACCTTTGGGCCCCACTTGGTGGGTACAGGGCGTTACAGTTAGTATCAGAGTATAACGGTCTTGCAAACTTTAAGGATAATGAATACCAAAGTATAGGTTTGAGTTAGGATAGGAATAAAAGTGGGTAGGTTAGGATGAATAGTGGTATGGAAACTTAGAGGCGATAATCCCTTGATAGTCTTATGTATTTTTTCAAGGATGACGATTTCTGGAAAACTATGGTAAATCTATTAATGGTTTCGTTTCTGGGTTGAGAGACTGGAATTTGGGCACTTAAGTTGGAACGATAGGTTAGTTGAGCGCATAGTTGTGTTAGTGTTATGATTCTTTATTGAGATGGTATGAATGAATTATGGATTGGAACTTATGTGTTATAGTAACTTTTCACATTGAAACTTGTTTCAGATATGATAAATGAGGAATTACAAGCTTATTTCTATTTTGTCTTCATGATGGATCCTAGAGGGAAGGACGTTGATACTGGAGGAGATAAACATGTGGATACCTCTAGTGAGGATGATGTTGATGTTACGGCAGTGCTGTGTAGCATAACACGTCATGTTAGGAAGGAAGCTCGAAGAGAGCAGGGTCAACTACTGGTAGTTGGGGGTTGCACATTTCAGTAGTTCACCTGAACAAATCTACCAACTTTTGAAAGAGGTGCAAATCTGATCGTAGCTGAGGACTGAATTCAAGAGATGGAGTAATTTCTAACTGTTCTACACTATACTGAGGAGCAGAAGGTACAATATGCCACTTTCAAATTGATTAAGGAAGCCAAGAGGTGGTGGAGGTTGGCAAAACTGGTGGAAAAGCAGCGGCCAGGGTATACATCTATTACCTAGAGTTGTTTCAAGGAGGTGTTCTTCGGCAAATACTTCCCGGTTGCCACCCGATAAGCGAAAGCAAAGGAGTTTCTACACTTGACTTAGGGGTCCATGTCAGTGCAACAATATGCGGCTAAGTTTTTGGAGTTATCATGTTCTGCTCCACACATGGTCCCGAATGAGCCATTGAAAGCTTGGATGTTTGAGAAAGGATTGAGATCGGGGATACCCGCTCAGGTGGTGGCAATGATGACTCAGAGTTTCTCTGAGTTGGTGGACAGAGAAATGGCAGTTGAGATCAGTATACAGAAGTGTGAGGCAGAGGAGAAATAGAAGAAAAGATCCATATCTATCAGCTTACATACTGACATCTAACATGATTCCTGGAAGGGAGATCGTGATGCTGGGGGTTAGAGGTTGGATAGGGCTGATCGAGATTACCGAGAGAATGCATTCCGCCCCCATTTTTGCCGAATGTAATCGGGGGCATTGGGGGGAATGCCGAGGTGGGAATATCGTGTGTTATAATTGTGGCAAATTTGGCCACATAGCTTGTGATTGTCGTGCTCCACCAGGCAATGCACCCGCTCCTAATCATAATAGAAGGAACAACCCGGTGCCTCACGACAGCGGCGCCCCGACGCGTGTCTATATGTGTAGTACACCTGAGGAGGACAATGCTAAAGGCGAGGGTAATGTGTTTGCGATTGCATAAGTAATAATCTTGTTTGACTTTGAGTGAATTGATGCTACATATATTTGAATTAATTAAAATGCATGAATGTGTTAGCTAGTTACTAAGATTGTGAAAATATGAAATTGAAGAATTTCAAGGACGAAAATCTTTTAAGGAGGGGAGAATGTAATGACCCGGGAAATTTTAACTATTAAAATAATAATGATAATGAATAAAGGGAAAAGGGAGAATAAAAGAAAAGGGAAGGAAAAAATTTTAAAAAGGGCATTAAGCAAGGACTCGTCAACGAGGTAGTATTACTCATTGACGAACGACCTACATAGTCTCATCGACGGGTATGTATATTTCGTCGACGAAGAGATGCCGAGAGAGGTTTCAGATATTCTAAAATTCGTCGATGAACTCTCAACCTTGTCGACGAGGCCACGTGGCAAGTGCCTCTTCCCGCTGAGCTTCTCTTTACATTCCTTTTAATCAGCTCTCTTCTTCTGATTTCAATTTGTTTCCTCCATTTTCTTCTTTACTCCTTTATGAATGTCCTTTTTGCCAACTTTTACACTTTCTCTCTCAATGATTTCTGCCCAAAGTCCTCCAATAATTACCCCTTCTTTTAACCTCCTAAAATTTGAACCTCTACCCTTTTCTCATAGGTAGGCTAGCATGGGAACCAACTCCATGGGAAATGCAAAACATGGGAAAGGGAGTACAACTACATGCCATGGCTGGCTCCCTATAAGCTACCGTGTGGAAACGATCGCTTTTGAAGGCCCCCAATTGGGCCCTTAGCTACCCTCAACCAAATTGAGCTCCAATTTAAAAGAGAGGCACACAATGGACTTTTAATTACTCAAAATGAACCCACAAGGCTACCACTTCAAAATAAGGCCCACCGGCTTTAAATCACAAAGTTGGCCTAAAATGCTTTGATATGTGAGACTAACTTGAAAGTTTGTGTGTGTGTGTGTGTGTGTGTGTGTGTGTGTGTGTGTGTGTGTGTGTGTGTAGGTGACTACTAAAGAAGGAAAGCTCAATGCAAGCGGCGCTAAATTAAAACGAGGATCAGATTTTTCTTTTTTGGTTTTTTCCTTTAAATATTATACCTATAATATGCATGGATGAATAAATGTAAAAAGCACCTTATGCAAACATCACAATAGATGAAATCTCAATTCAAGGTGGTGAGACTAAGAGAGTCAAAACGAGAGATGCGACTAGGTTAACACCTTAGACAGTATCTCTAACTAATGGCTAAAAAAACCCTATGATTAAATTAAAAAGAAGAAACAAATTTAAATCCATATGAGGTTTTGCTATATAATAAATCGGACAAAATGGAGTGTCTACAATCACGAACTCACGACATTACTTGTTATTGCCTTTGACAACTCTAAATTTTGTCACAACTTGGGGCCTTGGATGGATTGTTGCTCCCAAAACCCTATCCCCTTTCATTCACCAAGTTATCACATGATTGAATAATGTTCATAGTCGAATCTTTGACCTCTTCCATTTACAAGTATGCATTGTTTTTATAAGTTGAGATGAAGTGATGGAATGTAAATGATTTTTAGAAAATCAATCGCTTTGAAATCAATTAACATGAAATTTCAATCGGTCCAATTATCATTGTTGCTTAATTAAAACTTAAATTTAATTAATTATTTGAATTATCTAAACTTACAATTTGTTGTTTGTAAAGGACTAATGCATAAATATTTAGAGTTTTTTCCCGGATTATCTTTTTTTTTTTTAAATATATTAAATAATACCTCTTTCTGGGAAATATTTCCCAGAATGACTCTGACGTAGTCTCGCTACTTGGAATAGCGAGATTTACTTTTGACTAAAGGGCTCGTGTCGACGCGTGGCAAATCTCGCTACTTGGAGTAACGAGATTTTCTTCGGATACTTAATGTTCGGCCAACCTCTGTTTGACGCGTGGTAAATCTCGCTACTCCAAGTAGCGAGATTTGCTTTAGATTTGAAATGGCCATCCACCCAGCTATCGACGCGTGGCAAATCTCGCTAAGTAGCGAGATTTGCTTCAGACTAACCTCGCCCGTTCTTCCTCCTTCCTTGCGCGAACAGACAGCCAGTACCTTTGCAGAGGAGGAGCATAGGTTACCGTTGAAGGAGACTTCGGAACGCAGATGACCGCTGCGGGCTTGAACCAAGAGCTATATAAACTCGAGATGGGGTAAGTTATATTTTCAATGTTTGGTGCATAAATTTTTAAATTAATTTTATTTCATCCAAAGCCTTTGATAATCGGAGAGTGTGAGTTTAGAGTGCTGAAAGAATTATGGATAAGCACTTTTCTTAAGGTTAGTGTTTCTTTTTTTTTTGTACTTGAATTTGATTTTTTGCCGAGAATATGTAATTTTTTTCATTCAAACTGTTGTTTAATATTTAATTTTTTTTTTTGGGATTGTTGTTTCCATTGTAAAATGCATTGAATTTCTTGTTTTTCATCTTTCCTATTGGCAAAAATTTCTCTTTGAGACATGTAATGTACCTCTACGTAAATTGCCAACTATGAGGATTGAGATGCCTGTCAGGGGCTCTATTCTCGAATGACGATTGCCTGCCCTAGAATTTGTTAAAGTTTCCTCCACTCACTAAATCTATTATGAATACTGTTAAGATGATTTCTCCTTCATCCCTATTTATAAGTAACATGTTGATACCTGAAGCTTCTATTCAAAGAGAATTTATAGCATTGGGTGTTTCTCCTTGTACAGATTAAGAATCTGCAGCCCAAATGTCAGAAACGTGATTTTAAATTAAAATTTTGAATTTCCATTCACATTTTTTGGGTTTTCTGGAACCTTGAAATTGAAAAAGGAGGCTAAATGTCTGTTCTACAAAATTTCCTTCCAAATAGATTTCCTAAAAAAAATGTTGAAATTTCCATTTACATTTTTTTTTTCTTTTCCTTTTCTAGCATCTTGAAATTGAAAAAGGGTGGTTAATGTCTGTTTTACAAAATTTCCTTTGACATACAAAACATTTGAAATTTATGCAAAACTTACCAAAAATTTGCACCATGAAACAAAATTTCCTTGAGTTTAAAATTTGATTTTTCAAACATCCAATTTAAAAACTCAATATATCACAAATTCTATAAGACTTTGAAAAAAATCATTAACGGTTTGATAATTTCTCAGATGAAATTTCAATTTCATTAAATAAATCTTTTGATCAGATTTAAGCGTTTGATGCTTGACCTCTAACAAGTATTCAACCATGTGATTATCTCGGACTAATAAAAAGCCCTTAAAAGGATAGGAGTGATAGATAAATTTAAGCCTCTTGAAATTGTATGTAATACTGGACTCATTAACTACAACATTATATGTGTGGAGTAGCTGTATTTGCATAATATATGAATGTTATTTATGTTGATTAGAGATCTTTAATATATTTCATATAGGGTAATTAAAAATATTATTTCCTTGATGTTTGTGATTTGTGCAAAAATTGGTAATTATGAACTTTAATTGATGGATGTGTTATGGAAGTAGTTTTATAATTGTAGTGCTTTATTTTGGATTGATTGTTATTGGGATATATGATTAGAAGCTATACTGAATTGTTGATATGGAATTTTGAGTGCAACCTAATGAATGAATATAGATTATTGAGATTTTTAAGCTAAAATTTTGCCAAAGTTTCTATAAATTGGACTCCATTGGTTTAAGGGGAGTATATAAAACATTCCTTTGCCATTCTCGTGGAAATTTTCAATTTGAGAACTTATTTGAGGAAAATTGCATTTTTCTTTTTAATCTATTGAGCATAATGAAAAGCATTTTTGAGTTGGACATTTAAATACCCTTGTGAATGAATCTTGAACATATTAATAATATATATACTGTAATAGTTGGTGTGAAATTAGAGCACAAAGCATAATTGCACGTGTTTTGTGGAGTTGATCTTGTCCCTTTTTTTATTTATAAAAAAACGTAAATTAAATATTTTGAGACACTGAGATATTAAGGACATTGAAGAGTTAAGCAACTTGATGCTTAAGATTATTTCATATATTGAAAATATTTGTAGAAATATAAGCATATTTTTAAAAATATAGTGGAAATTATCACTAAGAATGAACACCACATTTATTATGTTTGTGAAAATTGAAGATTCTCCCCGAATTTATGTATTTTTCACCAATATATCGATATAAATGTACTCCTAGTGTTCACATTTTAAAGCACTTGCCATACGACGATCCCATTCCCATTTTATGAATCGAAATGTTATGCGTCCTAAGTAACATTTTTCCAAAATGTCCATTCAACTCCTTTGAGGATGGATGTTCGGATCAGCAATGAATCCCCAAAAAGCTACTGAACAAAATTGAACTTCAAATTAAGTGGCAACCCAACCCATAATGAGGCAGAGTACAAAGTACCATTTTGAAAAAATTACTCTTAAGAGCACCATTTCATAGTTCTTTGAATTCTAAGTTGAAGTACCATTTTGGAAAAATCCTAAGTATATGTCATATGGGGAAAATCAATACACATTAATGTTTTAACAGTTTATTCATTACACTTTTCAATTAATCTATTTGCTTTCTTGATGGAAATTGAAGTTAGCTCCAAACTCTAGAGTTTGTTTATTCATAGACTTTTAATTCATCTATTTATTTTCTTGGTGGGAAAGTTAGGACCAAACTCTAAGTTCATTGATTCATTAGAATTTGTATACATCTATTTGGTTTATAGTTATTTCGTTAAGATATAAGTAACATATATCACTTATACATACAATTTTGTCTTGCGGAGGTTTTTTTTATTTCCCGATCGCAGATCTAAATGGCAGGAAGCTCAAGCAGTGCTTTGGTGACGGTATTATTATATATAGGGGGAACATCATAACCAGATTAGATGGTGTTAGGTATAGCAGTATGCTAGTTCGACCTATTCGAATTGGCCGTAGGTGTAAATTAAATAAATTATATACGAAGGTATATAAATATTTGCATATTGATTCAGATCAATATGTATTGCGAGTGACCGCAAGATACCCTGCGCGAGGGTTAAATAATATAGCCTTTTACGAGGTTGTTCCCATATCAAATGATTATGGGCTGCGCATTGTATTGGACGCACACTGCATCAGTGATACATATTTAATGGTGCAATTGTATGTCGAGACCATTCCTCAAATGGGTGTCATCGCTGTTAGGTAGCCAGATGAGCCTGCTGAGCAATTGGATGAGGTCGGTGAAGACACCAAACAAACACATCAGGTCGATGTTGGTGCGGAGGTTCGTGTTATGTCTACGGTCGATTTTAACAAATATCCAGGATCGTCATTCGAGCCGTCGGCGTACGAAGCACCTGTTCCTGACACGTTTCTGCATGAAGGTTGCGAAGACGTCCCGAGTGCGGGACCAGCATCGTTGTTCGCCATTGTGAACGACGCATTGGACGAGGGCATGAACATTACGAACGATGTTCACCTTGAAGACGAACACATGCACGAGCAGGAAATGGGTGAAGGGTTAAATGATGTCCCCGATGATGTGAACTTACCCCACCATGACACGGACAACGCAACGTTTGACCCGCAATTCATAGGCGAGCTTCCAATGTATGGTGATATTGACCTAGATGTTGCAGATTTAACTGCGATCGATAAGCTTCCTATACGCGTGACTCGTTGGGAAGAATCCTCCAAGTTGAGTAAAGGGATGCTCTTCAGGTCGAAGGATCAGCTAATCGCTGCAGTGCAAATATATCACGCTCGCACCCACCATGACTTCCACGTCGTGCGATATACCCTTGAGTTATAGGTTGCTAGGTGTAAGGACCACGATTGTGCGTAGAGATTGCATGCCATGTATCGGATGATACACCGTTTATTCAAAATCACCCAATATGGTGGTCCACACACGTGTCAGAATGAACTTCTATCACAGGACCATAACTAAATCACGTCGTCCCTCATTGCTAGGGAGATAGTGAATATGATCAAGGGAGATGCATCGACGTCGATCGGTACATTGAAGGAGTTCATAGATCGTCGATTCGGGTATTCAATCTCTTACAAGAAGGTTTGGTTGGGCAAACAGAAGGCAATAGCCTAAGTATTCGGTGATTTGGAGAAATCCTATGAAACGTTACCGAAGTGGATGGAAGCGATGCATGCGTACAATCCTGGGACTATAGTCAGGTGGAGGTCGACTCCTGTTCCAGGTAACAAGAACAGCGCAACCTTCGTATCTGTATTTTGGTCATTCACAGCATATATTCAGGGTTTTCATCACTACCCTCCCATTATATGTGTGGACGAGACACACTTGTACGGTAAGTACAAGGGCAAACTCCTTATTGCGACGTGCCTCGATACAAATAGGCAAATATTTCCCCTTGCATTCGCTATTGTACAAGAGGAAAGCCTTGACACATGGAATTGGTTTCTGTGTTGTCTGCGTTCCATTACCGACAGGGACGACATTTGCCTCATATCAGATCGGCATCTAGGGATTATCGCTGCGGTGCAGCACAATCCCAATTCGCAACCACCACGTGCGCACCACCAATTTTGCCTTCGACATGTAGTGAGTAACTTTAATACGAAAGTGCAGAGTGTCAATCTGAAGCGAATGACTGAGCGAGCGGGAAGGGAGCATCAGGTGAGAAAATTTTACAAGTGGATGGAGAGGATATTCGATGAGGGTGGAGAACCAACCAAGTCATTCTTCGATCATATCCCTCCTCATATGTGGACTAAGTGCCACGACAGTGGAAAGAGGTATGGAAACATGACCACCAACCTAGTCGAATATTTCAACGCCATCCTAAAAGGTGCATGTAGCCTTCCCATAATGGCCCTTGTGCAACTAACATTTTATCGCGTTGTACATTATTTTAATAATTGACGGGAGGCTGCTTGTAACGCAACATCTGGAGGAAATACGTTGACTCCGCATATATTGCTAGCGATGGAAAGAAGGAAGCTGAAGGCGACCGAACATCGAGTCACGATGTTCAACCGGTTTAGGGGTAATTTTAGCATCATGATCGTGCAGTTGGGACCCATAAAGGAAACAATGTCCAAACTTTGAGCATCCAAAGGTACGAATGCTCCTACGGGAAGTGGCAATCTTTACACTATCCCTGCTCTCACCTTCTTGCATCCTGTGCCGAGACACGGCTAAATACAAGCCAGTATGTTGAGCCAAATTGGAACACTGCCGAGCACTATGCAACATATGCTGCGGAATTTCATCCAATTATGCATGAGGCATATTGGTCAGCTTCCTCGTTGCTGAAATTGCAGGCAAATCCTATATACGCTCAACATAAAGGTCGGCCTAGGAGCTCACGTATACAGAACGAGATGGATGCCCGGGAAGGTCGAAAAAGTATCACGTGTAGTATATGTCATCAAGAAGGACATAACCACACGAGATGTCCGAGAAGGACACAACCTGGGATGCAGCTGGACCTTCGCACTGACCTATAACTTATAGGTTAAGGCGATTTGCCTACTCGTAGTCCTCAAGTCACGACAAGTTTTCAGCTGCCATGCTACTTCCTCCTTCTAAACAACGCGATTATAAATAAGTCAGCTGCATCCATTTACGTGAAGATTCATGAACTTGGGCTTGGGTAAGGAGAGCCTTTTTCCTAGATTCCAAATCTAAGATCCTCAGGCCTCTTTCCTTTTTCGGTGAACACATCTCCTTCCATGCTCAATTTGGCTTTGAGCAATTGAGTCACTGTGTTCATCAATGGAGAATAATGCATCTTGAAACAAAAACTAGGTGAGATATTTTCATTTGTACACATTTAGGATAAAACCTGAGATTTTCGTTCAGTTCCACCATACAAAGCAGCTGTGACAGATACTCAATTCTGATGATTTTTATGTTTATGCTTTAAATATGTTGGCTTGTTTGCAGGATCGATCCAGGGTTGTCCGATACTAGTGTACTGAGTATGGGCGATCGTCACCGGTCCAGTCAGGCGTGGACTGATTCGCATCCTGACGTGTTATATTGCCGAGGGGGCAGTCAGAGCGTACATGATAGGATAGGCGTGGACCCCCGCATTATTAATTGGATATGGGACGCGGGGTTTTATGGCATATATCAGATTAGCCATATCCATTTGGATTGGCATCTTGTGACTGCGTTGGTGGAGTGATGGAGGCCAAAGACACACATGTTCCACTTGCCACACGGGGAGGTGACTATCACCTTATAGGATGTTGCGGTGTTGTTCGGGCTGCCGATTGATGGGTTGCTCGTCACTGGTCGTACAACTGGACTAGTATAGCAGGGAGGCAAGGGTCAGGGGGGAGCACTTCGCCGCATGTACGAGAGATTGTTAGGAGTGGTGCCTTCAGATGGTGAGCTTGTTGGTGCCCGCATTCGCATGTGGTTTCTGGAGGGGGAGATGTTTCGCCAGCTCCCGGCTGATGCCGATGATCACACTGTAGCGTGTCACGCACGTGCCCACATGCTGCGATTGATATGTGGGACGTTGTTTTGCGACCTATCAGGGTGTTATGCACACTTGATGTTCCTTCCACTCCTTGTGGAGTGAGCAGAGATACGCCATTATAGTTGGGGCTCTGCGACATTAGCCTGGCTGTACCAGGAGAGGTGCCGCGCCGCTGACGTTTCCCACTCATAGATCGAAGGAGCACTCCGCTTATTACAGGTTTGGGCATGGGAGAGATTCACATCATTAGCTCCTACGTGCCGCGGTCGCCGACGTCTTATTTAGAGGGATGAGGACGGACACCCGATTGACCCAGCTCCACTTGCGTGGAGGTTAGTAACTCCACTTACAATCATTTCCTTGTATAAGTGGTACGTATATTGAGTTGTACTACGTATTGGTCGTTACACCTTGTTAACTTACGTTTCATTTTGTATAGGTGGAGGGATCAGTTGTTGGTGTCTAATGTTGCGCAACACACGCTGCCCTAGTACAGATTCAAGCTGGACATACATCGAGAGCACAAGGTAGTCTCGGTTATGTGTATTGACAGTATTTTGCATTATTTGCATATATTCCCATCCCACCTCTTACATTTACCATATGTATACGCGCAGTTCATATGGGTGCCCTACACTAATGACATTGTAGCCGACCTACTGACTGGCTATGCAGTTGGGTCGGACCTCTGGGTTGCCCGAGTGCCACTCATATGTTTTCATATTGTCGAGTGGCATCTCCCAGACCGAGTGATGTGCCAGTTTGGCTTTCGACGGGGCATCCCAAGCCGTTTCTGTACTTTGGGGGTCGATGTACGTGGGGATGACTTGCACGAGATTGATGGTCGTAGTCGAGGGAACACGAATTGGGCTGCCGAGCACGCGATGTACGTGAGTATGTGGGGACATAGGCGGGAGTACATCATGGAGGGAGTGTGGGCGAATGGCCCGATGGGTCTAGAAGATCCGTATTACGCATGATATAGGTCGATCACACGTCACTTCGTAGATAGGACCGCAGCGGTCTGCATGAGCCTCGTACGCTTACTCAAACGTATACCT
Source organism: Malania oleifera (assembly GCF_029873635.1). NCBI lineage: Eukaryota > Viridiplantae > Streptophyta > Magnoliopsida > Santalales > Ximeniaceae > Malania > Malania oleifera. The sequence continues at coordinate 107,826,541 of NC_080421.1, read as the reverse complement.
AATTTGTTACCGTTTACAGTTCAATGTTGTAACCACTATTTTCGTATGCTGCAGGCTGACGTATTACACCAAGTCGACTCGCTATCATCAGACCCCACTGTGAGCGATTTAGCAAGAGCTGGTTTGGACATTGTCTATGAGGACGAGCGACAGATCCCTACCCCACGCCGGCCCTCGGGACCACGAGGTGGTGGAGCAGCTCCAGTACGAGGTGGTCGAGCAGCTACCTCCAGCCGTCCATCGAGTCCGGCCTTCTCACTGCCCATTGTACATGAGGAGTACGTATTTGGGCCATCCACACCGTATGCCCCATCAACAACTGCTGATTTTGCGGGACTCTCCAGTAGACCAGCGGATTATCGATCTGACTCTGCCGCGACGCCGTCGATGTCGTACTTACTGGACGACCCTTTTGATGCGGAGGAGGTGGACACACTCGGGTTGCCACCTAAGACTCTTCCAGAGACTACATACGACATATCTCCCCGTCCGCTTCACCTAGAGATAGATTATCCAGTACCTATGGGCAGAGACGACAGACATGCAGCCCTTTGACGTGACCGGACGCCAGATGCAGAGGAGCAACCAGGTGAGGGCAGACACAGACGGCAGCCACCCCGATACCAGAGACGACCTCCATGCGGCACCTAGTAGGCGATATATGTATTTGTTAATTACTTCATTCCTTCATTTGTACATCAGATATATGTTTACAACTTCATTTGTACATAATATATTTATTCATTACTTCATTTGTGCATAATGTATTTATTCATTACTTCATTTGTACAGCATGTATTTGTTTAGAATATATCATTTGTACATAATGTATTTGTTTGGAGCATCATTTGTATATAATGTAATTGTTCTTAATTCTGAATCTATAAAGCACCCCTAAGTAAAGTGTCAAGCAGGTATCATTTAGTATAGTAATTTGATATGTTGAATGTATATGAATCTTGTGGATGTAATGTTGTGAACATACTGGTTCCATTAAACTTGAAGAATGTTTTCTTTGCACAGGTGCGTGGATGGATATGCTCAATTAGTAAACAGGACTCTGCCGAAATTAGTATAGTGTTTTGATAGTTTAAATGTATGCGAATCTCGTGAATGTAACGTTGTGAACATACTGGTATCAATTGTATTTGAAGAATGTCTTCTTTGCACAGTTGCGTGAATGGATATGCTCAATTTGTAAACAGGACTCTGCCGAAATTTGTATAGTATTTTGATAGGTTGAATGTATACGAATCTCATAAATGTATCGTTGTAAACATACTGGTATCAATTGTATTTGAAGAATGTTTTCTTTGCACAGGTGCGTGGATGGATATGCTCAATTTGTATATAGGACTCTGCTGAAATTAGTATAGTATTTTGATAGGTTGAATGTATACGAATATCGTGAATGTAACGTTGTGAAATATAATTTAGTCTCTCTATTTATGCTTTTTAGGTTTTATTTCTACTTTTATTTTCACAGTATTGAAAGTAATACCAAATGGGCCCTAAGGAAAAAGTAAAGAATTCAATTAGGTGCAATTCAACTTGAATAGGGTGGAAATGTATACTCAGTAAAAGAGGTGTATGATATTATGATTTATCTTTAGAACTACCCAAAAGAAAATAAAATCCTAAAAAGTGCATACCGAGCCATTTGTATTTCTACAACATTTGGTTCGTGGCATCATTGTCTCCTTCCACTTTCGGATGCTTGAGAATTGTGTTACTCAAGATACAAAATTTGCATGAACATAAGAATTTTAATGTTTTGATCACAAACATATTGCTAATAGATTCTTTGGCATGGAGCATTAATCTTTTGTTTCATAATAAGATTGATATGGAAAGGAGGGTATGTCTTATTTTTTTAAATATAATTTAAGATTTTTTGTCACTTCATAATTCTTGTTAATTATTACCAAGTTGCGAATCTAGATATGAATGAACAGCTTCAATGAAAAATCTTTATTCTCGATAATGGAATTCGAACCAAACGAGGGCAAACATTGGAATACTTTGGAATCATTGAATGCACAAACCAAATACCAAGCAAAGGCACAATAGAACCAATCATAAAATCAGAAATGTAATGACAATCCAAAATGTAGAAAGTTAAACATGAGCCAGACGAAAATAATAACCTGCGATCTGTAAAAGAGGAAGTTCTATCAACTCCTATCAATAATGGAGGCATATATGATGAAGAAATCAAAGTTAAAAAACATTAGATGCAGGATAGTGTTGTCCCAACTCTATATGCTAGAACATGTTAATAGCATAGAAGAAGGAAATAATTTACAAATCCCTAAATTTTGTAGGATTCATTTGGTGAAAGGGTTTTAACAGTCGGAAATGTAAAGACAATCCAAAGGGAGATTGTCGTCTGAAGGAGAAGCAGAATCAGAATTCAGCTTCTCTCAGCTACTCGCTGCCTTTTTTTCATTACCACCTACCCTGCCGAACACTGAACTACTCTTCTTCTCTGGTGAAATCACTGGATTCTCTACAGACTTCAAAATGTCCGTCAACAGCTTCTGGCCTACTAGCTGAGGCTGCTGCTTATTATCTTGTCCTCTCTTCTTTCATGCTGCTACCGCTGCCTATTTGGCATTTGTTGCTGCTTGTTTTCTTCTACCCCCATTCTTTCCCACTTCTAGGGCAGCAGCTACCACCCACACCTTAAAATTTTCATCACTGAAATCATCGTTTTCATCTTCCCCATCAGATATCTCTGTAACAGTTAACGACTTTTTCTGTGCTGCAGCCCTTGATACTTTCTTCCTCGCTGGCACTTGGGGAATTCCATGTTAATTCCCAACATCAAGAACAATAAGTTTTGAAATGAGCAGAAGACTCGATAAGTATAATTGTAGTAGTCATTGGAGGAGTAATGAAGAAAATGTTAAGATTTGAAGGTGATGGCCAAAATTCAAAATAAATGTCACAGATCACATGATTTTAATCCTAGGAAACTTATAAATTTAGTAATTATAAGCTATTGGCTTCTACTGGGGGATTTCAACTGTGTCTTTTCAGCTGCTGAGAAGGAGAATGGTCGGCCTGTCTCTGATTATGATACTAGAGATATAGGTGATTGCTTCTTCAACTCTAGTCTATCTAATCTGAGATCGTCAGCGTGTTTCCTTACTTGGACAAATGGTACAATTTGGAACAAATTGGACAGGGTGATTGCTAGTCAGAGATGGATTCTGGAGGATCTGAGGGTTAAGGTTGAATTCCTTTTCCCTGGGATTCTTTCTGATCACTCGGTGTGCCTTATTTCCTTGTTTGAAGAGGGGTGTCTGGGAAGATGATCTTTAAAAATTTTCAACATGTGAACTCTAAACCATAATTTTCTAGACATTATCAAACAAGGTTGGGATGTGCAGGTCCAGGGCTTTGAGCAATTCAAATTGGTAAGGAGACTTCAAGGCTTGAAAAAACCTCTAAAGGCTCTTAATGCATCCCATTTCTCCCACATTTTGGCTAGAGCAGAGAAGGCTGGGAATGATGTGATCGAGCTCACAACAGAAACTGCACGACAATCCCTCGGATGGTAACCTGCAACTATTACTGAATGAAAGGAGAGGGACTGTGAAATGATAGATGGGAAAGGAGAGGGACTGTGAAATGATAGGTGGTCTGGGTGTGCTGGATCTAAAAGCCTGGAATCTTTCCTTGCTTATAAAAACACTTTACAATATCCACTCTAAAAAAGACTCTCTCTGGTCCAAATGGGTCAATCAAATCTACCTGAAAGGTTCAAGTCTATGGGAGGTCAGGATAAAAAATGATGAATCCCCACTATACAAAAAGCTCATTGGAATTACGAACCAGATTATGTCAAGATGTGCCAACCACTTGGATGCAGTGCTTCAGCTTTTTGAGGAATGGAACCTCGATTATTCTAGCTCTTCCATTTGCTATAACTTCTGGAGAACTAAAGGAACTACGGTTCCTTGGTCCATGGTGGTTTGGAAGAGTGGAAGTACCCCTATACATGCTTTCACTCTTTGCCTAGGAATTATAAGGAAACTACCTACTTGTGATAGGCTTTTTGGGTTTGAAGGAAACCTGTACTGTTCCTTTTGGTTGGTAAAAGAGTTGGTTTGGCCTCTACTGTTTATCTCATATGGAATGCAAGAAATAGGAAAAGGTTTGAAGGAAAATTCATATCCTCAATGGAGCTGATTGTGACCATTCAGAAACATACATACACAGTACTAGGCCAAAAGGCCCCTAGATTGCTCAGACTCTCTTAAGATCCTAAGTATTGACTTTATTGCTTGTAATTTTGATGGGGCTCATTTCCCCCCTATATCTGTCCAGTGTTCCATGTAAATATTCATTTTGATCAATATATTTACTTTTCGATCAAAAAACACAGTATGATAAATTGATGGATCATCGACTCTCTGTGTTAGAGATAGCGGCAATAAATGGAACATGTTAACATTTAAATATTTCCTACTCAATAATAAAATATATAAAGATTTTTCTATTTAATTAAATATAATTATTGTATATTTATAGTGTATGACTGTTATATAACATTTTTAACTAAATTACAAATTATAAATTAAGCAAATCTCGCTATTCCAAGTAACGAGATTTAAACGCTAGGCTTTATTCTTGCAGAGACGCGTGGCAGCAAAATCTCGCTACTCTAAGTAGCGAGATTACTTCAGAGTTGGGAAATATTTCCTAGAAAGAGATATTATTTAATATACTTTTTTAAAAAAAGATAATCGAGGAAAAAACTCTAAATATTTAGGCGCACAATTTTTTTAATTAAATTATTAAATAAATAAACCCAAAATCACCCGCGCAGAAGCCGTCGATCTTCATCTTCAATCGCATCCGTCCATTCTCTCGTCCTCTGTACTTAATGCCTCTTGGAATGGTTTCCCTTCCTGCTTAGGGTTTTGCTCAGAGAGGGAGAGTGGGGGGGATAGGGAGAGAATGGTGAAGTTTCTGAAGCCAAACAAGGCTGTGGTCCTCCTCCAAGGCCGCTACGCCGGCCGCAAAGCGGTGATCATCCGATCGTTCGACGATGGCACCCGTGACCGTCCGTACGGGCACTGTTTGGTTGCCGGGATAGCCAAGTACCCGAAGAAGGTGATCCGCAAGGACTCCGCCAAGAAGACCGGGAAGAAGTCCCGCGTGAAGGCCTTCATCAAGCTGGTGAACTACAACCACGTTATGCCCACGCGCTACACCCTCGACGTCGATCTCAAGGACATCGTCACGCTCGACACCCTTCAGTCCCGCGACAAGAAGGTCACCGCCGCCAAAGAAACCAAGGCCAAGCTCGAGGAGAGATTCAAGACCGGCAAGAACAGGTGGTTCTTCACCAAGCTCAGGTTCTGAGTATCCAAAAACACAACCTTTGTTATGAAAACTTGTTTTGGGTTCAGTTCTAGTTTTTTTTTTTTGGAAGAGATTGTTTTGAAATGGGGCTTATTTTGGATTTTGAAGTTTTGAGTTGAACCTCTCTTAGTGGTTCTTTTTATGTGATTGTGTTTTCTTCTGCTTCTGTCTGCTTAGACCTGATTTTGTATGTATTGTCTTTTTCTTTACGGTTTATATTATATGAATTGTGATGTGTTAGTTTCTTTTGCGGCCAATTGACTTTTTCGTTGTTATATTTCAGAAAATAGTCAGTACATTGGGTGTTTTCCTAGTATGGAAGTATTAGGAAGCTTGGGGGGAATTTGGAATATGTTTGTTTGATTGTTTAGTTGAATAATTTCTGCGATGAATTTACACCCAATTTCTGAATCTGCATTTGATGGATATGCTTGCTTAGGCCAGACTAGAGAAATGAGTTGAATTAAATTACGCCTGCCGTATAAATCATTAAATTGTTTTGTTGGTGAAATGAACTATTTCAAAGGTTACCCTTCCGTGTTTGAGAACTTGGGATTTCGACCAAAATTGTACTAGTTTCATCCAAATATACAAATCGCCAAATGGAAGACTTGAAGCCCATGCTCCCAAACACAACTTCAGCATTGATGCTCCGCCAAAGATTTACACATTTAAAAGTGTCTCTCTCTTTGTATGCATATGTAGGGTGAAGTACTGAAATTTATACTGTTTAAAGCATTTCTGTGATGCACTTGCAGTGTTTTTGGGATTGTAATTTTAGATTTACGTGGATTACTATATTGGCATGAAAATTGCAATTTTGCATGCATTTTGTCTAAAATTGCACAAATTTAGATGTGTTAAAATCATTGCCAGAGCATCAATGCGAGGTTGTGTGTGTTTCTCTACATATATACATATATAGGGTGTAGCAATGTGTTAAAAGGTGAAGAAGTAAGGTGAGGCGTTTTACCCTCCATGAGGGTAGGCGTAAGCCTTTTGGAACTGTATTTTTTCACATAATTAATATATAAAATAAATTTATATATAGTATAAAATGAGAAAAATTTTAGAATAATGAGAAAATAAATAAATACATAATTCTTAAGTATCTAATAGTCCAATTTTAGCTAACAAACTCAAATAATGCATGTTAAAAGATAAGCATTGGCCATAACACCACAAAATGGACACCATTTTCTTGCTTGAAACTTGAGAATGAGCTGAACAAGATTGGAAAGAGAGAGAAAGAGTTGAATCAGTTGGAGAAGAGACCTGGAAGCAGAGAGTGACAATCAGTGAGAGGCACTACTATTTGTACCGTTAGAAAAATATCTTTGACATGCTCACTGTGTTTGGGATTATTGCTATATGTGGATCAACGTATAGAAGTTCTGAAATTTGTACTGTAGAGAAGTGTCTGTTACTCAACCACTGTGTTTGGGACATTGGGATCATAGTTTTGATTTATGTGGATTACTAGAATTGCATGAACTTGTACAATTTTGTATTGCCTTTTTTTCTCCCCTGAATTTGACTATTTAAATCCAAGCTTCTAAGTCCCTGCTCCTAGACAAAGAGATGCTGTTGGATTATTTATCTCTTGATGGTGCACTATAACTCCATAAGCATCGGCATTTAGTATCATGCTTCGATAGCATGACCCTTTAAACTTGTATATGCATAAGCATTGTATGCTTAAAAGCAGTTGATTAATACATTTTCTATTGTTTTTTATCAGAAAAGGGTTATAGATAATTTATTTATATTGTCTGTAATTAAGGATGAAATATTGACTGTTTTTCTAATCTGTTGTTTCAATTGATATTTGGGTTGCAAACTTAAAATTAATTCTTTAAGTGAACAAATTTAACTCTTGAAATGAAAGGATTGACCCCCATTGTGTTACCATGTTTTTCAGTAGTCAAAATTACCATTGATACTGTTATCAGCTTGGAGTCTGTACTTTCGTTTGAATTTGTATTGGATTTAGATCAAGTCGCAACTTGTATTTATTTTAATCCATATTTGCACAAACATATTCATTTTGCTCATAGAAGGTTAAATTTTAGGGTTCATACGTGAGTTCCTCAATTGACATTGTTAAACAGATGACTCTTTTGCTGTTGTCTGTGTGCAGTTCCAAGTTTTGGACTGCATTTGGATTTGAGAAATATGAAATGAAATGATTTTTCTTATGCATGCTTCATTCTCAGTGCTTTCTGTTTGAATTTGAACCATCCTTCAATGTTTAAGTATTTTTTGCACCATGCTTCTGTTTGTTTTGCTTCCATTTCTTGTTTTTGTGGTCCAATTGCATAGATCCTTGAAACAGAATATTGGTGTTAAAACAATTTTTCCAAGTTACTCCTCTTAAGGGGGTCGGTCTGGATCAAGAATTTTATATGGGAAAAGAAAATAAACAGAAAATAAGGAGAAAATTTATTTTCCCTTATATTTTTCTTCTCTATTAAATACTATTAAAAATAAAAGTTTATTTTAATATGACTAAAAATTTAAATATATATATATATATTAATGTGTAAAATTAAATTTTTGTTTGTAGATTTGGTATATTTTTTATTTTCGTGCTCATTTTCCTTTATGACTAAATATAAAAATGAGGATTGCTTTATATATTTATTTCCTTAATATTTTTTAAGTTTATAAATTATCTTTAATTAAGGCTCAGTTTGTAACTTGTAACTAAAGAGGAAAAGAAATAATAAAGGAATCTAATTTTTAATACCTTATCAAATAAGGTGAGAAAGAAAAAATATATGAAATTGAACAAAAAACTGGTTTTATACATTATTAATATTTAATATTTTAAATTATTAATTACAAAAAAAATAAAATTTTATTTTTAGTAGTATTTAATATATGAGAAAATATAGTAGAAAATTGGTTTTCTTTCATTTCATAGTTCATACACCATAATCCTTGATTCTTGAAAGATATACAAGTCATGGAATATGTAAGAACATGCCCTAATTTTTATTTCAAAAATTTAAGGAAGATAAATTTTACGGTTTTTAGTTTGATTATTCAGTGTTGACTGTGACGAAAGTATTTAGTTCACCAAGAAGGTAAGATGTCCAAAAGATTTCGATAATCATAACTTCCTAATGTTTACATTTAATTTATTTTCTTATATTTTAATCACAAAAAGCTAATACTAACTAGCCAAGGAAACTAATGGTTGTTAATATATAGTTGTGAAATAAATTTAAGTTTTAAATTTTTTTCAAATTTCTTAAAAATTAAAATACAAAAGTCAAGCAAATACATAATTTTCCTATTTTAGAGCACTTAAATATCTCTTTTTTTTTCTTTTTCTTTTTTTTTAAAATCTTAGAGCATTGATTAGTAAGAATGACACCTGACTACCATCGCAATGGCTCTGATTTAATCTTGAAAAATATTATAAAAATGAATGAAAAATTGAATAGAATATGCTTTTTCATGTTTAATTATCAAGGAAGGTAAAAAAGAAGAAAAGAAAAGAAAAAAAAAAAAAACAAGATCAATGAACAACAATTTTAGACTTGAAAAGTATTATATAAAGGAGCTAGATATTGATAAAATATAATTTACTTTTTGCATGTTTGGTTATCAAGTGAGAAAGGTAGTTAAAAAAAAAAAAAAGGTACTAAATAAATAAGCAAATTTTTTTTTTTACACACATGATTTTTTTTTTGAATTTTTTAACAGGGTTAAAATAAATTTTCAATTTTAATAATATTTAATATAGAGAAAAATATAATAAAAATAAATTTCTTTTTATTTTTATTTTCTATTTTTTCTCTAATGAAAATTCTTAATCCAAATGTATTTAATATGCATCTTATTCATTCCAACTATCATAGTGTGAGGATCTATCTCGAAACAAAGTTTAAAATTTTAATTTTTTTTTTCAAAAATTTAAGGGTAAAAGACACTCACCTCTCTTAAAGTTTGCCAAAAAGATAAAAATTTCTTATGAGATTTCAAAAATGTCACAATCCTTATTCGAGGTTTCAAAAATATCAGAGATCTTCCTTGCGGTTTGCCAAAAAAATAAAAACATCTTCTAAAAAAACTTGTCTTTTTGCAAAATATAAGAGGAGATTTGTATCTTTTTGACAAATCTCAAAGGAAGCCTTTAAAATTCTTGAGATCTCAGGAAAGGTCTCTATAAATTTTGAAACCTCAAGAGAGGTCATTGTATTTTTGCTAAACCTCATGGGAGGTTAGTGGCTTTTGTCTAAAATTTAAATAAGAGATGGTATATACAACTTTATGTATAACTCACTCCTAATACACCTTGATGCCTCGTCAGTGCCTGTCGTTTCAAAAAATAAAAAGAGAAAAAGACATTAACATCTTCTGAGGTTTGATAAAAAGACAATTGTCTCTTCTAAAGTTTCAAAAACTCTAAAGAATTCCCCTGAGATTATAAAATTCCTAGGGACATCCCCTGAGGTTATTTATAAAAAGTCTATATCTTTTTAGCAAACCTCTGGGAGGTCTATGACATTTTTAAAACCTCAAGAAATGTCTCTATTTATTTATTTATTTTTTTGTTTTGTCAAACCTTAGAGAAGGTAAATGTCTTTTGTTCAAAGGAAAAAAAAACCACTTGCGCCCCCCATGATGCCTAGGTATGATCCTTTTAGGTCCTACACATGCATAAATACTCTCGAGATACATATTTCAAAATGTCTATTGTTATATACACGGAGTTTTCAATGGTCAAAAGGAATCACCCTTTTCAAAATCCTGCCAAAGTCTCTGAAGTCACGCCCATGCGACGATAAGACTACCAAGTCTAGCCCAACCATATTCATCCTTATCTAAGAAAACACTAAGTGTCTAATCTAGTGGTCAAGCCTCATGGCTTGACAACCCTTGAACTAAGGTCATCACTAAGGAACTCAAACTTAAATGGTAAGAGAAATAAGTCACTTTCCACTAGTACTAAGGGTAACTTTCATCTCCTCAGCACAACAGGAGTCTCAGATGACTCCGCTCAACTGTGTAATTGATGGCTAAAAAGGATGTACATCCAAAGCTCCGGACCAAGAGTACTTACGCGACTCCATTCCCAAATGGATCATCCATAAGGATCCTAATCCCATAGAAAAGCCCAAAATAGTCGTTGAGAAAGTCAAGAGTGAGCCCTTGAGTACTTATCAAGGTTGTTCACTTAATTAGTACCTATCAAGGTATCAAGGAATGTAGGACGCTCACTTGGTGTAATCCCAAGAGTCATTTTCTAATGTATTCTCGATCACATATGAGTAATTATCAAGTATGTAATGACTATACATCGTATATTTGAGGACACTAAAATTTGAACTATTCGAAACCATAGGATCACGAAGGCATATTAAAACCATCCTAGTGATAATCATACAATCGTACTTAATTTGGGTTAATCAATCATACCTCCAACTAAATAATCATACCTCAAAATCATGTGTTTGGATTGTAAAACTCTAAGACCCACTGGTCTCTATCAAAAAATTTATAAAAAGGAAAATCAAGAACACTAATGAGTTTCTAATTAATTGATTTTTCAAAAGTTGCCGACGTTCTAATCCATTGGCATATGGTCGGTCCAAACCGTTCATGGGCCAGCTTTCTCCGACCATAAGAAAAAACTAAAAAGTCAAGACGTACGTACAATTTAATACTTTAATTAATATTATGACGATAGACCACGCTCCAACTACCACAACTAGTTAACTAAATTAACTGTAATCTAAGACCTTCATATTTTGAAGATATCCTTTATTACATATCTATATATATATATATATATATATATATATATATATTGAGCCTTTAACCATGACAAATGCATGGTAATAACCTATCATTTCCTACTGCCGTCTATGAATGGGTTCATGCGCGCATGCATGCACCCGTACATCATAACAATTGCACATGCATTCAGCTAAGTGTTAGACTTGTAAGGGTGTCATTTTTTTTTTTTAACTATTTTTATTATTATGGAAACTCCTACTTGGACAAGACGTTGAATTTTTTACAAAAATATTATATATATATATATATATATATATATATATATATATAAGTGGGTGAGTATTTTTTTTTTTTTTAAAAGAAAAAGCAGCGAAAGAGACTTTAAAATAGATGGTTCTGACGTTGTGCATTAAAAAATAAATAAAATAAAAAGCAACAAAACTAACTTTTGAAAAGTCAATTTTGAACAAAACTTGCTTCCTGCAGTTTCCTGTAATAACTACACGAAGAAAAAAAAAATTTAATACAAGTCAAAACCAACTTTTCGAAAGTCGATTTTGACATGTACGTAATGTCTAGTAGGTAAACTCATGCACGTATTCCCTAACCTCCCCTCCCTCGTAGCTACCCGCATGCCCCTTCTCTTCTCACCCCATCCTATTTATTGTCCTTCATCCTCCCACTTCACATTCATCATTTCACCTTACTTCTTTCTTTTCTTCCTTCCTTTCTCCTCCAACCTCCCTCGATACCTTCAAGTGTTTTGCAGATTTACTCTTGCAACTGCTCGTTTTCTTAATTTTGTGTTGAAAATTCAAAATGAGGTCAAGTTCGTTAGCTAATAAAGTTACGGTTTGATTATACATTGACAGTGAGATTATACATGGGATTCAACCGATATTAAGTACAACAAAAGGCTAATGAAGGTGATTCGAGTTAGAAGGAGGATGAAGCTCGAAAGTTTCAAACGAAAAATATATGAAGGATTAGATATTGATCCGAATAGGTACATGTTAGAATTGAGTTCGAGATATTAGCAACGAGGGGGTGGTGGAAATTTAGTGGTATATTAACGTCCCAATGAAAGATGATGCAGATATCCTGACTCCTAATTGCATTGGACCCGCAAAGTTCTTATTATTCTAAAGCGTATATAGTTTAGATTTTTGTTAAATGCGTTCCTCAAAATAGGAGTATGGGTGGAGCTCCAACTGTGCAAAGGGAAGCATTTCTCCATCCTCAATCATATAATGAATATGATACTTTTGAGACAAGCAGACTATTTGATCACCTTTCACAGGTGGCCACAACTTTAGATTTGAATGACATCCCCAGTACTTTGTTTCAGCTAGAATTATTGTCAATAGAGTTTAGACGTGAGGAGGCTAATTTGTAGGGATTCAATGTGGGACGTAGTTTTCATCACATACCACAACAATCAACTAAGTATAGACATGACCAAAGTTCATCTAGAGTTGTGTCTATACTAGACTTCCAAGGTTTTATCCATTGTTATGAACGAAAGAGGGGCATAAACAGTCCAGCCGATGCAATTGGATATAGAGTGTGACTATGAATTAGAGGAAGAAGATGATTTATAATAGGATTTTGAAGAGGCAGAAGCAGAGGTAAATGAGTTCGGTGGACCGAATGATTATGGAGTTCATCATGGAGAAGTTTTCATGCCTCATGCGTCCACAATTGTGGGTTAGGGACGGGTATACAACATGCTTCCATTAGCTCACATGATCGATGTCGGAGTCAGTCATATTAGAACTAAATTTGAAAGTTCCCTTGATGGCACTCGATGGGATGGTGTCTCAAAATTTTGTAAGGGTATAATTTTTGACACAAAGGCTGATCTGATCCACTCTGTGCACGTCCACCATGTGCAAACACACCACAACTTTAAGGTGGTGCAATCCGGCCCAACAACATGGGTGGTTAGGTGCAAGGTAGACAAGAGCTACGCTTGAAGGTTGCATGCTTGTCAACGCAGAAAGCATAGGCCCTTTGAAATTACACAATACAGAGGGCCAAATACATGCATCAATGAGACTCTCTCGCAAGACCACTTGCAATTAAAGTCGACCTTAGCTGTAAATGAATCATAGAAATTATCAAGAGTGATACTGGTGCTTCGATTACAACTTTGTGAGCATACCTAAGGTCAAAGTACCAATACCATATATCCTATAGAAAGATATGACTTGGGAAGCAAATGACAGTTGCAAGAGTTTTTGAGACTGAGATCCTTCATATCAAATGCTGCCAAAGTGGTTCCATGCTATGTGTGAATCAAATCTTGGTACAAAGGTGAAGTTGGTATGGAGATAAATTCCTTATGCTAAAAACTATACTATTTTGACATGTGTTTTTAGGTCATTTGCAGCATCAATTGAGGGATTATGTCATTGTCCTCTAGTTCTTTGTATGGATGGAACACACTTATACGAGAAATATAAAGGTAAATTGCTAATTGCAACAGCCCCTGATGCAAACCATCAAATATTTCTTGTACCTTTCACAATTGTTGAGGAGGAGAGTCTGCGAACATGGTCCTGGTTTCTTCAATGGATCTAGGATGAAGTGATTGACCGCAATAATTTGTGTAACAACCCATCCCGAGATATGTGGATTGACTAAATAGCAAAAGGGTAAAAAGGTAAATTTTGCAAGCTTTGTCGACAAAACCATTGTTCTCGTCGACAAAGGCTTTCGTACTCTTCATCACCAAAATTCATAGTATCGTCAATGAAAAAATACCGAACGTGTTGTAAAATATTGGAATAAAGTTCGTTGTCGAAGGGGCCGGTTCGTCAACGAAATGTATGGATGATTTGTCGATGAAGGCCCCATCTCATCAACAAGATTGGTCGGGTCAAAGGATCTATAAATATCCATTTCTCTTGCTTAGTTGCTAAGAAACCTCAAACTCTCTCTTTCTCTCTCTAGAACCAGCAGGATCTCTCTCTCTCTCTCTCTCTCTCTCTCTCTCTGATTCTTCGCTGTTCATCGCCTGATTTTTCAACCCGACGTTACCACGTAGATTAGAAGGAGAAGCTCTACATTTTTAGCATATTAGAAAGTCATTTCGAGGATTTTTCGAGTTTTGACCCAAAAATCAAGGTAAGGGTCCTATTTCAGTTTCGTTTTGGAATATATGTAGTAGTCTGAATTGTAGTGAAGTATAGTTCTTGGATGTTTAGGTTTTGGTGTCTCGGTTCATAGTTTTGGAGTCGTAGAGTTTGTATTTTGGTATTCGAGAAAAGGTAAGGGGATTCTGTTTATATCAGTTTATTTTTGAAATCAGGATCAATAAAATGTATGTTTTGGTTACTTATTTGGGAAAATATATCAGGTAAAAATGCAAGATTTTTGGGTTATAGTTTTCGAGAAAATTTGGGGGTTTCGGGTATTATCTCTATTTTTTTTTGAAAAAATCGTATGTTGTATTAAAATGGTAGTATTGAGATGATCGTACCCATATTTGTATTAAACTGTATTCTTGAATTGAAAAACGATATGATTTTTTGTATACTCAAATAAGTGTGGAATGAAATGTCATATGTAAATTTTCTAGGTTTTGTAAAAATAGTTAGGGGAGGCTAATTACCGTACGCTGATGAGTATAGGGATATGAGTTCCAAAATTGTTCCAGGTTTTGTAAATCAGTTAAGGGCGGCTAATTATCGTACGTTGAATCAGCTAGGGGTAGCTAATTACGGTACGCGGACACCATGTCTCGGCTAATTGCCGTGGGCAAGAGTGTTCGACTCTATATCCAAGGGTGTGAAATATCACATGTTCTTTCCGACTGGTCACTAATGGGTGTGAGCTACACCGTACTAGCAACAATATCGCTATGAGGCTTCGGTTATTACAGGGTATCGGGTGCTTGAGTGTGACGACACTGACTGTATGTTTGGTATCGTATGTTTTGGAACGGATTTTTGAAAAATACTAGAACTATATGGAATTGTATTAAACTGTATTGTACTGTATTGTATTATGTTAAGTTTTACACCGAAATAACACTCGTATCCCACACACTGATATAACCTGTTTTCTTCCTTACTGAGAGGTGTCTCACCTCGAATATACAAATATTTTTAGGTCCTTCGGGTAGCCGAAACTAGCATCCTAGCGTCCGGAAGCGGGGGTGTCGTTTAGCTACATTTAGTACTTGTGTAGGTACGAGTTTTATAACCGGGTTGTTAGTGTTGGGTTTTGTAGACACCTAGAGTATGTACTGTATTTTTCGGAACGTATATTCTAGTTTTGTATAGACTCTGGTATGGTATGACGTATGTATAAAAAGAATATTTTCTGTTGCGTATTTGATGAGTATGGATATGTATGTGAATGTGTATAGGGTTCATAAGTACCCCACGGGGTCGGACCCTCATTTAGTATTGTATCATGTATGTTTACTTGATATAGAGACATGTTAAGTTACTAAAATCACCCCTAGGACCCATCCGCGGGTTTGGGGCATGACAACTTGGTATTAGAGTTAAACCAAGTTGTTAAGTCTTGTAGACTTGGTTAGGCATAGTTATGTGGACATGCCAGAGTATAGGAGATAGGAGATGGGTAGATTAGGTTGAGGGTTGTTTTGTTGCTAGACGGGGAATCATTATCGGTGTTCTATGTTTTTCCTGAAATGACGATTTCAGTAAAATTACGGCAAACTACTGATGGATTCGTGTCGGTGTGATAGGATAGACCTGGACCCGTGAGAGTAGTAGTTGACATTATTAGTTTTCAATGATTGTGTTAACTGTATACGATATAGGAATTCTAACCGATTCTTATCTTACTTTCAGAATGGAACCCAAGGATAACAACTTGGATGGTGGTTGTGAGGGGACTACGAGTGAAGAGTCTCCTTTCGTGCCTTAGAGTTTGACGAGGTAAGTTATGCGGGAGATCATATGAAGTGTTAGGAGACGTGAGCACTCTCCTACGGCTACGGGTTGTACTATAAAGAGGTTCACCCGCATGCACCCTCCGACGTTTATAGGAGGACTCGATTCGATAGTAACAGAGAACTGGGTGTAGAAGACCGAGAAGATATTAGAAGTTCTACACTGCACCAACCAGCAGAAGGTTCTATATTCTACCTTTCAGTTGGTAGGAGAAGCGGAAAGATGGTGGACAACTGTGAGTTTTCTTGAGAAGAAGAGAGCTAATCCATCTGGAATGACTTGGAGCCGTTTCAAGGAGGTATTTTTTGAGAGATACTTTCCGGTTTCCACTCGTGACGCAAAGGCTGATGAGTTCTCAAGCCTGATGCAGGGAACCTTGACAGTGCAGAGATATGCTGCCAGATATATCAAGTTATCTCGTTTCACGTCGTACTTGGTCCCAAACAAGCATGAGAAGGCTCAGAGGTTCAAGAAGTGTCTGAGGAACGACATCCACAGGCTTGTGGGGATGCTATAGATCCAAGAGTTTTCTATTCTGGTGGATAGGGCCACCATAGTCGAGGCTGACCTCTAGGGGGATAAGATGGTACAAGAGCAGAGGAAGAGGTCAATATCTTTTGGTTCTCAGACTGGTTCTCGACAGGGACAGTGGAAGAAAAAGAAGAACTATAGTTCGGGTTATCGCCAGAATACTGAGCGGCAAAGTTCTTAGGGGGATCCATCCTCTGCACCATGCGCCAAGTGTCGTAAATGGTATGATGGTGAATGCCAGCCGTTATGGGGTAACTACTACAATTGTGGCAAACTAGGCTACATGTATCGAAACTGTCAGGCACAGATGAGTGATATGCCTGCACAGAGCCAAAACCGTAGGAGTAATCAGATGCCTCGAGGAAATTATCAGGCAAACATAGCTCTGGCGAGGGTGTACTCCTTTACTCCAGCAGATGCGGAACACGCTGAGAACGTGGTGATAGGTACCATGTTATTGCTTTTGAATAGAGATGTTGTTTTATTTGATTTGGGAGCAACCCATTTATTTATATCTGCTAGGTTTGTGAAACTGTGTGGGGTTGAAACCCAAGTAATGGATAAATGGTTGTTCTATGGCTACACCATTTGGGAGTATAACAATTTGTAGTAAAATATTGGGAAACTATCTAGTGGTGATTCAAGGAAGGTTGCTAACGGGGAACCAAGTAGTGTACGACATGTGTGAATTTGACGTCATACTATGGATGGATTGGTTATTCTCTAGTTATGCGGTGATTGATTGTCGTAGGAAGGTGGTAGTATTTAGACCTCCTAGGGAGTAGGAGTATGAGTTTGTGGAATCGTGTGTGCATTTGACGTTACAGATTCTATCAGTTATACAGGTGAGAAGGTTACTCTTGGAGGGTTGTCAGGGGTACCTAGCGTGCGTGAAGGAACCACCTTGGGATGATATGAAACTTGAAGATATCCGAGTGGTTAACGAATTTTTGGATGTATTCCTAGAAGACTTACCCAGTTTACCTCCCGATCGAGAGGTGGAGTTCACTATCGAGTTGCTGCCAGGTAAGACACCAATTTCTGAAGCTCCATACCGGATGACTTTAGCTGAACTTAGAGAGTTGAAGAAGCAGTTGCAAGAACTACTGGACAAGGGCTTTATCAGACCTAGTGTTTCACACTGGGAAGTTCCAGTATTGTTCGTGAGGAAGAAGGATGGGTTGATGCGAATGTGCATTGATTACCATGAGATCAACAAGGTGATAGTGAAGAATCGATACCCGGTACCTCGCATAGATGATATATTTGACCAGCTACAGGGAACGTAGGTCTTTTCGAAGATCAATCTATGGTCAGGGTATCATCAGGTGAGAGTTAGGACTGAGGATGTTGCAAAGACTACTTTTCGAACCAGATATGGTCACTACGAGTTTTAGGTCATGCCTTTTGGGTTGACTAATGCCCCGGCGGTATATATGGACCTAATGAACAGGATTTTCCATGAATACCTGGATCAATTTGTAGTGGTGTTCATCAACGATATTCAAGTATATTCTAAGAGTTCGGAAGAGCATGAAAACCATCTAGGGTTGGTACTTTAGGTATTACGGGAGAAGAAGTTGTATGCTAAGCTGAAGAAATGCGAGTACTGGCTGAATCAGGTCACGTTTCTAGGCCATGTCATGTCGAAGGGTGATATCTCAGTTGATCCTGGTAAGATAGAAGCAGTGGTTGATTGGGTGACACCGAAGAGTGTATAGGATGTTCGGAGTTTCCTTTAACTGGCTGGGTATTACCGGCGGTTCGTGGAGGGATTCTCTAAGTTATTTGGCCCTCCGACACGGTTGACAAGGAAGGGTGTGAGACTTGATTGGACTGATGAGTGCGAGTAGAGTTTCTAGGAGTTGAAACGTCGACTGGTCATTGCTCCGATTTTAACCATTCCATCTAGGGACGGTAGTTATAAGATTTATAACGACGCATCGCTGAAGGGGTTGGGATGTGTGCTGATGCAATGAGGGAAGGTAATTGCATTTGTTTCTCAGCAACTCAAGGAGTACGAGAAGAATTACCCCACGCACGATTTAGAGTTGGCGGCAGTAGTATATGCATTGAAGATCTAGAGACATTACTTGTATGGTGTACAATGTGAGATCTTCATGGATCACAAGAGCCTTAGATAAATTTTCACACAGAAAGAGTTGAACATGAGGTAGAGGAGGTGGCTTGAACTGATCAAGGACTACGATTGCATGATTAACTATCACCTGGGAAAAGCTAACGTGGTAGCTAATGCATTGAGTCAAAAGTCAGAGCATGCGTTAGTATCTGTAGCAGTGGGTCAGCATCATATCAGATGGGATCTGGAAAGTCTTGGCGTGGAGTTGGTGTATGGTAATTATCAGGCTTTCATTGCTAGCTTGGTGATCCAGCCGACATTATTTAAGAGGATTAAAGTCGTTCACGCAAATGATGCGGAGTTAGTCGAGGTTGTAGAGAAAGTGTAGCAAGGGTTGGTTGCAGACTTTAACAGGAGGTGTGCTGAGGTTTGGGACCATACTTTGTGTTCCAAACAATGAGGAGATAAAAAGGACGATCCTAGAGGATACGCGTCATTCTTTGTATACGGTACATATGGGTAGTACAAAGATGTATCGGGATTTGCGTGAGTCCTTTTGGTGGAGTGGTATGAAGCAGGATATTGCTCGATTTGTGGAACAATGTTTAACGTGTTAGCGGGTAAAAGCTAAACATCAAAGGCCGACAAGGCCGTTGTAGCCATTGAGTATCCCGGAGTGGAAATGGGAGCACATCTCCATGGACTTTATTACCGAGTTACCACCAACACTACATGGGCAGAATGTCATCTGGGTAATCGTGGACATGTTGACTAAATATGTTCACTTTGTATAGATGAAGGTTAGCTACTCTTTGAGTAGGCTAGCAGGGTTGTACGTGCAAGAGATAGTCAGAATGCACGGTGTATCGGTAACCATTGTTTCAGATCGAGACCCAAGGTTTACTTCTTGATTTTGAAAGAGCTTACAGGAAGCACTGGGGACGAAACTTGCTTTCAGTACAACGTTCTACCCCCAGACTGATGGACAGTTAGAAAGGATGATACAGATCTTGGAGGATATGTTACGGGCTTGTGCATTAGACTTCGGTGGTAGTTGGATTTAGTTTCTACTATTGGTGGAGTTTGCCTATAACAACAGCTTACAGGATAGTATCAGGATGGCACCGTTTAAGGCATTGTATGTTTGGAGGTGTCGGTGTCCTTCATATTTTGATGAGGTCGGTGAATGGTAGATATTGGGTCCCGAACTCGTACAGTAGGCTTCTGAGAAGATTGGTTTGATAGGGAATAGGATTAAATAAGCTCAGAATCAGCAGAAGAGTTATGCGGATGTGCACCACTGTGAGTTGGAATTCAAGGTTGGGGGTAAGATATTTCTGAAAATCGCTCCGATGAAAGGGGTGATGAGATTCGAGAAAAAGGGCAAGCTGAGTCCAAGGTATATCGGACCATTCGAGGTACTGGAACGAGTGGGTCTGGTGGCCTACAGGATTGCACTACTCCCAGCGCTCTCGAGGATCCATGATGCATTTCACGTATCCATGTTGAGGAGGTACGTGCCGGATCCGTCATATGTGATTAGTTATGAATATTTAGAGATTGGGGATGCTTTGGCGTATGAGAAGATACCTATTTAGATTCTGGACCGTAAAGTTCAGAAGATGCGTACCAAGGAGATACCGTTAGTGAAGGTATTATGGCGGAATCACGCGGTTGAGCAAGCTTCTTGGGAGTTAGAGACGGAAATACGCCAGAAATATCTGTAGTTGTTCTGAGTAGTAGTTTTGATAGTAGGGTCGGTATGGGTACGCATGTATGTATGCAGTACTCTATTATTGTAGTAGTATTGTGTGGTTAGTCTCTGGGAGAGTATGTGACATTGTGAGCTCCCGAGACAGTGTATGTATGTAACCATGGTATTTCTCCGCCAAAAGTGAGGGTATGTATGTACTTGGGACGGGGTTGCAATGTGGGTGGCCTCCGGCTCTTCCTAGAGTCGGGAATGCGTTTGGGTATGTAGTTGAGTTGGTAAGTGAGAGATCACAAATTTCGAGGACGAAATTTTTGTAAGGAGGGGAGGTTATAAGAACCCGACCTAAGATATGTGGGTTGACTAAATAACAAAAGGGTAAAAAGGTAATTTTGCAGGCTTCATCAACGAAGCCGTTGTTCTCGTCGACGAACGCCCTCGTACTCTTCATCGCCGAAATTCAGAATCTCGTCGGCGAAGAAATACCGAATGTGTTGTAAAATATCGGAATAGGGTTTGTCGATGAAGGCACTATCTCGTCAACGAGGTTGGTCGGGTCAAAGGGTCTATAAATATCCATTTCTCTTGCTTAGTTGCTAAGAAACCTCAAACTCTCTTTCTCTCTCTAGAACCAGCGAGATCTCTCTCTCTCTCTATATATATATATATATATATATATATCACTCTCCCTTCGATTCTTCGCTGCGTCACCTGATTCGTCGATCTGATCCGACGTTACCACATAGATCATAAGAAGAAGCTCTACGTTTTTAGAGAATCAAAAAGTCGTTTAGAAGATTTTCGGGTTTTGATTCAAAAATTGAGGTAAGGGTCCGATTTCAGTTTCGTTTTGGAATATATGTAGCAGTACGAATTTTAATGAAGTATAGTTCTTGTATGTTTAAGTTTTGGTGTATGGGTTCGTAGTTTTGGAGCCGTATAGTTTGTATTTTGGTATTCGAGAAAAGGTAAGGGGATTCTATTTATATCAGTTTATTTTTTAAATCGGAATTGGTAAACCTGTACTTTACGATCGTATGTATGTTTTAGTTACTTATTTGGGAAAATCTATCGGGTAAAAATGCAGGATTTTTGGTTACAGTTTTCAAAAAAAATTGGGGGTTTCGAGTATCATCTCTATTTTGTTGAAGAAATCGTATGTTATATTAAAATTGTAGTATTGAGATGACTATACTCATATTTGTATTAAACTGTATTCTTGAACTGAAAAAATGATATGATTTGTTGTATACTCAAATAAGTTTGGAATGAAATGTCGTATGTAAATGTTCTAGGTTTTATAAAAATAGCTAGGGACGGCTAATTACTGTATGCTGATGAGTATAGGGACATGAGTTCCAAAATTGTTCCAAGTTTTGTGAATCAGTTAAAGACGGCTAATTACCATACGCTGAATCAATTAGGGGCAGCTAATTACCATACGCTGACGCCTTGTCTCGGCTAATTACCATGGGCGAGAGTGTTTGGCTCTATATGCGAGGATGTGAAATATCGCCTGTTCTTTCTGGCTAGTCACCGATGGGTGTGAGCTACACCGTACTATCAACAATATCGCTGTGAGGCTTCAATTATTGCATGGTATCAGGTGCTTGAGTGTGAGGACACTAACCGTATGTTTGGTATCGTACGTACTGGAATTGATTTATGAAAAATACTAGAACTGTATGGAATTGTATTAAACTGTATTGTATTATGTTAATTTTTACGCCGAAATAATACTCGTATGCCACACATTGATATAACTTGTTTTCTTCCTTACTGAGAGGTGTCTCATCCTGAATATACAAATGTTTTTTAGGTCCTCCAGAAGCAGGGGTGTCGTTTAGCTACATTTAGTACATGTGTACGCACGAGTTTTGTAACCGTATTGTCAGTGTTGGGCTTTGTAGACATCCATGTACTATAATTTTGGGAACATATATTCTAGTTCTGTATAAACTCTGATATGGTATGACGTATGTATAGAAGGAATATTTTCCACTGCGTATTTGATGAGTATGGATATGTATGTGAATGTGTATAGGGTTCACGTATACCCTATAGGGTCGGACCCTCATTCAGTATTATATCATGTATGTTTAATTGATACATAGACAGGTTAGGTTACTAAAATCACCCCTGGGACCCATCCGCGGGGGGTTCGGGGCGTGACAATTTGTGTCTTACATCAAATAGACACCCTAGTATCATTGGTGTCATTCATCATAATGTTTACGTTGTTCATCATAATGTTTACGGGCAACCACCGCATGCACACCGTAGATTTTTTTTTTTTGTATCACGTCGTTAGTAACTTCAATAAGAGACCATAGATTTTTTTTTTTTTTTTTACACTGGGGGTAGGCGTGTCAATGCCTTGGAAGTAGAACCAAGCAAAACCGACTTTCCAAAAGTTGGTTCTTATTACATTTTATTTTATTTTATTTTTTATTTTTTCCATGCCCTGCGCATGTGTTAGTGGTCTGTCATTCAAACACTAGAATTGACTTTTGGAAATTCGGTTCCGTTGCTTTTAGTTATTTTTTTTAAAATACACAACCGACTTTTGAAAAGTCGATTGAGCTCAAAATCATAAATTTCCTTAATATTTCTGTAAAAAAAAAAAAAAAACTCACAAGACGTTTGTGTTAGAATTTAGTATGATTTTTATGATCACATAAGTGGCTAGGTGAATATATATAAATAAATAATTAAAATTACTTTAATTTATGAATATATATATATATATATATATATAGGTGTATGTGTAAAATAACAATACTAAGATCTGCTTTTGAAGAAACAATTAAAGAAATAACACAAAGTTTTATTACAACAATCGGATTACAACAATATGTCCAACCATGCACTCACTAGATGAGCTTCAATGGTGAAAGGACAACAAATGGAAATAAAAAAAAAAGACATAGCTAGTCAAGATGTGTGTGCTTTGCTTCGGTTGGGGGGGGGGGGGGGGGTGTTATTTATAGTCTCTAGTCCGTGGAAGAAACACATGGGCGACTCACCTACCATGGTAGGTGGTGGCGGCTCACCTACCATAGCCGTCGTTGACATTAGTGGTCGTTATTCACCAACTGCAGCTGTCGTTCACACTAGTAGCCGTCGCTCACCTATCGTGCCTTCACATTGGATAGGCCATACCATCTCCCTAGACCCCACCGTCTGGGGGGCATTGCCCTCCATACCCCCCTTCAGTGGCGCTGCCCTTAGTCCCCTGTGTCTCGAAGAGGAATGTCTTCTGTCTTCATAGTACCATTGCGGTCTACCACTTTGATCTCATCGGAGCCATACGTCAGGTAAGTATACCAATTAACTCGTAGGAGGTGAGCATTGCACACATATATACCAACAGTATGACCAAAGTTATGTATCCTCAATGGTTAAATAACAAATCTTACAATTAAGATACATTGAAATAATCGAGATGTATTGATCAAAAGTCATGAATCTCTTTAACTAATGTATCATTAAGAATATAACATATATATTAAATTAAGGAACATTCACCTTGAAAGAAGGAAAATGTCATATTTTTTACTTTTTGATGGATTGAATTGCTTATGAAATTCTATATTAATTCTTTGTCTCTCTCTTTATTCAACCTAATTTGATATAATAACCATCACTAATCCACACATATAAGTGAGTAAAAGGAGAGAAGATTTAGAAACTTTTGTATTGTTGAAACTTGATCAATATGAATAGAAGATTAGAAGATACTAACATCCAAGTTTAATTGACTCGGCAAAAATGACACAAGGTATCTCATACTTCTTTTTTTGCATCCTTACTTGATTATGATTTATAAAATAAGTTTAAATTCCTTTTTAATGTAAATTTTCTAACACTTCGGATCCGTCTAAACAATACTAAATTGGAGAGTGAAAATATTACCACTCATCCATTAACGTATGCATGGTAATTCACTAAACAAATCATAAGTAAGGAATTAAATCTACTACTTTGGGGTTACCAAGATCCAACTTTTCAGTAGTGGCATTTCAGGAGTTATTACGGCAAAACACAAATTGATGATTGAAGGATTCATGCAAGCAAGGGGTCTACATTTGACCAATCGACCTTGAGTATTATCGAGATGCCTCCCAAGATACCTTCCTCGAGAAAACTAGCTAGTGAACTTTGTCATATATGTGTGTGTGCACGCGCGCGTGTTTTTATAGTAGTAGTAGTAGCTATGTATATAGATTGAGAAATTATCTTGTTTATCTGTTCTTGTTGGCTTCAAATTCTTGAAGTACACATGTTTTGAAGATCTTTTATTGCGAAAATCTTAAACATGCAAAGTACATATGCTATGCATTAATATATAAAAGAGAAGTTACAAGGTCATGTTTTGAATAATCAATTGAATTCATATATTTTGAATAACTTTTAAATCATAATTATCTATTTGATTCGAACTTTCTCATAACCAGTTGTAAGAACTTCTCCTTAAATTTTTTAAAAACGGTTAAAATTTTGACAGGTGTAAGTATTTCAAAAATCAAATATAAAGAAAAACCTATGGAATTCTCGAAACCTTACACTAGGTTCTTCAAATTTTAAAAGTTTCATAAGCAATCAGTGTATTTTTGTCAAATTTTAGGAGAGGTCACTATCTTTTATCGAAAATTATGTTTGTAATTAGGGCAAATTTGATTACAGTAACGAATCAATGAAAATTAGAATATAAAGTGTGCATCTAATTGTGATGTGATAGAAGATAAAGAAGATAGGGTATGTCGATTCTCGGAGATATGTAAAATATTTTGTTTAAAGCAAGTTGAGGGAATTTAGAAAACCAATTCATTGTCATATATACTCTATTTTTGAAAACACTATCGTTTATAAAGGCTCAAAATAATCTAGCAAATCAATTAAAATAGGGTAATAATCTTAGCAATTATATGTGATCACATTATATAGTTTTGGACTTAAAAAAATGATCAATCAACATGCTTGAATTTATAAAATAACAAATAATGCTCTGTTTGGCACACAAAATTTCAATGGTTATAATTCAATGTTATATGTTATAATTTTTTGCGCAAGTCAAACACTAAAAATTTTAATCAAATACAGTTTTAATTCCAGTCAAATTAGAACTAAAATTAGAATTTTCCTTTCTTTATTTAGGAACCATAGATTTTGTATCTTAAATTTAGATTCATTTAGATTTAGATAACACGTGTCTTAAATTATAAGAGTTTCTTTCAAATTTAAAATATGAAATTCGTATTCCCAAACACTAAATTAAGGAATTTTAATTTTAAGTTCCAAACTTTTATATATATATATATATATATATATATTAATTTTTTTTAAAAATAATATAATATCTTGTATAGAATTTGTCTCATGGCAACATAATATTACTATAGGTCATAAATTTGTTTTTATCAATAAAAAAAATTACTAAATTCTTTAGGGTTTATATCTGGAGAGACGTCTCACGGGACACAGGATCAAATGTAAACTCTTATCCAACATAAATCTTACACCCAATCACGTGTCAGTAAGAATGACTCTTGAGATACAAAGTTTGTATTGGAATTCAACCCTGAACCAATAAAGTCTCCACACCCTAGGGGTGAGCATAATTCGGTTAAAACCGAGTTAACCGAATTAATTGAGTAAATTCAGTCGGTTTAGCTTGGTTAAACATTTATTTGGTTCAGTTTGATTTTCATTTTCGTTGAATTTCGATTTTCAATTTTTGATTCGATTTTTGGGTTCAGTTAATTTAGTTAACCAAATTAAAAGAATAGCATAAATTACTAATAAATAATTATATATTATATATTAAAATATTTTATATATTATATATATATACTAAAAATTCATTTATTATGTATATATTATATATTATTTATGTTATTTATATTTTATATATATATATATATATATTTTAAATAGATTAAAATCGGTTAACCAATTTAACTGAAATTTGGTTCAGTTGATTTTGAGTTTGATTAAATATGAAATTTTGGTGGGTTTGATTAATGAGGTTTTTAATCAAATTTTTTGGATTAATTTAGTTAATTAACTGAATTCACCGAATCGATCGAATGCTTACCCCTACCCGACTTGATCGTGTCTAAAATACAAATTTTGAGAAATGTAATGTAGTCATTTCTCATAATCATTTTTTTTTTTTTTAGCAAAATACTCCGAATGGCTGCTAATTAACTCTATGTTTTGCTAAGACACGTGTCCCGAGGGATAAACCCCAAATTGCTAATATACAGTATCCCAATTTCTTGTTTTTTGACCTTTTTCTTTGTCCTCAACGGCCTCTCTCTCTCTCTCTCTCTCTCTCTCTCTCTCTCTCCATGCATCGCCATTATGCATGCATGCGTAGATGAAATGAGCATATCAATTGCTATGCAAAGATTACATTTTAATCCAAATTATATAAAATAAATCCCATATTTTTCTTCATTTCTTTTTTCAAATTGTAGGTTTCACACTGATTGGATTTTTGATTTGGGTTTCCAAAAATACTGTGCCTTAGGCTTCTATAAAAGCCCCCAGTTTGCGATTCTTCTCACCCACATCAACTAAAAAGCTTTCTTTTAGAATTTCGAATTGGGTCTTCTTGATTTTCCTTTTCCATTCCTTTGTTTCTTTTTCTTCCTCTGTTCATGGCTCCCCCAAATGATCCTGCCAACCCTAATTTCGATATTTTAAGAACTCAAAGTTCTGAAAAATACTTCGATTTGTCCGATGGGAAGTTCAGTCTCAAAGGTGTCACTTTGCTGTCCGAAGTTCCTAGCAATGTCTCATTCAGTAGATTTTCTCCTGTCCCCAATTCCTCTGATGCTCCACTTCCCCTGTTTCAGCATGTCCAGTCATTTTCCCACAAAGGTGGATTCCTAGGATTCAAAACTGAGCAACCATCAGACAGAATCATGAACTCCTTGGGAAAATTCACTGGCAGGAATTTTCTAAGCGTCTTTAGATTTAAAACATGGTGGTCTACCATGTGGGTAGGAAATTCTGGTTCGGATTTACAAATGGAAACCCAATGGGTTCTCTTGGACGTCCCTGAAACAAGATCCTATGTCCTGATCATACCATCAATTGAAGAAAAATTCAGGTCAGCTCTTCATCCGGGAAGTGATGGGCATCTCATGATTTGTGCAGAAAGTGGCTCTACCCAAGTGAAATCATCATCTTTTGATTCCATTGCTTATGTTCATGTGTCCAATAATCCCTACAATTTGATGAAAGAAGCTTATAGCTCCCTCAGGGTTCATCTCAACACCTTCAGGCTTAGAGAAGAGAAACCAATCCCTCCTCTTGTTGACAAGTTCGGTTGGTGCACTTGGGATGCTTTCTACTTGGCTGTAGAACCCGCCGGAATCTGGCACGGACTCGATGAATTCGTGGGCGGCGGTGTGCAGCCCAGGTTTCTCATCATAGATGATGGGTGGCAGAGCATCAACATGGACGGTGACAACCCGAATGAAGACACAAAAAATCTCGTTTTGGGGGGCACTCAGATGACCGCTAGGATTCACCGGTTCGAGGAATGTGATAAGTTCAGAATGTACAAAAGTGGACAGATGCTGAGTCCTAATGCTCCTTCCTTTGATCCAAAGAGGCCAAAGATGCTAATTGCAAAAGCCATCGAAGTCGAGCATGCAGAGAAGGCTCGGGACAAGGCAATTCAATTGGGCATCACTGACTTGTCTCCGTTCGAATCGCAGATTCAGAAGTTGAAGCAGGAGCTGAACGAGATGGATGGTACAGGGGAGGAAGTTTCTTTCAGCAAATCATGTGGAAGCTGTTCTTGTAAAGAAGCTGTTGCTGGTACTGGTAGTGGTGGACTGAAGGCTTTTACTCAGGATTTGAGAACAAAATTCAAAGGTTTGGATGATATTTATGTGTGGCATGCTCTTTGCGGTGCTTGGGGCGGCGTTAGGCCGGGGGCCGCTCATCTCGATGCGAAGGTAGTCCCTTGTAAACTCTCTCCGGGACTCGATGGGACAATGAGCGATCTTGCAGTGGTGAAAATTGTTGAGGGTGGCATTGGGCTTGTTCATCCGGACCAAGCAGTCGAGTTCTATGATTCAATGCACTCCTATCTATCCGAAGTTGGAGTTACAGGGGTTAAAGTTGATGTCATTCATGTAAGTTTGCTTCCTATTCATTTATCTCAGCATTGTGCTGTTTGATCCTACATTCATACTTAATTTCGGTTATGCTCTTTACATTTTTGTTTTTCACATTTGAACTGCTTAACCAAGGGAAAGAAACTCACGTTGTGAAATACAGACACTTGAATATGTGAGTGAGGAATATGGAGGCCGGGTCGAGCTCGCAAAGAAGTATTACAAGGGGCTGACGAAATCGCTGCAGAAGAACTTCAATGGGAGTGGACTCCTTTCTAGTATGCAGCAGTGCAATGACTTCTTCTTCCTCGGGACATCACAGATATCCTTCGGAAGAGCCGGTGAGAATTCCCAATTCTCAATTCCTACTCATTGCATTTCCGAAATGGAACCATTTTCTGTGGAGTCAGCACTTGAAACTTGTTTGGGAGATTGATTTTTGTGCTTTTTTTTTTCTTGCAGGTGATGATTTCTGGTTTCAAGATCCAAATGGGGATCCAATGGGGGTTTATTGGTTGCAAGGTGTTCATATGATCCATTGTGCATACAACAGCTTGTGGATGGGTCAGATGCTACAACCAGATTGGGACATGTTCCAATCTGATCATCTGTGCGCAAAATTCCATGCTGGCTCTAGGGCAATTTGTGGCGGACCGGTGTATGTTAGCGACTCGGTTGGAGGCCACAATTTCGATCTTATAAAGAAGCTCGTCTTCCCGGACGGTACCATTCCTAAGTGCCAGCATTTTGCCCTCCCCACAAGAGATTGCCTCTTCGCTAATCCCCTTTTTGACAGCAAAACAGTTCTCAAGATTTGGAACTTAAACAAGGTACTGCCTCATCGATCACCTGTGGATGTAGAATTTAGATTTCTCTACTTTCACTCAAGAAAAAGACTAGTAGAGTGCAATACATATCATAATGTTTCCAAAAGAACACCAATGCATATTTTACTTGCTAGGATTTCTAAGTAGACAAACTAAACAGACGTACTGATTCCCTATATACTACATGTTTAAATTTCCAGTATGGAGGCGTGATCGGAGCATTCAACTGCCAAGGAGCGGGCTGGGACCCAAAGGAGCAGAGGATCAAGGGCTACTCAGAGTGCTACAAGCCAATGTCGGGTTCAATCCATGTGAAGGACATCGAATGGGACCAAAAGGATGAAGCAACAACTGAAATGGGCGAAGCCAAAGAGTTTGTGCTCTACCTCAACCAAGCTGAGGAACTGCAGCTGGTGACCCCTAAGTCCAAACCCATTCAAGTCACCATCCAGCCCTCCTCATTTGAGATCTTCAGCTTCGTGCCGCTGAAGAAGCTCGGTCCTGTCGCTAAGTTTGCCCCGATCGGGCTAACGAACATGTTCAACAGCGGAGGAACCCTGCAGGGACTGGAATTCAGTGAAGGTGGAGATGGGGTTGCCTCAAGAATCAAAGTGAAGGGAGGCGGGAAGTTCTTGGCATATGCAAGTTGTATGCCCAAGAAGTGCAGTTTGAATGGCGTGGAGGCGAGCTGCGAGTGGTCAGCCGATGGCAGACTTGCCCTGCAGCTTCCTTGGATTGAGGAGGCTTCTGGTATTTCTGATATCTGTTTCCTCTTTTGAACGTGATCTTGTGTTTCTATGAAGTCGGATGTTTACACTCCTAAGTTTGAATTATTGGGAGTGACTGTTTTTTTCCCTTCAGTCCTCTTTTCTGCAGTGTTTCAAGAATTAATCTTCTGTTTATTTTGCCCATTTTTCATTTCAATGCCTTTGGTTTTAAAATTAAAACTCATCTTCTTCTTCTTCTTCTTCTTCTACCACTTTTCTTCCTTCCAAATTTGTAACAGCATGACTGAAGATCTTCAAATTGAGGTCTACCCGAAAACGATGTCATTTTGACAACATAACTAGAACTAAAAATGGATCATACTAATGGAATTTGGAAGTATTTATTAATTTCCTCCAAACATTAATCAATTAATTAAAAACATTATCCAACTTTGCACCTCATGCTCATTCATTGAAGTTCTCTTTAATTTTTATCTCATCTACAACAATAAGTCGACAATGATATCATGACTTTCATAAAACTTCAATGCCACTAGAACCTCAACATTGGATGTTTCTACCATTTTCAATTTTATTAATTTCAAATATTTATGTCCTAATTCTTATTTCAATTTCACATTAATAAGATTTTGAGAGTTATCTAACCAAACGAAATAACTGCAAAAGATTTTGAGTTTGATTTTTTTTTCGGATGCCATGAATTGCCCGATATTGAAACAATCAATTTACAACATGTTTGACAAGAAGATAAGAGGTCATTCGATCTAATTAATTCTAGTTTCTTAAGTATTCAGATTTTTAAGTTTATTTTCGTATATTTCAATTTCATAAAGCTCATGCTAATTAGCCATGAGAAAATGATGGTTAATTATATATATAGTTATGAAATAAAATTATGTTTTTGAGTTTATTTTATTTCTAAAAAAATTATAATATAAAAGGCAAGCAAATACATATATATATTTTTTATTATATACAAACATGAATATTATTTTTTAAGTTTAGAGCATTGATTTATGAGAATGATGTGAGACCGTAATCTTAAATTGTACGTAGGCTCCGTTTTAGACTTGAAAAATATTATAAAAAATAACGAAGAATAGATTATTAAGGAAAGCAAGAAAAAAAATATTTAAAAAAAAAAACTAAATCAACAAAAGAATTTTAAATTTACCCATTAGCACATTACTATATAATATTTGATTTTCTTAATTTTTTAATAGTATTATAACCATTTTTTTGTTTTAAATAACAATAAATATAAATAAAATATAATAAAAAATAAATTTTTTCTTATTTTTCTTTTTCCTTCTTTCCCTAATTAAAACCCTTAATCCAAACGGTCACATAAGACGCATACATCCTCTCTACTTCAGCTATCATTGAGCAAGAATTTAATATTCATGCTTAAATTTTTACTTTAAATATTTTAAATTTACATATTAATTATTATGAAAGAAAAAAATATTTTTTTAATGACTTTAAAATTTTAAATTATACTTAAAGGTTTACTACAGTACTTAATCATTAAATATTAGTCTAAACATTGATTAATCGAATTTCAGTTAACCATTTTAATAGTTGGATTTCGATTTGCATTTTCAAGAGAATCGAAACAATGATTTGATTGACCAAATCTGTCCACTCCTATTTGGGTACAATCCATCTTGATATCTAAAAATTTTAATTTTTTTTTTAAATGCAGGATCGTACCAATGAGTTTTTCAAAAGTTGCCAACGGCTCTCTAATCCGTTGGCATATGGTCGGTCCAATCCGTGCATGGGACCATAACAAAAAGTTAAAAAGACAGACAAGACGTAGGATTTAGTACTTTAATTATTAATGTTATGATTTTAGATTACAGTAGTCCAACTGTCGTAACTAATTAACTAAATTAACTGACCTTTGTCCCTGATGAAAAGGTCCAATCCGACCATGCATGCATGCACGCGATGTACGTGTGCATACATCATAACTTATACTCAAGGCAATAAAAAATTAAAGGATACCCCTAATTTTTATTACGAAAATATACCAACCGAACTTTTCAAATTAAATGAGTCTTAAAATTACAAATATATTTTTTCCATAAACTAGACTCGTAAATCTTTAAGTTGACATATTAAATGTATATTTTGGACTAGTATATATATTGGGTGCAATAATTTATTAAATACAAACTATTTATACAATGATTTTCTTTCTCAACTCTGACATTTTCTAGTGTTTTGTTTTTTCCTCTCAGTAAAGATATCCACTTGAATTAATTATTTTTTCAAATAAACAAGGCTCAAAGAGGGATTGTTTGAAATATAAACCACCATCTTTGAACATGTGTACAAGCCGTTGGAAATTTTTTAAGTTGACTAATCGATTCTGGTAGCAATCCTTTTCACTGACTAATCCATGTGTTGTAAATGAATTATATTTTATGTTGTTCATATCCAAATGAGTTGAAACTCGTTTTGTTTTTTAACGAGACTCATTTTGGGATATTAAATATTTTTTTGTATAATTTCTTAAGCAATTGTAACGGCCATTTTTGAATTTTAAAGTAAAGCTATGTGAGTTGTGAGAATTGTCTCCTAGAATATGCGTGTTGTTGGGGTGACTTGAAGTGTGTCACTATGGACCTCAAACGGCTAGTAGAAATTTTTTTATTGAAAAAAGGAGATCTTCAAGGTGCTCCAAGATTACAAGAGGCATCACATGCTTTGAGCTCTCATTCTATCATAAGTTTTCAAGTTTCATTTGAACTTAGAAGAGTTCTTATGCTTGTATTTTCATATCTAGTCTATCAAGAGGCTTTTATCTCTTGTACTTATCTACATTGTAAGAAGATCATAGAGTTGAACTTTCCAACTCAGTTGGAATCAAGTGAGGGTTCCAGGCTGTCGAGCTTTCAAGCTCAGGGTGAACCAAGTTTGGTTCCGTTGTACAAGAAGTGTGGAGATCGCCCATTGTAAAGGAGTCTCCAATTTGGAGTTTTTACTCCGGTTCATTAGTGAAAGGTGTTAACAAGAAGGAACTTAATACTAGTGGACTTTGGCAATTAAGTTTCTGAACCACTATAAAAATCCCGATGCACTCCTCTCTACTCTTCTTCTCTCAAATTTATTTACATTGCTTGTATTGTGTGTGATTACTTATCTTCAACACTTTAAATACTTATGATTGTTCACTTGTGCTACATCAATTGACCTATTTAGCATTCATACTTTGAAACTTTGTGTTTTACTTGCCAAACATAGTAGTTTTCGAAACTACACACACTTAGCCAAAAAATACTATCCCCCCCCCCCGGCCCACCTCTAGTGCAAAACCATCACCACATTTTCAGTATCTATAGAAATGTACGATAATGAAGGTTATTATCAGGTTTTTAAAAATATAAATATTAAATCTCTTAAATTACATTTGGTTCACAGAATATTAATTCTTAAGAATTAGATGAAAGAGAATGACAATGTGCATAATGAAAATGAGAAAATTATATAGGAAACCTCCCCTTCCACGTGTCTATATTTTAGATGTTAGACATGTGGCAAGTTAGTCATACATTCATTGTTAAGGATATGAGAGATTTGACATTAAAGATTGATGAGAGAGAATCACTCTTAAGATTGGTCAAAGAAGCAAACAGGGTTGATTTGTTGAGATTGATATTATTGATTGATTTGGCTTGATTGTAGGTAATTGATTAGACTAAATTGGTGTAATTTGTTTGTAGAAAATGTGTATTGTAACACCCTAGAAAATTATATGCATGGAAGTGTATAATAATAATAATAATAATAATAATAATAATAATATTATTATTATTATTATTATTATTATTATTATATTATTATTATTATTATTATTATTATTATTACTTAATTAATTAAATATTATTAAACTGAATTAATTAAATAAATAATATATATATAGCCGAAACCTTCACTCTCTCTCCTCGTCTTTTTTCTCTCTCTCTTCTCGATTTTATCGGCCAAACGAGCACCGATCGAAAAACAAAAGATACCCCCAGCTTCATTTTTCGTCACCGACATTTTAACTAGAGTGGATTTGCCGTAAGAACGACGTAAGCACCACTCATGAGGTAAGGTAACCTCTCACTCGCTCCTCAATTTTTCCTTAAATCTCTAACCAAATTGACGATTAGACACCACCACAGGGCCCTAGGTTCGGTCCTCATCATGTTAGCCGGAGCATATTTTTAATTTGAGTTTCCTAGGCACGCCACTCCAAGGTTAGGATAGGATAATGAAATTATATCCATAAATTATTTTTAAAGTTTAATTAGCTATTGGGAGTATGTGGGCCTAGGAAATATTAAAATTATTATTATTCTGGAAATTGAATTGATTGATTTGGGGGAAATGTGAATTTCAAGGTTTTTAGTTTTGAATACTACGGGCGTGGGATTGGGTATTTTAGCAGGTTTCTCAGCAAGTCAAGTAAGGGGAATAAATTACAACAGTTATTTTGAGAACTATTGGTTGAATTAATACGTGAAAATGAGAATATGATATTTTGCCTAAAATTATTATGATAGGAATATCAGATAAATTTGTGTGGCATATGATTTATACTAAATTGTGATGTTTTGGGATTTGAAATATGGGAAATAAAGAAAAGTGGTAAATAAAATTATTTTATTGAGAATGATGAATTATGTTATATCAACGTGTATTTTATTTAGAAATGATGGAATATGAAATATGAGTATAGCCAAAAAAGTTTTCTATAATAAATGAGGAAATATGAAATGCTGATATGTTTTATTGAGAAATGTTGAAATACGTGAAATGGAATATATAGTGAAATGTGAATACTTTAATGTGAATATTGCAATGTGAATACTGAGTTGTGAATATTGAAATATGGACACTGAAATGTGAATATTGCAACATGAATACTACAATGTGAATAATGGAATATGAATACTGAATTGTGAAAATGAAAATATGGAAATGAAAACCCTGATGAACTGGAGTATTTCTGAAAGCACGGTACCATTACTTATGGGATGATAAGTGCAACTACACGGTCTCGTAGAGAGTGTGGCGTGACAGTCGATTGAGCCAGTGAGAATGGTAGTTTTGCCCCCTAGGTCTGGACCAGGGATAGACATGTCAATCGTACTACAGACGAATTGATGGATTTCTTATTTTGATCTAACCGAGTAGGCAAACCGCAGTAAAGTTACAAACGATATCAGAGTAGAGAGGAACTACATGTATAGGCGTGTAATCTCTCCTATCCTCGAGAACTTTCACTGATAAATATGGATTGCATGTGCATGAATTTTAAAAATAGAATAAAACTTATAAAAGATTGTGTTTTGTATCTATATGATTATGAATACGAATTTGTATATTTTCTCAGATGGTATTATCACTGAAATGAGTATATTATGATATAACAAAACTCATACTGCCATACGCTATAAATAATTTATTTCGTCTTACTGATATGTGTCTCACCCAAATATCTAATATTTCAAGAAATCGTGACAAACCAAGTGATAGAGCTCCGTGAAAGAGAGGAGTTGGTACCCTGATAGACAGGGTGAGTGTTTTGTTTAGGTATATATGATTCCTAGTGTATATTGTGGGTCTTTTGGGGATGTGTATGGTTGTATAGAACTCTAGGTATTTGTATTCTGAATGGTTTGTAAATATTGACTTCCGCTGTTAGGAATGTGTGTATATGATGAACTGATCCCCCTGTACCCCACTTTAGGTTGGGTTATGTTTAAAAGATATCAGAATTTTTGACATAACCAATGTTTGATTAATATTTATTATTTATTGAAGAGGAAAAAAATTGTATGAAAATCAGGGCGTCACAGTAAATAGGAGCCTCTATATAGTGTAATCTTCACATCGAGAAACATACAATTCTTAATTCTCTTTTTATCTTCCTTCTATGAATTTCTAGACTCTAAATTTCTTCATGGTATCAGAGATTTAGGATTCCGAAGGGCATAATCTTCTCTTCTCAATTTCTTCTTCTCGGTCACAAAACAAAGCACTCTTTGTTTCTCTTTTCCAGGCTCCTTAACGTGATTATCACACGTTGTTCAGCCTTATATTCTCTACTATTTATTTGCAACAAACTGTTAGTAAATTACAACATATTTCAATTGCTGCAAGTTAAAAAAAAAAACTCTTTAATTTTTTTTTCCTTTCTACAAAGGCTGCCACTTTTGTTAGTTGGATTTACAGTATTCTCAATAAATACAATATCTAGGCAAGCTCTGTCTAAGGAAAGTATTGGGTTTTAAGCGGTCCATTATGACTCTCCTCACTTTCCTAGGAGGTTACCTAGTTGTCTTTTAGAGATTACTGTATACAACACTTCCTACATTATGGCTTCCAATATTGAAAGCACCCAACCTTCCCAAAAATTTGATGATCCCAGTCACCACCTGATTCTCAATAGCACAGACAATCCCAGTGTTGTTTTGGTTTCTCAACCATTGATGGAAACCAATTACACCAAATGGAGTTGATCTATGCTCATTACCCTTAACACCAAAAACAAGATTGGTTTCATCGATGGCACTGTTCCTAAAGCCTTCCAAATCTTCCCCTGCAGAATATCGCCAATGTTCTCGCTGCAACAACATGGTAAAAGCTTGGTTAATCAATTCTCTTTCTCAATACATTTCTGCTAGCGTCATTTTCTCTTATCTTACTCAAGATATTTGGGTAGATTTGAAGGATCGTTTTTCCCAAGTCAATGGCCCTCACGTGTATCACCTAGAACAAGAAATTCATAATCTTGTTCAAGGCAATATATCAGTGGCTACATATTTTACCAAGCTGAAGCTATTATAGGATGATCTTGCATCACTTCAATCCCATTTGTTCCAAGAAGACATCACTCAATACCAACAGTACCAGTGCACCATGAAGTTCCTTATTGGCCTTAATGAGTCTTTTGGTGCCATCTGTGCCTAAATTTTGTTGATAGAACCTCTCCCCACAATCAGTTGCATCTACGGCTTGGTTCTTCAAGAGGAATGCCAAAGGAACATTTAGACTCCTTCACCCATCGACGACATTGCCTTAACCGCCAAAGGTATCCTCCTCACTCCAAAAGATGGGAAGAATTTTCGCAAGCCACGGCCGAAATGCACGCACTGCCACAAGGAAGGTCATACCATTGAGCGTTGTTACTTCATCCATGGGTTCCCACCTAGCTCCCGCAAGCCTAGCTCAGGTTCGAAACCAAGTGCACACCAAGTCTCCTCCACTGACAACAACCCATCCACTAGCAGTTTCCCATTTACCCTTGATCAATGCAACAACTCCTAACCATGCTCAACACTACTACTCAGTCATCATCTATGGCCAATCACCTAGGTAATATTGCGTCATCCTTATCAAGTAAACCACCCCTCCTCTCTCTTGAAACACTTTGGATCCTTGATAAATGGCCAAGTTGATGATTACACCAGATGTACTTAGGTATACTTAATGTGTCATAAGTCAGAAGCCCGACACCTTCTTCTTTCTTTTATTCGGCTCATTGAAAACCAACATTCCACTACGATCAAAATTTTCCATAGTGATAATGAGCCAGAATTTGACCTTTCCTCCTTTTATTCAAAACAAGGCATCATTCACCAAATGAGTTGGGTATCCACTCCTCAACAAAATGGAGTTATGGAACGTAAACATCGTCATCTTTTAAATGTTTCTCGACCCTTTCTTTTTTAGGCCAATATGCCTAAACATTTTTGGGGTCATGCTCTTCTCACTACAGCTTATTTGATTAATAGAACACCACTCCTCTTTTGGATGGGAAATCTCCCTATGAGAAGCTACATAGTACCCCACCTAAATATGACAATCTTCGAGTCTTTGGATGTCTTTGTTATGCCTCCACTCACTTCTGGCATCCCTCCAAATTTGATCCCCGTGCGACCCGTTGTGTCTTCCTTGGCTATCCATATGGCCAAAAAGGTTATGCGCTGTACGATCTTGCAACTCACCAAACCTTTGTATACCATGATGTAGTCTTTTAGGAGGATCAATTCCCTTTTAGCCAAACTACCTCGGAGTCGCCCTCTACTATTTTACCTCATCCCATTGACTCTCTAGATCTTCTTTATGAACCCTCTACCCAGCCACATACTTCCCCATCTAATGATGCTCCCTTTTCTCCTACCCCACCTCTCCAAGTTCGGAGATCCAAACGTTAGATTTAGCCACTTGTCTACTTACAGGATTTTCATGTTGAACAAGCACTCCTGTCTCGACCTATCCCACCATCTATCTCGGCGTTGGTCCACTCCTAAGGTAATATTTATCCTCTCTCTAATTTTCTTTCTTATGGTTCTCTTTTTCCTACACACCGTGCCTTCACCACCGCCATCTCCCTTGCACAAGAACCCTAGTCATTCTTGTAGGCTATGTAGGATCCTAAGTGGTGTGATGTCATGTGTGCTGAGATTGATGCCTTGGAAGCCAACCATACTTCAACTTTGAATCCTTTTTTACCCCAAAAGATACCCATTGGTTGCAAATGGGTATACAAAATCAAACACAATCCAGATGTCTCTATGGAACGTTATAAGGCTTGCCTTGTTGCTAAAGGCTATAATCAAAAGGAAGGTATCGATTACTATGAAACCTTTAATCCTGTTGCAAAAATGGTTACTATTCGCACTGTTCTCGCCCTTGTTGCTGCACAAAATTGGCATCTCCATCAACTTGATGTCAACAAAGCCTTCCTACATGGTGGCCTCGATGAAGATGTCTACATGCACCTTCCTCCTAGTTTTGGACGAAAGGGAGAGAACTAAATCTGCAAGCTCAACAAATCCCTATACGACCTCAAACAAGCCTCCAGACAATGATATGCCAAGCTTTCTTCCACTCTCATTAGTGCCAGATATAAACAATCTAAAGCCGATTATTCCATGTTCGTCCAATCCTACGAAAAAAGTTTTACAATTGTCTTGGTATATGAAGACAACATCATCTTGGCTAGAAACAACTTGGAACAAATTGATGCACTCAAGAAATACTTAGGAGAATGCTTTAAACTCAAAGATCTCAGCATTCTAAAATATTTTATGGGTATAGGGGTGGCCCGCTCAAAAACTGGCATCCTTTTATCACAAAGGAAATATGCCTTGGAAATAATTGAAGAAACTAGATTTCTTGGTGCTAAACTAGGAAACCTACCCATGGAACCAAATCTAGCTCTTAGTGAGATTGATGGAGAACCACTTTCAGATCCATCTTCATACCGACGATTGGTTGGGAAGCTGATATATTTTATCATCACTAGGCCAGACTTAGCATATGTCGCACACATTCTGAGTCAATTCATGGACAAACCTCGAACATCTCACTTGGATGCAGCACATCAAGTCTTACGAAATCTCAAACAAACATCTAGACAAGGAATTTTCCTATCAACTTCCAGTAATATTTAATTGCATGCATTTTGTGATGCAGATTGGGCTCGATGTAGAGATACTCGGCGATCAGTCACCGAATACCGTATTATACTTGGAAAATCACCAATTTCTTAGAAGACCAAAAAGCAAACACTAATTTCACGATCCTTGGCTGAAGCAGAGTATCGATCTATGGCATCAACCTATTGTGAGATTACTTGGTTAAAAGCAACTTCTGACAGATCTCCAAATAGCACATCCACAACTAGTCAAGTTATACTGTGATAACAAAGTAGCTATCCACATTGCATCGAATCCAGTATTCCATGAATGATCAAAGCATATAAAGATCGATCGTCATCTCATTCGAGAGAAGCTCCAGAACCAAGTCATTCAAACTATTCACTTACCTACAAGTCATCAGTCAACAAATCTATTTACCAAAGTTCTTGGACCTACTCAATTCAACTATCTATTGAACAAGTTGAGTGTCATTAATATCCGCTCCAACTTGAGGTGGAGTGTTAAGGATATGCGAGATTTGGCATTAAAGATTGATGAGAGAGAATCACTCTTGAGATTGGTCAAAGAAGCAAATAAGGGTTGATTGGTTGAGATTGATATTATTGATTGATTTGACTTGATTGTAGGTAATTGATTAGGCTAAATTAGTGTAATTCGTCTGTAGAAAATGTGTATAAATAGGAGCCTCTATATAGTATAATCTTCACACCAAGAAATATACAATTCTCAATTCTCCTTCTCATTTTGTCTTCCCTCTATGAATTTCTAGACTCTGAATTTCTTTATTCATTAATATTAATATGTAAAAAGGAGAACTCACTTTCAATAAGTTAATAGTTTAGGAAACAAACACATGAACACGTGGAAGGGGAGGTCGCCTGCATAATTTCTCATGAAAATAGTATGAAGATGTAATATTATAAATAAAATAAAAAGTCACTGTTGTGAAAATGCACGTGTACTATTCATCCAAGATGAAATAGGAAAGAAAAAAATATTCACATGATAAAATTTGGACATAGTTGTTTTTTACATGTTCCTTATTGTAGAATTATAAAATATATATATATATATATATATATATATATATATATATATATATATATATATATATATATATAGCATTGTTATTTGTTCTATGATTGTTGAGGTTAAAATAAGATATCGATCTAAACGCCCATAAATTAAGGCAATCACCTTCAACCAAGAAAAGAAAAGAGCTTGGGAGACCCCTGTGGCCTCCTAGGGCTTTCTTTGATGCTCAAGTCGGTATTGAAATAGCATGTAAGTAATTGAATCATAATCCTCTAATAGAATATGTTTGAGTGTGTGCTAGAGAGTCATAAATTAAGAGGAACCTTTCATAAATGAGCATTTCTTACCTAAAATGCCCATATAGTTAAATGCTCCCCCTCCCTCCCCACAATTGATTTGGGGGTTTATAACCATTATGTGAAGGTTACAACCCCCTAATACCCTCCATAACTCTTCTTTTGGATTGCACAAATACTCTATTAATTAACTCTTGAAAATTAATAGTCTTCCCATTGAAGTATTTTTTACCTTAGACTATGGATGTATTTTTACCCAATTAGATACCCCCTACTTCCAAGTCTTATGATGTATTTGGGAGCATGGATTTTGAACCTTTGATTTGAACTTGAATGGATTTAGACAAATTTCAATATAATTTTATATTGCATCTCATTCAAATTCAATACAAATCCAAATCTAAAGTCTTTCCAAACATAGAGTTAGAACTCCCAAGTCTTAGAAAGCACTTTTCAAGTTTGGGAGTACATTTTTCATAGCTTAACTCATAAAAGGGCAGTTTTTTCCCCTTTCAATATATATATATATATATTTCATTCCTTAATTCCTTGGATTGAACTGAGATTTGGGCCATTTTCTTTGACGAAAGTAGCTCTCTCTTTTATAGCCACCTCAGGAGGTCACCTGCCCTCCAAAACAATTCGCCTTGACTAATTTTGTCTATTGATTCTTGGGATCATTTGCCCAAATTGGTCTATAGGCTTTTTAAACTCAATCTTTCTACAAAACAATCCTATATTGATTTTTTGTACTTGATCATTCTGTCAAAAGGGCCTATTTTGTCTATTGAGCTTTAGCCAATCTACCAAGTTTCTTTAGGTTAACTATTTAACATTTAACCTTTTGTACCTAATTATTCTAGCATTTTTCTTTGTGTGGGCTTCTTTGGCTTTTTGTAGTTGGTCATTCTGCCAAATGAATCTATTTCACTTGTTGAACTTTAGTCAATCTGTTAAGTTTCTTCAAGTGAACTATTTGACCTCTTGTACCTAATTATTCTGCCATTTTCTTTGTGTAGGCCTCTTTAGCATTTTAAACCTTGTCATTCTAATAGGTATATGTCTTCTTTTCCCTTCAAATTATTCTCTAAAGAAGTATTTTCCCAGACATAAATCACTAAGGATTAGTTTAGATCAAAGATTTTGTTTGGGAAAAGAGAGCGAAAGGAAAATAAGAAAAAACTTCATTTTTTACTATATTCTCTCTCTATATCAAATATTATTAAAAATAAAAATTTGGTATATTATGATTAAAAATTAAAAAAAAAACACATGTTAAGGATGCGTAAAATTTAAATTTTGTTCTAATTTGCTATATTTTTTATTTTCTTTCACTTTCCTTGATAACTAAACATGAAAAGCAGAATCCTTCCTATCTTACTTTCCTTTCCCTAATATTTTTCAATTCCAAACAGACTGTAAAAGAAGAATAATTTTTAGGCATGTTATTTTATGTTCATTTATCAAAAAATAATAATAATAATTCTTATTCTTTGCTATATTACAATTTTCATTATCAAACAACATTGTGGACGCTATGTCCACAAACATAATTATTAAATGACAAGCC
This sequence comes from Malania oleifera, assembly GCF_029873635.1. Classification (NCBI taxonomy): domain Eukaryota; kingdom Viridiplantae; phylum Streptophyta; class Magnoliopsida; order Santalales; family Ximeniaceae; genus Malania; species Malania oleifera. The sequence goes on along the minus strand of NC_080421.1, from coordinate 107,784,121 downwards.
CAGTGAGTCTTACAAAATAATTCAAATCTTTCTATCAACCCCAATAATTCTTCAATTTTTGGTAATGCATTAAAAATGTGACATACTCTTAGATAAAGGTAGTGCATATGTATGCAAGTTGAGGTCTCAAAAATATGGCATTTAAGTCATGCATCCACAACCAACAATCAATGAAATAAATAATTATTTT